>NC_057795.1:125617070-125926412 GCF_018294505.1 Triticum aestivum | reverse complement strand
GAGGGGGGGGGGGTTGCAAAATCGCCGTATTTAACGTTTCTCCCTCCACCTGTCGGCCGTCACCTATATACGCTCGTCTTCGACATCCACCCCTCCTCGCTAATTAATTTCCCTCGTCCTGCTTGTCATCTCCAACTTGCCGCACCTTACCTTGGTGAAATGGAGATGCATGCATGGTTGTCATCACTTGGACTTGGGTCGCCGCCGTCAAACGGCACACCCCATCTTGCGGCGACGTACGGGAGTGCGAGTCGCCTAGTAGCGGCCGTCATCCCTGCCGGCCGGGGCCGGGGAGTACGTACGTAGCCCACCCTCAAACACGAGCCGGCCGGACGCCGTTTTCCTCGCATCCGGCACGCAATCCTATTCCTCTCCCCTCCTTCCGCCGCCGACCTGCGCTGCCATCTCGCCGCGGCGTTCGTCATGGACCTCACCGCCTGGCTTTCGTTCACCCCTGGAAGTACGTACGACCTCCATCACCTCCTCTGCGCTGCACTTCAAGGAAAAGCACCATGCATGCGCGCGCATGTCGATCGAAAGACCCAACCATGCCATGTAGCGTCGGCCGCCCGTCGGAGCCGCGCGGCAGTGAGCGCTGCATCGTACTTACGCTGTCAACGGCTGGTTAGCCAAGATCATGGATGCATGGGGTGGTTGCAATCTTGTCCCTATCTCTAGTCATCATGCATGCATGCATGCATGGGCTGCGTGGGTGGTGTTTACTTAATTTGAGCACTACGATCGATCAACCCATGCATGCATCCGTCCATCCAATTGGTTGTGTACGTACGACCCATGCATGTACTATCGAATCCCGGGCGCCACCCAACCTCACTGCAGGTTTGAATTCTCAACGCTGGCGACGAGCAAAGTGCGTAGTGAGCAGACGACCACGTCCGCGTTAGAGACGTAGACGCGACGACCACAGCCACGACCTGACTCAAAATAAGCTGCCGACCAGGTGCGGCCCGACCAGGCGAGGGGAGAAACGTTAAATACGGCGATTCAGATCTTGGATGCAGGGAGGAGAGGGGGCGGCCGACCAGGTGCGGTCCGACCAGACGGGGGAGAAACGCTAAATACGGTGATTTTGTAAAACACCCCCCGCATTTCCCCGAATCGATCGATCAAGACCAAGTGCTAATGAGTTGGTGATCAATGCACGCGTGGACAAGTCAGTCAACTGCCAAATCAGCGTGTACGTACAAGAAATTATACAATGGACCATATACGACCATCCGAGATAAGTTTAGTAACTGTATTTCGGGTATTTATAAGTACGGGGATTAAATTGGCCAACGCGACGAGTATGAGGACGTCCAGTGAAATTTTCTCTTTTGCTGGTCATTTTTCGCGTTGCTTGTTGCGCGATCGTGCGCCGGCCCATCCAGTCGCTGCTGCGGGTGCCCATTCTCTTGCGCGAGGCTGAAGGCGCGGTATAGGAGGTCCCACTAAACTGGGTTTTTTCTGCCTGGTTTTGTTTTACAGGTTTTGCCAGTTTTCTTCATTATTTTTGTTTTTCATTTTCCTTTTTCTTTTTTTCTACTTATTTCTTCCTTTTCTTTTTTTCTATGTTTTTCATTTTCTATTTTTTCCTAAATTCAAAATTTGCATACAATGTTTGGAATTTTCAAAATCCGTTTAAATTTTCAGAATTTTTATGAAATCGAATATTTTGTTCATGTTTTCAAATTCTGTTCAGATTTCAATAAAAGTCCAGTGTGTATTTGAATAATGTTCATGGTATGCTAAGAAAATGTTTACTGAGTATTTTAAATTATTTTTGTAAAATTATTCATAGTTCAAAAAGTTGTTCAGATTTTGGAAATTGTTCGCAATTTTAGAAAATATTTACTTTCTAAAAATGTATATACGAAAAAATTATGATTTCTGAACATTTCGTCGCATTTAAAAAAATGTTCACATCTGTGTTGAAGAAATGTTGAAAAAAGTTGGAAAACCCTGGACCTGCCAGTTTTTAGATTGTACTTTTATGTATAGTGCTACGTACCAGTCGTACTCAGTCCATAGGTTGGTTGGCTAGCAGTGGTAGTAAGCATCGCTAGTTTTAAAGTTCGACTCCCAGCCAGTGCGCTTTTCCTTTTGCGATTCGCTCGGCACCTACGAACTGGGCTGGCCCATTTGCGCGCCACCTTTAGCGAAAGTAGCTCGTTTTGATGCTCATGAGCATCAAGCAGGAGCTCTCCCAATATTTGGCTAGCCAAACGTTGGCACTGTCAAATATTGACAATATCAATACTTGCCAACTATTGGTAACCACAAAATTACTAGCCAATATTTGACAAATGCAAAACATTGGCATGCAAAAATTTGGCATCAAACCAATTATGCTCCTAATACGCCGATGGGGTAACCACTCGCAAATGATATATATCTCATTGCGATACGTATCGATCAGATTGCCTACACGCGTGATTACTTGGGCCTGCCCATTTACTTGCTTGGAGATGTGACGTGAGCTTGAAATGTTTGGTAGCTTCTGGGTGCTCCTATTTAACGCATTATGCAGCAAATAGACGCCTCTTCACATAGAGCTCGCGCAACTGGGCCGGCCCATTGAGGTAAAACTCTTAGCAATCGGCCGGGCTAAAAATTTTGGAAAAAGAAAATATGCGCTACTACGGATTCGATCTCCAGAACTTCTGTTGAGATCAGTACCTCGCTAGCCTGTCGAACTGAACAATGATTGTGGATAATGTGTAGCGCCAATTCAGAAAAAAAAAACTACAACAACGTAACTCAACATTCTGAAATGTTTTAAAAAACACAAAAAAATTAATTAAGTTCCAATTTCTTTTGAAAATACGAAATTATTTTGAAAACACGAAGAATCTTTGAAAACTTGGAACAACTTTTGGAATTCTGAAGATATATTGAAAAACGAGAACAAAAAATTGAAATTCTGAAAAAAAAAATTGAAGCACGAACAAAATTAAAAACATTGAACTTCTTTCAAAACATGATTTTTTTAGAAATTACTAATAGTTTTTAATATTGAAACGATTTTTTTTAACTTTCAACTTTTTCTAAAACATGAAGAATTTTGAAATTCCGAACATTTGTCTGAAACTGCAAACAATATTTTAAAACATGAAGGAAAAATGAAACTCCTTTTTTTTATGAAAACATGAACAAATTGAGGAGATTGAACAATTTTTGGAAACACATTTTTTAAAAAATTCTAAACTTTCTTAAAAACATGATCAATTTTTGAAATTCTTATTTTTTATATTGCTATTTATAAAAAATAAGAATAAAAGTTTTAAACATTTTTTTTGAAAACTTGAACAAATTTCAAAATTCCTAACATTTGTTTGAAACTACGAACAAAATTTTGAAAACGTGAACAAAATTTGGAATTTCGAACTTTTTTGTTTTTTAAAAGGAGCATTATTTATATTGTGAACACAATTTTGAAACTATGAACATTGTTTCAAAATTTTGAACAAAATTTGAAACAAGAACATTTTTTAAAATTGAAATTGATATTTGAAATTTTTGAAAAAACTTGAAAAGAGAATTATACTTTAATAATAAAACAGGAAAAAAGAAAAAAAGAAAAAGAAAAATAACAGAAAAAGAAAAAAACAGAAAAAATACATAATATAAAACAGAAAAACCTGTAGAAGAAAAAAAAAGCAGAACACCCTGGTTCTGGGTATGATCTAGAAGGTTTACAAAACTTGTTCGCTCCTACTGTGGCCACGCTCTAAGTGGGTCAGTCTAGAGCACTCGCTCCGGTGGCCCGTGTGTTACGTCGTCAGTTCGACGCAACGAGCGACGAATAGGAATTTCCGCAGCTTCCCATCCGGTTTCATATCGGACAGGTCACCAACACGTGTGCTGACTTGGGCCTGCCCATTTATTTATTTTGGAGAGGTGAGGCGAGCTCGGTTTTTGGAAGCACTGCGGGAAGGTTTGGTAGCTTCCCTTCTAGTTTCAGGAAGTTTCTAGGTTGTTTTCTTCTTCTTTTTTAACTGTGTTTTCCCTTGTTGGTTTTCCTAGTTTCCTTTTGTTTTTTCGTTTATTTACTTTTTCGTTACTTTTTTGTTGTTGTTCTTTTTGTTTCCATCTTAACAGATCTACTATTAATTTTTTTGTAGATTCTCTACACGGTTGCAATTTCAGTCTGTATGCGGTCGTCACTACAACATGTGAACGCTCGGGCGTTTATGCCTCTTGGTCCAGCACTCCAGCTGATTAGAAATGGTTGCGTAAGATTTATTTAATTCGTCACTTGTAAATTATGTGGATGAGATATGTAATCTCATCTTCGACCGCTTGTGCGTGTTTTCTTTTTTAGAGAAAAGGTCTAAGCCCGACTTTATAAATAAAGCCACGAGGCAGCGTCATAAGCCCAACATCAACACCCAGGGCGAAACACCCACCAACCACAGTAACAGAATAAAACCAGGACACACGAGAGTATAAGCGGTACATGGCAACTTGCCAAACACGGCACGCAGGTCGGAGGGATAACGGAAACACCAACAGATAGGAGGGACGATGAAGCACCAAACAAGATTAGACGTCATGAGCCTGCCCGGATGTGGAGGACGTCGAGGCCCGAATTTTAGAGATTAGCATGTCCAGAGCTCCCCGATCGTCCTCTTTAGTCAATGATCTCCACTGCTGCAAGAATATACAAGATTTGAAAAAAACGTCAGCCGCTTTCGAAGGAAAGACGTGTTCAATAGTAAATTTGTTCCTAATCGTCCAGAGAGACCAGCAAATCGCACCCAAGCCAACCCAGAAAACCCTCTTAGTGACCCCAACCAACGAGCTGACAAGGTTTCTCATCTCATGAAAGGAAGAGGAGTTCCAAGTAACCTGAAGCCATGACCGGACACAGCACCAAACAACCTTAGCCAAAACACAATGAAAGAAGATATGCTCCACCGCACCGCAAAGAGCACAAAATTCCGAGCCCGGACCATTACGCTTACGGATTTGATCAGCAGCGGGGAGCCGGCCCCTAAAGGCTTGCCAAAGAAAGATTTTAACCTAAGGAGGAACTTTGGCCCTCCAAATGCAAGAGAACCTGTTGGAAGGGACACCACCGATGAGCCTCGCGTACAAAGACTTAACCGAAAACCGACCAGAGGCAGAATGAGGCCAGACAACAGAGTCCGGCGACTCCGAGAGCGTGGGGAAGAAGGCAATAAGACTTTGCCAATCTTCCAACTCTTCAGGAGACAGGGAGCGGCGCAAGGCCAGATCCCAGTTATTGGCTGCCACCCCCGCGATGGAGATGTCAGGGTTAGGACAAAAAGAAAACAAAATACGAAACCTACTAGCCAAAGGGGCAACACCACACCACCAGTCGCGCCAAAAACGGACCGAGGTGCCATCACCAACAACAAACTTAACATGATCCAAGAAAAGAGGCCTGACTTTAATAAGATCTTTCCAGAACTGAGAACCCCGCCGGGATCCCGCAAACATAGGACTCGAAAGGGGAAAGTATTTAGCCTTAAGAATAGAGTACCAAAGAGAGCCGGCCCTAGTGGTCATAATTTTCCACCACCATTTAATTAATAGGCACTTGTTCATGACCAGGGTATTAATAATGCCTAACCCTCCAAGGTTTTTTGGCTTGCACATCAGCTTCGATTTAACCAGCCTATACTTACGTTTATTATCAGCAGTGTTTCAGTAGAAAGCACCCTTGTGTTTGTCGAAACCAGCATGGGTGCCAACCGAAAGGAGATAGAAGCCCATCAGGAACATTGGGAGGGAGGAGAGGCAAGCATTAATGAGAGCAACTTTACCTGCATTGGTATTGTATCTACCACGCCAGGGGAGAACCCTGATTCCCACCTTACACACAGCCGAAGCAAAGTCCTTGGCATGAAGCACCACAGGAGATATAGGAAGCCCCAAATACTTGAAGGGGAAGGAGCCCAAAGAGCAGTTTAGCAGCCTAGCAACTCTCAAGGCCTCAGTATCATCGACGCCGGTGACAAGAACCTCACTTTTGGAAAAGTTGATTTTCAGACCCGAGACAGCCTCAAAGCAAAGCAGGATGAATTTAGGTGGGCAATGCAGGCATCATTCAGCTCAACCATAATGATGGTGTCATCAGCGTACTGCAGGTGGGTAATACCATCCGGAACTAGGTGAGAGGCCACAGGCAAGATATGCCCATGCTGAGTCGCCCTAAGAATAATGCGGAAGAAGGCTTCGGCCACAAAATTAAAGAGCACAGGGGAGGCAGGGTCCCCTTGATGCAGGCCTCGGCCGTTAACAAAGAAATTACCAATATGACCGTGCACAGAGACTGCGGTGTGCCCGCCCGAGACCAGCTTACGATGCACATAAGCCCCATCGAAGCCTTTCGCAAGCAAGACCTGCCTTAAAAAAGGCCAGCTAACCGAGTCATAGGCTTTCTCGAAGTCAAGTTTTAAAATGATCGCTTTGGAGTTGCGAGCCTGTAAGTCATGCACAATTTCATGAAGACAGAGAACCCCATCTAGAATGTAGCGCCCTTTGATGAAAGCAGACTGGTATGGGCTGATGACTCTATGGGCAACGGGGGATAGACGATTAGCAAAACCCTTCGCAGGGAATTTAGCAAAGTTGTTAATCAAAGCGATGGGTCTAAACTAAGAAATCAATTCAGCACCTTTAACCTTAGGAATCAGGGAAATCACTGCATAATTAGACGAGAAATATCAATCGTGCCTAGGCAAAACCCTTGAATGACATTACAAACTAGCTGCCTCAACTGAGGCCAAAACTTCCTGAAGAAAGGAATAGAAAAACCGTCCGGCCCAGAAGCAGCGTTCGGGTTGGCAGAGTTAACCACATCCCAGATTTCCTTATCTGAGAAGGGGAACATCAACGCAGCGTTCTCCTCGGCCGAAACCCTCGAACTAAGGTCCCATAGGGAAGGGGAGATGGATAGACCTAAAGGGGGTTTGGCCCCTATTAGTGTAGAAAAGAACTCAACCACGTGTGAAAGAATTAACGATTGGTCCGAAGTACGCACACCATTAATGATCAAGCTATTAATACCACAACGCCTCCGCCTTCCATTAGCAATGGCAAAGAAGTAAGCCGTGGGGGAGTCCCCTTTTAGGGTCCAGTTAAGAGTGCCCCACTGACGCCAGTAAACTTCAGCCTGATGATGCAACTGTATCAAGGCAGCCTCCAGCTTATACCGTAAAGACCACCCATCGTCAGAGAGCCCAGAGGCGTCAGCCGCAAGATCAAGAGACAGGATTTGGGCTTCGAGAAGATCTTTGGAGCGACGCTCCTCTGCTGCATGGTTACGGGACCACCCTTTCAGAAATTTCCACACACCGTAAGAGCACGAGTGCCAATCATATAGAGGACCGAAAGAGTGGGCATTGGAGAAGAGGAGGAGGGTAATCTTCGAGGTGAGCATGTCACTGAAGCCATCAATCAACAGCCAAGAAGCGTCGAACTGGAAACGGGCAGGTGGTCTATGAAGCTGAGATCCATCATCCATAAGAAGAGGAGTATGGTCTGAACCCACAATACATTTGGCGACGAGGGAGGCCCTGGGAAATAACGAGTCCCACCTAGAGCAAACAAAGACTTTAGCTAGAACCGATCTGACCGGGTTAGTCTGGTGATTAGACCAAGTGAAGCGGGCTCCAACCCTAGGAAGCTCGCGGATGGTGTAACACCCCGGTGTAATGATGCTACACTAACCCCTGGGGTTAAGTTAATCTTTTTGCTAAACATGTGCCTGATTATTATTGTCTCATGTTCTTTCACATTCCAGTTGAATTCAAATTCAAATTCTGTGTAAAATTCAAAATTGCTCAAACATGAAAACTAAAATGTTCATCATGTGGCAAATATTCTTTTGACAATATTGGTGGTGGTCCAACTTTTTTTTTTGCAAATTGTTTAACTGGCCTAAAATAGCTATAACATAAAGTTGTTAAAAGAAAAGCAAAAGTTAAAACAAAAGCAAAAAGAGAGAAAAGGGGCTAGACCCCCTGGCCTCCCCTTGGGCTTCGGCCCACCCGAGCCAACTGGCCCATGCTAGGCCGGCCCACTCCCCCCTGTGGTCTTCCCCCTCCCCCACTGTGCGAGCGACCGCGCGCGCACGTCGCCGCCGAACCACCTCGCCGGCCACGCCGCTACAGGCGCCGCGGAGAGGATAAGGGCGACGCCTCGAGCCCTCCCCCTCACCTACCACCACATCCACTCCCCCTGGACGCCTCGCCATTTCCCCCTTCTCTCTTCCTCGCTCGCTCACTCCCCTCTCTCCGACCCGAGCGCGCCCGCCGCCGTCGCCACGTCGATCCCGCGGCCACCGTCGCCCGTCCGCTGCTCCGACAAGTCCGGGAGCTCCGTCGTGGTCGGCCTCTTCTTCCTCTACACTGGATCGGGATCGGGAGCACCACCGTCGTCGCTTTCTTCATCTTCCTCATCTACGGCCACCGCACGACCACGCCGTCGATTCGCTCCGGCGAGCTCTCCCCCGAGCACGCTTTGCACATCTGCAGGAGCGCTGTGAGCTCCTCTCCTTCTCCCCTCACTCCCTGCTCATCCCCGCGCTCGTAGCCGCCGACCACGTCATGGCCGTACTCGTCGCCGTAGACGAGCTCGCCGCCGTGACCACCGTAGCCCGAGCTCGCGTCCGAGCTTGTAGACGAGCTCCTGGAGCTCCTACGAGTCCAACAAGACCACTAGCGCGCCTTCCCGTGCCATGCAGCGCCGTATCCAACGACGCCCGAAGTCCGACATCCGCTACGGTGCTCGCCGCCGTCACCTCCATCCAGCTCCGGCCTCGTAACCACTCCGGTTGGACGCGACATCTTCTCCCCGTTCGAACGCGCCCGCCCGCGGCCATTTTGGCGGTCCGGCGGCGAATCCCGACGCACGGCCGTGCCCTCCACCGCGGATTTGGTCGCCGGAGCTAGTTCCGGCACCACCGTTGAGCTGGCACACCTGGGGCGACCCCCTGGGTCACTGCCAGCAGGCCCCGAGGGCCCCTATTGACTAAGTTGACTCAGTCAACTTTGTTGACTGGGCATCCCTTGTCAATGACAGGCGGGCCCCACTCGCTAATTAACCTCAGTGTAATTTAAAATGTTTAATTAACCTAAGCAGCCGCTGACACCCGGGACCCACTGGTCAGTTTGACCTGGGCAGTGAGTCTATTGACTGCTGACGTCATCCCACGCAATGCTGACATCATATTTCCTTTTCTGTTAATTTAAATAATTCCAGAAATTGTTTTAATCTTTGAAAATTCATAGAAATTAAACCGTATATCAGATGAAAATGTTTTCTATATGAAAGTTGCTCAGAAAAATCCAACGAATCCGAATACGTGGTCCATTCATCTGTCACATGCCCCTAGCATGCTGAACGTGGGACTTTCCCCCTCCGGTCATTTGTCTAACACAGGTCCGGAACCGAGAAAACATTCCCGGTTGACTTCCCCCCTCGCCGGTATCGTGTAGCACCACGTTAGAACACGTCTAGCTCTGCTTGTTGTCCTGTTATGCTATGTTTGCTCTATATTTACTGTTTCTTACCCCTCTTCTCTCCGGTAGACCCCGAGACCGATGCTGCCCCTGTGATCGACTACGTCAACGACGACCCCTCCTTGCCAAAGCAACCAGGCAAGCCCCCCTTTTGATCATCCCGATATCGTCCATTCCATTCTCTCATGCTTGCATTAGATTTCGCTACTGTTATTGATTGCTCCTATTCTGATGCATAGCCTGCTTTTGTATCTGTTGTTGTACATTACCTGCTTATCCTAAACTGCTTAGTATAGGTTGGTTAGAGATCCATCAGTGACCCCCATCTTGTCCTTGTTGCCCTTGCTTCATCATTGAAGACACGATCAACAGGATGGAAGACCAGGCCCCGACACCGCACATCACTTTCACCTTAGTTGTTCGACACTGCTGGGTTACTATCGAGTGCCGAGGGTGAGACCTCTACAACACTTCTGATGTTAACCCTGTAGTGTAGTTATTCGGTCGTGGTCATTGAGGGTGATTCCACCTTAACCACTTCCGATATGACTCTATCATGCAACCCCTCAAGTGTGAACCTCGGGGGTGATTCCTCTTACGTTCACCTTGTTGATTACATCGAGTGGAATTCACCGGGGGTGATTCCTCGGGTTTTCCCCTTGATGTTTGGACACACGGTTACTATGGTTACTATGTTACACTGAACCATGTTACTAAAGACGGGTCGACCCTGAGGAGTATCCGTGCGAGCATAATTGCGAGTGATGTGGAGACGAGTTGACCTGGAAGGTGCCCGAGGGATAATTACGAGGCGTGGCCAGGCATTCCTAGCCCTTGCCGCAAGTCCTCGAGACGGGGCGACGGGGTCACATCTTTCGTGAGTCTCTGCTTGTTACCGCACATTCCTAATCCACTACGATTTGGATATTTGATCCGAGGGGCCTCTGGCCTGATAGCACTAACCATCACGTGAGCATAGTATGGGCGTTCTGCGTCGTATGCATCAGCCGAAGCTTAATAGACGTCAGCGACTGAGTGGCGCGCGCCGGGTTGGACTGGTTACGCCTTCTCTTGTATAAGGGAGGCTAGGTCTGCTCATCGGCCACGTACGTAACGTGCAGGAGTTTCCGGGGAGATGGCCCATGACCCCTGGGGGCATAGGTTTAGTCCGGCGTGCTAGCCTCTCTATTAAGCCTAGGTCGGGTTGCGGCGTATTGTTTGGCCGAGGCCGGGCATGACCTAGGAAAGTGTGTCCGGACGGAGTTAAGCGAGCGTGGTGGGTAAGTTGGTGCACCCCTGCAGGGAAGAAAACATCTATCGATAGCCTGTCCTACGGTAACGGACACTCAGAGTTGTATCCCGATCGATACAACTAGAACTGGATACTTGTGATGAGAATTGGATGGTGATGAGAAGTGGTTTGTGATGATAACTGGATAGTATGGCTCTGGGATTTCTTTCTCGCACGGAGTCGAGAAAGGATCTCCGGCCGAGGTTGATAACACTACTACTTCTTTACTTTATGCTACTCTACTCCCTCCTGTTTGCTGCAAGATGGTGGTTTCCAGAAGATGCTAGTCTTCGATAGGACTAGGCCTTCTCTCTATTCTGGCATTTCTACAGCCCAGTCCACATATACAGCCTTCCTTTGATAATGTTGCATATGTAGTGTAGATCCTTGCTTGTGAGTACTTTGGATGAGTACTCACGGTTGCTTTGCTCCCCCTTTTCCCCCTTTCTTCTTGTTTCCGGTTGGTGCAACCAGATGTTGGAGCCCAGAAGTCAGATGCCACCGCCAATGTCTACTACTACGTGGAGACCGCCGACGACCAGGAGTAGTTAGGAGGCTCCCAGGCAGGAGGCCTTGCCTTTTCGATCGTAGATGCTTTTGTGCTAGCCTTCTTAAGGCAAACTTGTCTAATTCATGTCTGTACTCAGATATTGTTGCTTCCGCTGACTCGTTTATATTCAAGCTGATGTATTCGAGCCCTCGAGGCCCATGGCTTGTAATATAAAGCTTGTATTATTTTAATTTGTGTCTAGAGTTGTGTTGTGATATCTTCCCGTGAGTCCTTGATCTTGATCATACACATTTGCGTGTATGATTAGTGTACGATTGAATCGAGGGCGTCACAAGTTGGTATCAGAGCCAGGTTTCGATCCTCGGACCTATGGGTTATGGGCCCACCACGCTTCCGCTGCGCCACTCTGATGGCCCCTCGGATCAAATATCCAAATTGTAGTGGATTAGGAATGCGCGGTAACAAGCAGAGACTCACAAAAGATGTGACCCCGTCGTCCCGTCTCGAGGACTTGCGGCAAGGGCTAGGAATGCCCGGCCACGCCTCGTAATTATCTCTCGGGCACCTTCCAGATCTAACCCGTCTCCACATCACTCGCAATTATGCTCGCGCGGATACCCCTCAGGGTCGACCCGTCTTTAGTAACATGGTTCAGTGTAAGATGGTAACCATAGTAACCGTGTGTCCAAACATCAAGGGGAAAACCCGAGGAATCAACCCCGGTGAATTCCACTCGATGTAATCAACAAGGTGAACATAAGAGGAATCACCCCCGAGGTTCACACTTGAGGGGTTGCACGACAGAGTCATATTGGAAGTGGTTAAGGCGAAATCACCCTCAATGACCACGACCGAATAACTACACTACAGGGTTAACATCAGAAGTGCTGTAGAGGTCTCACCCTCGGCACTCGATAGTAACCCAGCAGTGTCGAACAACTAAGGTGAAAGTGATGTGCGGTGTCGGGGCCTGGTCTTCCATCCTGTTGATCGTGTCTTCAATGATGAAGCAAGGGCAACAAGGACAAGATGGGGGTCACTGATGGATCTCTAACCAACCTATACTAAGCAGTTTAGGATAAGCAGGTAATGTACAACAACAGATACAAAAGCAGGCTATGCATCAGAATAGGAGCAATCAATAACAGTAGCGAAATCTAATGCAAGCATGAGAGAATGGAATGGGCGATATCGGGATGATCAAAAGGGGGGCTTTCCTGGTTGCTTTGGCAAGGAGGGGTCATCGTTGACGTAGTCGATCACAGGGGCAGCATCAGTCTCGGGGTCTACTGGAGAGAAGAGGGGGAAGAAACAGTAAATATAGAGCAAACATAGCATAACATGACAACAAGCAGAGCTAGACGTGTTCTAACGTGGTGCTACACGATACCGGCGAGGGGGGAAGTCAACCGGGAATGTTTTCTCGGTTCCGGACCTGTGTTAGACAAATGACCGGAGGGGGAAAGTCCCACCTTCAGCATGCTAGGGGCATGTGACAGATGAACGGACCGCGTATTCGGATTCGTTGGATTTTTCTGAGCAACTTTCATATAGAAAACATTTTCATCTGATATACGGTTTAATTTCTATGAATTTTCAAAGATTAAAGAATTTTCTGGAAATATTTAAATTAACAGAAAAGGAAATATGATGTCAGCATTGCGTGGGATGATGTCAACAGTCAACAGACTCACTGCCCAGGTCAAACTGACCAGTGGGTCCCGGGTGTCAGCGGCTGCTTAGGTTAATTAAGCATTTTAAATTACACTGAAGTTAATTAGCGAGTGGGGCCCGCCTGTCATTGACAAGGGATGCCCAGTCAACAAAGTTGACTGAGTCAACTTAGTCAATAGGGGCCTGCGGGGCCCGCTGGCAGTGACCCAGGGGGTGGCCCCAGGTGTGCCAGCTCAGCGGTGGTGCCGAAACTAGCTCCGGCGACCAAATCCGCGGCGGAGGGCGCGGCCGTGCGTCGGGATTCGCCGTCCGACCGCCAAAATGGCCGCGAGCGGGCGCGTTCGAACGGGGAGAAGATGCCGCGTCCAACCGGAGTGGTTACGAAGCCGGAGCTGGATGGAGGTGACGGCGGCGAGCACGGTAGCGGATGCCGGACTTCGGGCGTCATTGGATACGGCGCTGCATGGCACGGGGAGGCGCGCTAGGGGTCTCGTTGGACTCGCACGAGCTCCAGGAGCTCGTCTACAAGCTCGGACGCGAGCTCGGGCTACGGTGGTCACGGCGGCGAGCTCGTCTACGGCGACGAGTACGGCCATGACGTGGTCGGCGGCTATGAGCGCGGGGATGAGCAGGGAGTGAGGGGAGAAGGAGAGGAGCTCACAGCGCTCCTGCAGATGTGCAAAGCGTGCTCGGGGGAGAGCTCGCCGGAGCGAATCGACGTCGTGGTCATGCGGTGGCCGTAGATGAGGAAGATGAAGAAAGCGACGACGGTGGTGCTCCCGGTCCCGATCCAGTGTAGAGGAAGAAGAGGCCGACCACGACGGAGCTCCCAGACTTGTCGGAGCAGCGGACGGGCGACGGTGGCCGCGAGATCGACGTGGCGACGGCAGCGGGCGCGCTCGGGTCAGAGAGAGGGGAGTGAGCGAGCGAGGAAGAGAGAAGGGGGAAATGGCAAGGCGTCCAGGGGGAGTGGATGTGGTGGTAGGTGAGGGGGAGGGCTCGAGGCGTCGCCCTTATCCTCTCCGCGGTGCCTGTAGCGGCGTGGCCGGCGAGGTGGTTCGGCGGCGACGTGCGCGCGCGGTCGCTCGCACAGTGGGGGAGGGGGAAGACCACAGGGGGGAGTGGGCCGGCCTAGCATGGGCCAGTTGGCTCGGGTGGGCCGAAGCCCAAGGGGAGGCCAGGGGGTCTAGCCCCTTTTCTCTCTTTTTGCTTTTGTTTTAACTTTTGCTTTTCTTTTAACAACTTTATGTTATAGCTATTTTAGGCCAGTTAAACAATTTGCAAAAAAAAGTTGGACCACCACCAATATTGTCAAAAGAATATTTGCCACATGATGAACATTTTAGTTTTCATGTTCGAGCAATTTTGAATTTCACACAAAATTTGAATTTGAATACAACTGGAATGTGAAAGAACATGAGACAATAATGATGAGGCACATGTTTAGCAAAAAGATTAACTTAACCCCAGGGGTTAGTGTAGCATCATTACACCGGGGTGTTACAACACAGCACCTCTTGAGGGAATTGAAAAGATTCCAGTCGTTCGCAACTTCCAAGACGTCTTTCCAGAAGAACTTCCAGGAATACCCCCTACCCGGGCTGTCGAGTTTGTCATCAACTTGAAACCAGGCACCGTTCCTATTGCCAAACGACCCTATAAGATGCCTCCTCATGAGCTCCTTGAACTTAAGGAGGAAATCGACAAATCTCTTCGCAAGGGTTTCATTCGTCCAAGTTCCTCTGCTTAGGGAGCACCTTCTCTCTTTGTGAAGAAGAAGGATGGAACGAATCGTTTGGTCCAAGACTATCGTCCTATCAACCAAGCTACAATTCAGAACAAATATCCCCTTCCTCGGATCAATGATCTGTATGATCAACTAGCTGGTTCATCGATATTCTCTAAACTCGACTTGAGGTTGGGTTACCACCAGATCCGTGTTCGTGAAGAGGATATTCCAAAGACCGCATTCGTCACTCGTTATGGTTCTTACGAGTACACTGTTATGTCATTCGGTTTAACCAATGCTCCAGCTACATTCTCTCGTCTGATGAACTACATATTCATGGATTACCTCGACAAGTTCGTCGTAGTCTATCTGGATGATATTCTGGCATATTCGAAGAACAAAGAAGAACATGCTGAACATCTTCGTCTTGTTCTGGAAAAGCTTCGAGAGCATCAGCTTTATACCAAATATTCCAAGTGCGAATTCTGGTTACCCGAAGTCACCTACCTTGGTCATGTCATCTCCAAGGATGGTATTGCCGTCAACCCAGAGCGCGTTCAGGCTATTCTTGACTGGACCCCTCCGAAGACTATCAAGCAAGTCAGAAGCTTTCTCGGACTTGCCAGTTATTGTCGCCGTTTCGTCGAGAACTTCTCCAAGATCGCCAAGCCCCTGACTAATCTGATTCACAAGGGCGTTAAGTTCGATTGGACAGACAAATGTCAGGAAAGTTTCCAGGCACTCAAGGACAAGCTGACATCTGCCCCAGTGCTTGCTCCCCCTGATTCTCGCAAGGACTTCGTCATCTATTACGACGCTTCACGACAAGGATTAGGCTATGTCCTAATGCAAGAGCGCAGAGTGATTGCTTATGCCTCCCGTCAAGTGCGTCCTCATGAAGAGAACTACCCAGTTCATGACCTCGAGCTTGCTGCGGTTATCTTTGCACTGAAGCTATGGAGACAGTACCTTCTCGGTAATCGTCGTGAGATCTTCACCGATCATCAGAGTTTGAAGTACCTGTTTACTCAGCTAGATCTGAACCTCCGTCAGCAGCGATGGATGGAAGCTATTGCTGACTACAACTGCGGTATATCTTATACACCTGGCAAGGCTAATGTAATGGCTGATGCCTTGAGCCGCAAGTCTTATTGCAATAATCACATGGTCTACAAAGCTCAACCCCGCCTTTATGAAGAGCTATGCAAGCTAAACCTTCAACTAGTTCCACAGGGTTCTCTGAATAACCTTGTACTGGAACCAACTCTTCTAAAAGCAATTAAGTCTGCTCAAGCCAAAGATGCTCACGTTGATTTGATGAAAAAGGATCTTGCCTTAGAGAAATCTAGAGATTTCTCGCTTGCTGAAGATGGGACCTTATACTTCAGAGATCGCATTGTAGTGCCCCGGTTCGAGCTTATGACAGAGAAGGTGATGAAAGAAGCACATGACACCCCTCTCTCTATTCATCCGGGAAGTACCAAGATGTATCTAGACATTCGGCAGAAGTATTGGTGGTCTAAAATGAAGCAAGACATTGCTCGATATATTGAAGAATGTGACGTTTGCCGTCGCGTCAAAGCAGAACATCAGAAACCGGCTGGACTTCTACAACCGCTTCCGATTCCTGAATGGAAGTGGGATAAGATCCAAATGGATTTTGTCACAGGCCTTCCCAAGCTCAGAAAGGTAACGATGCTATCTTTGTCGTCATCGACCAATTCTCGAAGGTTGCTCACTTTCTGCCAGTCAAGGAGACTATCACTGCTAGTCAATTAGCAAACTTGTATATCTCCAGAATTGTGTCACTCCATGGCATTCCGAAGGAGATCAGTTCAGACCATGGCAGTTTATTCACTTCAAAGTTCTGGGATAGTTTCCAAGAGGCAATGGGAACTCATATTACCTAGAGCACTGCTTATCATCCTCAATCCCAAGACCAAGTCGAGCGAGTCAATCAAATTCTTGAAGACATGCTTCGAGCTTGTGTTATTTCTTTCGGCAAGAAGTGGGAAGAATCTCTCCCTTATGCAGAGTTCTCTTATAACAACAGCTATCAGGCCAGCTTGAAGATGGCACCCTTTGAAGTGCTATATGGACGTAAGTGCCGAACCCCTCTGAATTGGTCAGAAACTGGGGAATGGGCGCTCATTGGTCCAGACATTATTCAACAAGCTGAAGAGCAGGTTTGCATTGTCCGGGATAATCTCAAGGCGGCCCAGTCCCGCCAGAAGAGCAACTATGACCGGAAACACTGGGGTTCAACTTATCAACCTGGTGAACAAGCTTATCTGCGTGTCACTCCTTTGAGAGGCACTCATCGGTTCAGAGTCAAGGGAAAGCTAGCTCCGCGCTACATTGGTCCCTTTCGTATTCTCGCCCGTCGTGGACTGGTGGCTTAACAACTTGAGTTGCCACCTCAGTTCTCTCATGTTCATGACGTCTTCCACGTGTCGCAACTTCGTCGGTGCTTCAAGGATCCGGAACGTGAAGTGGATCCGGAATTGATAGAAATTCAAGATGATCTCACATACAAGGAGCATCCGATCTGCATTCTTGAAGAAGCTGAACGTCCAACACGCCAGAAGGTTACCAAGTTCCTCAAGGTGCAATGGTCAAATCATTCTAAGGATGAAGCCACTTGGGAACGCGAGGATAACCTCCGTGCTGAATACCCCGACCTGTTCCCTTCTACCTCTTAATTCTCGGGACGAGAATTTCTGTTAGAGGAGGAGAGTTGTAACACCCCGGTGTAATGATGCTACACTAACCCCTGGGTTAAGTTAATCTTTTTGCTAAACATGTGCCTGATCATTATTGTCTCATGTTCTTTCACATTCCAGTTGAATTCAAATTCAAATTCTGTGTGAAATTCAAAATTGCTCAAACATGAAAACTAAAATGTTCATCATGTGGCAAATATTCTTTTGACAATATTGGTGGTGGTCCAACTTTTTTTTGCAAATTTTTTAACTGGCCTAAAAATAGCTATAACATAAAGTTGTTAAAACAAAAGCAAAAGTTAAAACAAAAGCAAAAAGAGAGAAAAGGGGCTAGACCCCCGGGCCTCCCCTTGGGCTTCGGCCCACCCGAGCCAACTAGCCCATGCTAGGCCGGCCCACTCCCCCCTGTGGTCTTCCCCCTCCCCCACTGTGCGAGCGACCGCGCGCGCACGTCGCCGCCGAACCACCTCGCCGGCCACGCCGCTACAGGCGCCGCGGAGAGGATAAGGGCGACGCCTCGAGCCCTCCCCCTCACCTACCACCACATCAACTCCCCCTGGATGCCTCACCATTTCCCCCTTCTCTCTTCCTCGCTCGCTCACTCCCCTCTCTCTGACCCGAGCGCGCCCGCCGCCGTCGCCACATCGATCCCGCGGCCACCATCGCCCGTCCGCTGCTCCGACAAGTCCGGGAGCTCCGTCATGGTCGGCCTCTTCTTCCTCTACACTGGATCGGGACCGGGAGCACCACCGTCGTCGCTTTATTCATCTTCCTCATCTACGGCCACCACACGACCACGCCGTCGATTCGCTCCGGCGAGCTCTCCCCCGAGCATGCTTTGCACATCTGCAGGAGCGCTGTGAGCTCCTCTCCTTCTCCCCTCACTCCCTGCTCATCCCCGCGCTCGTAGCCGCCGACCACGTCATGGCCGTACTCGTCGCCGTAGATGAGCTCGCCGCCGTGACCACCGTAGCCCGAGCTCGCGTCCGAGCTCGTAGACGAGCTCCTGGAGCTCGTGCGAGTCCAACGAGACCCCTAGCGCGCCTTCCCGTGCCATGCAGCGCCGTATCCAACGACGCCCGAAGTCCGGCATCCGCTACGGTGCTCGCTGCCGTCACCTCCATCCAGCTCCGGCCTCGTAACCACTCCGGTTGGACGCGGCATCTTCTCCCCATTCGAACGCGCCCGCCCGCGGCCATTTTGGCGGTCGGACGGCGAATCCCGATGCACGGCCGCGCCCTCCGCCGCGGATTTGGTCGCCGGAGTTAGTTCCGGCACCACCGTTGAGCTGGCACACCTGGGGCCACCCCCTGGGTCACTGCCAGCGGGCCCCGCGGGCCCCTATTGACTAAGTTGACTCAGTCAACTTTGTTGACTGGGCATCCCTTGTCAATGACAGGCGGGCCCCACTCGCTAATTAACTTCAGTGTAATTTAAAATGTTTAATTAACCTAAGCAGCCGCTGACACCCGGGACCCACTGGTCAGTTTTGACCTGGGCAGTGAGTCTGTTGACTGCTGACGTCATCCCATGCAATGCTGACATCATATTTCCTTTTCTGTTAATTTAAATAATTCCAGAAATTGTTTTAATCTTTGAAAATTCATAGAAATTAAACCGTATATCAGATGAAAATGTTTTCTATATGAAAGTTGCTCAGAAAAATCCAACGAATCCGAATACGCGGTCCGTTCATCTGTCACATGCCCCTAGCATGCTGAACATGGGACTTTCCCCCTCCGGTCATTTGTCTAACACAGGTCCGGAACTGAGAAAACATTCCCGGTTGACTTCCCCCCTCACCGGTATCGTGTAGCACCACGTTAAAACACATCTAGCTCTGCTTGTTGTCCTGTTATGCTATGTTCGCTTTATATTTACTGTTTCTTTCCCCTTTTCTCTCCGGTAGACCCCGAGACCGATGCTGCCCCTGTGATCGACTACGTCAACGACGACCCCTCCTTGCCAAAGCAACCAGGCAAGCCCCCCTTTTGATCATCCCGATATCGCCCATTCGATTCTCTCATGCTTGCATTAGATTTCACTACTGTTATTGATTGCTCCTATTCTGATGCATAGCCTGCTTTTGTATCTGTTGTTGTACATTACCTGCTTATCCTAAACTGCTTAGTATAGGTTGGTTAGAGATCCATCAGTGACCCCCATCTTGTCCTTGTTGCCCTTGCTTCATCATTGAAGACACGATCAACAGGATGGAAGACCAGGCCCCGACACCGCACATCACTTTCACCTTAGTTGTTCGACACTGTTGGGTTACTATCGAGTGCCGAGGGTGAGACCTCTACAGCACTTCTGATGTTAACCCTGTAGTGTAGTTATTCGGTCGTGGTCATTGAGGGTGATTCCGCCTTAACCACTTCCGATATGACTCTGTTGTGCAACCCCTCAAGTGTGAACCTCGGGGGTGATTCCTCTTATGTTCACCTTGTTGATTACATCGAGTGGAATTCACCGGGGGTGATTTCTCGGGTTTTCCCCTTGATGTTTGGACACACGATTACTATGGTTACTATGTTACACTGAACCATGTTACTAAAGACGGGTCGACCCTGAGGAGTATCCGTGCGAGCATAATTGCGAGTGATGTGGAGACGGGTTGACCTGGAAGGTGCCCGAGAGATAATTACGAGGCGTGGCCGGGCATTCCTAGCCCTTGCCGCAAGTCCTCGAGACGGGGCGACGGGGTCACATCTTTCGTGAGTCTCTGCTTGTTACCGCGCATTCCTAATCCACTACGATTTGGATATTTGATCCGAGGGGCCTCTGGCCTGATAGCACTAACCATCACGTGAGCATAGTATGGGCGTTCTGCGTCGTATGCATCAGCCGAAGCTTAGTAGACGTCAGCGACTGAGTGGCGCGCGCCGGGTTGGACTTGTTACGCCTTCTCTTGTATAAGGGAGGCTAGGTCTGCTCATCGGCCGCGTACGCAACGTGCAGGAGTTTCCGGGGAGATGGCCCATGACCCCTGGGGGCATAGGTTTAGTCCGGCGTGCTAGCCTCTCTATTAAGCCTAGGTCGGGTTGCGGCGTATTGTTTGGCCGAGGCCCGACATGACCCAGGAAAGTGTGTCCGGACGGAGTTAAGCGAGCGTGGTGGGTAAGTTGGTGCACCCCTGCAGGGAAGAAAACATCTATCGATAGCCTGTCCTACGGTAACGGACACTCGGAGTTGTATCCCGATCGATACAACTAGAACTGGATACTTGTGATGAGAATTGGATGGTGATGAGAAGTGGTTTGTGATGATAACTGGATAGTATGGCTCTGGGATTTCTTTCTCGCACGGAGTCGAGAAAGGATCTCCGGCCGAGGTTGATAACACTACTACTTCTTTACTTTATGCTACTCTATTCCCTCCTGTTTGCTGCAAGATGGTGGTTTCCAGAAGATGCTAGTCTTCGATAGGACTAGGCCTTCTCTCTATTCTGGCATTTCTGCAGCCCAGTCCACATATACAACCTTCCTTTGATAATGTTGCATATGTAGTGTAGATCCTTGCTTGCGAGTACTTTGAATGAGTACTCACGGTTGCTTTGCTCCCCCTTTTCCCCCTTTCTTCTTGTTTCCGGTTGGTGCAACCAGATGTTGGAGCCCAGAAGTCAGATGCCACCGCCAATGTCTACTACTACGTGGAGACCGCCGACGACCAGGAGTAGTTAGGAGGCTCCCAGGCAGGAGGCCTTGCCTTTTCGATCGTAGATGCTTTTGTGCTAGCCTTCTTAAGGCAAACTTGTCTAATTCATGTCTGTACTCAGATATTGTTGCTTCCGCTGACTCGTTTGTATTCAAGCTGATGTATTCGAGCCCTCGAGGCCCATGGCTTGTAATATAAAGCTTGTATTATTTTAATTTGTGTCTAGAATTGTGTTGTGATATCTTCCCGTGAGTCCTTGATCTTGATCGTACACATTTGCGTGTATGCTTAGTGTACGATTGAATCGAGGGCGTCACAGATGGCATTAGAACTGATAAAGTCATTGAAAGCATTAGCCAGAGGCCAGGAGAAGTTGTTATTATTTTTATCAGAAGGGGAATGAAGGAGATTGAAGTCTCCACCGATAACCATCGGTAGGTTACAAGCCTCAATCTTTTCAGAGAGCTCGTCCAGAAATAGAGAGGAGAGAGAATGATCAGCAGGCCCATAAACTACAATGAACTCCCATAACAAATTAAGGGCTTTTTGGCAAACAATTGTGCTGGCCCAAAAAATACCGTGACCAAAGGCAACGAAATCAAAAACATCTCTTTTGGAGCCAATGAGGGTGCCACCCGAATGGCCTGACGCGGGTAACACATGCCAATCAAATCTATCCATACCCGCAATAGATGACAACTCATGAGGGAAAAAAGAAGTTTTGAAAGTCTCCACGAACCCTACCAAATCAACATTATTCCTATGCACCAAATCTTTAATTTGATCCCTGCGCCCCTAGCACCAAACCCCTAATGTTCCAGAATAAGGCCCTCATTTATATGACAGGTTTTTATTGCGGAGGCTAGACCTGCTAGGAGCCATGCAAGGTTTTGAGCGTTTGGAAGGGCCCGTTTTAGAAGTGCTAGACAAAGGTTGGCCACTACCAACCTCCACCCCCTCACCCTGAGCCCGGGTATCTACAGAAGCAGCAGCCGAAGAGGCAACGGCCTCTTTAGCTTTAGCAATAGCCGCCTGGGCTAGCTTGTTAGCCCGAATAGTAGAAAGAAGAGTAACAGGGGAACAAACTTCAGGATCTACCGACACTCCCACATCCGACATAATATTTAACAGGAAATCATCAGATAAAGACGGAAGGACTAGCCGGGGTGGGGAAAAAGAAGGGAAAGGGCCATGTTGATTACCTGGAGGAGGAGGAAGATCCTTAGCAGCAACCCGCCTTTCCGCCCGCTCCATGATGGAACCACCCACATCGGCGACCCGCCTACCTTTGCGAGCTGTGGACGCAGGCGACCGAAACGCAGGAGATGGAGCCACAGGAGAAGCCAGGACGGGGCCAGAGCGAGACATCAAGCCGAGATCCTTGTCGAGGAAGCGACAAATGCCAGTCATGGACTGCTTGGAGCCCGAAGAGTTTCTGCTCTTGGCCGAAAACTTGCGCATAGAGGATTTCTTCTTTGTCTTAGACTGGGCTCCCACCACGTCACGATCAGGAGAAACATGCAGGTCCTCAATCCCAGAGCGAGTGGGTGAAATCGGGCGAACTGGGAGGTTGGAGTAGACACCAGAGGTGGGAGTAGCAGAGATCGGCTGATCCTTCAGACGCACATCATCAACAGGAGGAATCAGGGAGTCATCCTTGGGGATAGCCGCCGCCTCACGCGGAGCCGTACCAGCAGGGGCCTGGGAATGAAACAACTCACGCTCCGACTCAGCCAGACCATCCCATTCAGACTGGGTAAACCTCAAGTTAGAACCGTCACTAGGATTGTGACCACCAGCAGAACCATCACCATCCTTGTCATGCTTGTCAGAGGGGTTGGAAGGGGGAGGAGGGGGAGGAGGGGGTTGAACAGCATTCGCGCCCTCCACCCAAACCCGGAGACGAACACCACTTGGGGAAGGGAAGACATCAATACATCCATGAACACACAACGGATCCACGCACCAAATCTTAATCCGAGCAGGGCCAACTTTGTCCAGAGATTCAAGGTCCACCTCCACAGGTTTCCCGATCAACACCCAGAACGCCATGAGAAAAGCAGACGAGCGAAGCCCCACTGGCAGATCATCAATCAACACCCAAACCTGGGACAAAGGGCCAACCATCCTACCACTGCAAGAGGCCGGCTTGACATAAACCACCAACTGGTTGAGGGGGAGGGTAAAGCTTGTACATGAAGCAATCATCCGCAGGCATTCTTTGGAGGGGAAGACAACAGAAAATTCAAAGTCTGAGATCTGATTGACTTGCCAGTCCCATCCCTCAATATCCCAAATCCAAAGCCCTTCCAGCAGAGTCTGAGGCGAGATCTTTTGGTCTTTCACAGTCACAATAGCAGCATTAGAGAGGGAGGGCACCACCGTAAGGACAGGAAGGTCACTGCCCAAGGCAAAGAAAGCGCAACCAGGGAGCCCCAACCCAAACTGGATGACCGACGGGGGTTTCAGGCGGCTCATGCAGTTGACAGTAAGGTGACCGTCAGAGCGGCAAATCAGGCAAAATGGCAGATTGGTGCATCTGGACTGAAAGTGCCCGGGCCTGTGGCACGCGAAACAGGTGAGCGCAGATGGATTGCTCGGGGTAGAGGAAGAAGGGCGAAGCTGCGGGAGGGAGGCGGGAGGTGGCAGAAGACCGTCCCCCACCCCCGACGAGGAGGAAGCACCAGGGAAAGAACCACCAGGCCGGCGCGCCGGCCCCGCAAAGGAGCGCAGCGGAGGACGAGGACCCGCACCCGCATCGATCGAGCACGCAGGAGGAGGGGGGATCCGAGCCGAAGCCGACGCGCTATGCCCCGCACCAAGGGCCGCAGCAGCACCAGAGGAGGAGGAGATCCCCCTACCAGCCACTGCCGCCGCCTCCCAGGGATCCATCGCCAGAGAGAGGAAGGCCCCAGATCCGGACCCTTGCGGGCCAGATCCGGATGCCCGCTCCTGCTCAGAACGCTGAAGCCACTCTGGGCCGGTAGCCCAAGCCGCGCGGTCGCAAGCCACCTGCTCACGAGTCGCCTGCTCCGCCTCCAGCTTGGAGCGGAGCGAGGCCTCAAGCTCCAGATCCGCAGCGGGGCCCGGCGAATCCTCCCGCCGCCGCTTGCTACCAGACATGGCCTCACAGGAAGAGCCCCGCAACTTGTCCATGGAGAGCAGCAAGGCGAAGGAGAGGAGAAGGGGAGGGGGAGGGCTAGAGCGAACGAGACCGCGGATGGGGAGATGGTGGCGACGCAGATCTGCGATGGAAGTAGGAAACCCTAATAGAGGGGGGGAGGCACCGCGGGGGATCCATATATACCCTGACCGCGTCGTGCCCTCTAGGGCCCGACGGGCCAGGCGTGCCGAGGGGAGGGAGGGAGGGCCCAAAGAAGAGAGGGGCCGGACTAGGTCCACAGAGGGGAGGGGGAAGTCGACACCAGACGCCAAAGGGGGGGAGCGGGCCGACAGGACACCTCACCGCCAGGCGGCCCAACATGCCCAACAGACGGGCCAGCCCGTGATCCACTGGTCAACGAAGAGGAGACCAAATCTAGGGCAAGCGGAACCAGCGCCGCGCCCAGCCCCGGCGGCGCCGCCGCCGGCGTCGGGGAGGCCGAACCAGAGGAAGAGGAGGGGAAGGAGGGGCTAGCCACGCCCGGAGCGGCCCCCAAAATCCCAGGGGACAGCGAGCAGAAGGAGACCTTACCAGATTTGCGACGGCGACGAGACACCCGAAACCAGCCATCAACAGACGGCGGCGACGGCACCGGCCGTCCCCGGCTGTCCGGAGCAAACTTGCGGAGGCGCGGAGCAGCAGCAGGAGCCGGGGCCCGCCCCGACCGAGAGGGAGAAGGGCGCAGAGACGGAGCTTCATCCGACGAGCCGTCCCCATCGAGGGCGAGAGCCCAGAAGCAGGAGCCCAGCGGAGACGGCGAAGCCACCGGAGAGCGCCCCACCGCCGAGCGAGCGGGAGAGGAGCATCCAGACGCAGGGGGGAAAGGGGAAGCATGGCCCAGAACACCGTCGGAGGAACAGGGGGTGAGGGAAGAAGGGCCGGGGGAAGGGAGCAACGGCGCCGGGAGGGAGGGAGCGAGAGGAGAGAGCAGAGCCATCCCTGAGACTATCTTCCCTACTTTTCCTACATGTTTTCTTTCTATTTGTATTACCGTCTATCAGTGGCGGAGCCGGCCAGCTCAAGGAGCCGGGGCAAATTCTTTACACCGTGGAGTGGTCCAGCATTTGCCCAAGGAATTAGCAATACTAATCATGGTTGCTTTGAACTAATTAGTGAAGAATGGCCGAAGCAGCCTCAAGAAGCAGCCCGGGTCGCCGGGAGCTCCGCCACTGCGTCTGATACTCAATGATTTGAACTTGATTCCCATTTAGTAAAATGGTTGTGTACATCTGTGATGCAAAGGCAAAGGTACTCCGAAAATCTTTTTCCTGAGCCCAGGCTCATCTGCACCCATGTTGAATAAAAAAATAAAAACAAATATTAGAAAAATTTAAAAAATTCTATTTTTTTCTCATGGTAAACAATTTGATGCGTGAGGTCTGCCCTAATTTTCAAATCATTTGGACAACTGAGAAACTCTCGATAAATAAGACAAATTCGGGGTCTGTAAAATAGTTTACTGTTCATATACTATTTTGATCCGATTTGTCTTTTTTGCTGAGAGCTACTCAGATATCCAAATGAGCTAAAATTTAGAGCAAACCTCACGCAATAAATTGTCTACCATGACGATTTTTTTTTGAATTTTTTTGAATTTTTCTAATATTGTTTATGAATTTTTTTGGCCGGGTGCCGATGAGTCTGGGCACCGAATCGCTGCCCTCAAGGTACTCCCCTTTTTTTCTAAAAGAGAAGGATATAAGAGGGGAACCGCCCATCTGCAAATCTTGGGATGAGGCAACAGTAGGGATATCAGGTGTACGTGGATATGGGAGCCAAATTGAATATCTGATTATAAGATTAGCTTTTTTCTTTTTTGCGGAAAAAAAATCAATCATGGCAGTACAAGAAACATCAGAAATAATAAAAATCACATGAAGATTCATACACCACCTAGCAACGACTATAAGCACTGAAGCGAGCGAAGGCGCCGCTATCTCACGCGCCGGTGCTGGACAAAACTTGTAATGGACAGTCGAGAAGTCATCATGCTAAGGCCCCAAAGGTCCAGCGCACCAAAACAGTAACCGCCGCCGATGAAGAGTAGCGTAGATCAGAATGATCCAACCTAAAGACACACAAACTTAGACCAACGACAACCAGATCCGAACAGATCCACCAGAGATACACCTTCACCCGCCCACCAACGATGCTAGACACACCATCAAAACGGGAGCTAGACGGAAAGAATCTTTGTTCCGTCTAGCTATATAGGTTAATCCTCACAGGGAATCTTTTCCAATGGGCCTCACGCTCAACCTAACCATTGGTAGCCAAGTGTGGGATCGGCTCGTCACGTCTCACCTCTACCTTTGACGAGATGTAACCGTGCATTGGACGGCATCGACGTGGTCGTATGATGCTTCCCCTCGTGCGTCGTCCAACCTTTCCCTACCTGTCTACTTGTCGTCGTGCGCGATCTAACATATAAAGCCTCC
Source organism: Triticum aestivum (assembly GCF_018294505.1). Classification (NCBI taxonomy): domain Eukaryota; kingdom Viridiplantae; phylum Streptophyta; class Magnoliopsida; order Poales; family Poaceae; genus Triticum; species Triticum aestivum. The sequence continues at coordinate 125,899,732 of NC_057795.1, read as the reverse complement.
TAGAGTACCCGCCATTCTGAGGCATTCGCGTCGCGTGGTGAACGTCGTTCGCTCGATCCACCACCACTGTAGCGTTTTACGGTGCTGTCAATAATCTAACCGTCTGTTTTCTCGCACGTTATTGTTTCATGCTCCAGTGAATGACGGGTAGGCCTTCTTTACCCACGGGCCCAGCGTGGTGGTGCGTCTCACGCGTAGCCTGCGTGAAAAAAGAAAGGCTCTGCAGCGAGCGTGGGGTTCGCACGGTGAAACCCTAGCCACCAATCGCTCGCGTCTTTGACCCACCAATCGCTCCCTTCTTGAGCTCCGCTTCCCGTTCCCCAATTCTCTCCGCCGCCACTGCGCCGCCTCGTCCTCCCCTGACCTCGGAGCCCAGCGTATGGTCACCGTCGCCGCTTGCGTAGTTCTTCCCGCAGCCTCCTGCAGGACGATGCCTCCCCATCCTCCATCAGCCACCGCTGTGGGCTGTGGTTCTGGACCGGTCACAGGTCGCTGCTCAGGAGCAGAGGAGGACGGCGGGGAGGGAGAAGGAGCATAGGAGGACGGCACTGGGGGAAGGAGCAGCGAGGCCGGAGGCCGAGATGGCGCTCACGTCATGTGTCGGACGCTGCTCGTCGGCCCTCGTTGTCGTCCTCAATCTAGGTTGCCCATCTGCGTCTCATCTTCTTCCTTTGAAATTAACCTTAGTTTTTTGATGATCTGATTTCAATTGTTGGTTTATCGTTTTTCTAAGCATGATGTGTGAAGGTCTGAGACAAAAAAGAAGAGGAAGAATTTTGACGAAGAGTTGGGTCATGGGGAACAAGGTGAATTCTCTCTCTCCCTCCCCCCCCACCCCACGTTTGTTCCTACAGTTTGATTTTGATGTTATGGTTGATTCTATCCCAGGTCATCAGAATATACATAACTGTTGCCGAAGCCCTCTTGCTAAAGGTATGTAATACTTTATACTGACTTTCTGATATGAACAAAACAAGATGTTGCTTCAGGCTATCTCTTTGACAAAATTGTGTTGCCTTTCGGAGGAAAGCACAAGAAGATATGATCAAATTGAATGGGTAGTGCATTTATCTTGTTGGTTAGTTCCCTCACCGGCCTATTTACTGTTACCTGCGAGTTTCAGGTATAATACTCCCCCCCTTAGCAAAGGGTGAATTCTCTGGTTTTGATTGGCCGGGATAAACTCCATGAGTCTTGAGGATTTTCGGAATGTTGGAATCAGTGGTGTTTTGTTTTTGATGATATTATCCGATGGAGGTGACAGGGAGAGAAGATGCTAGCTCAATGGTGCTGGCCGTGAAGGATTTTGGCGCATCCAAGGTCAGACTAATCTAATTACACCCCCACCCCCCGCTCGTACTATCTATTGATTGTTGTGAGCATATGCCCAAGCTGGAATCAACTTCTTTATGCCTTGATTTTATTTGCCGGTGGATCAACTCAATTTGACACCATCTGTTTCATGTCAAATGCAGGATATAACCAACATAAACACAATGCTTACAAGGAGATATCGACTCATTTGATTGCTATATTGGCTTTGGTCACCCTTGTGGGGCTCCTTATCTTTGAAGCAAGGTTCGGATGCTCTTTGGACGCAGGAAGACGAACATGATAGAAAAAGAAAGGGATCAACCTTGCCATGACCCCATATTTCTGTAGGCTAATATCCCTTATTTGCACTATCCTACACCGAATACTTATAGGTACGGAGATTGGCTTGCGCATCTATTTACAATTTAGGCTGGTGTGGTGGCCAAGGTCAATAAGACATTGCGTGGCACCACGTCAATTGCCTCTGTTTTGATGGTGTTAGTTTGTGTTTAGTTTCAGTTGCAAAATTCATTCAATTGTTCAAGCATTGGAAAGTCAAGTTGATATGAACTGATCAACCGGAATACATAAAGCAGTATATTTGTGCTACACTACTATTGCAGTTCAGAATCATTTTTTTTAGTTTATAACAACAGTTCCCTTCAAACTATAGACTATCCATCCCCTGTTGTTCGCCAAGGCTATCTTAGATGCTGCCTCTTACCTAATTTTAAGGGAACTGTTGTTTTGTTATTATGCTACGCGTGTGCATGAGCTTTCCTGAATTAGTTATTAAATTAAATATATTTCTGTCAAAGACAATGAGATTATTTCTACTGATGGGAGATGATGTAGTTCTTTTTGTAATATGATCAGTTCTTGTTGTGATTACAGAGAAAAGAAATTTGTAGCCATATTTTGTGTTGCACCTTTCCTGACTATTCAGAATACCGTTGTTGTTGATGACAGGGTTATGTGCCTTTGCCATGCAGCACATGTCAATGGCAGTTCAGGAAGAGATGACATCACAAGTGAGCTAAATTGATAAGCCCACTAGCAGAAAAATGTGGTTTGAGGTGATTTTCTTGTTTTATCTAAATAGTGAATATTCTTATTATGTTCTGGCTCTAGAAAGAACTAAGCATAACATACTGAATCTGGAGCTTTATTTCAACTACATTTATATCATTGAAAATCTTGAATATACTTTTGCTTTGATGGCCTGTCACTAATCAGGAGATAGGTTACTCCCTCCTTCCCGTGCATTGGCCATCTGTGTGTGCCTAGGTCGCGATGCAGCTCCTTAGTTGCCTAATGCACCGACAGAGGGAGTACAAACCTTCAAATAGACTGATTTAGTTTGGCTGATTGTTTATTCTTATTCATTGTGGAATAGGATAGCCATATGTATTTATTTTGCCCTCCATCTTTTTAATTCTACATAAAAGTACATCATTTTGTTATTTATTTACTAATAATACAATCTCCATTACTTATCTTCTTTTAATATGAAATAAATCATCAGCATCATACCTTTATTAATTTTCCATATTGTTCAGTCATCTATTTGGAGTAATTTTATAATCAAAGCATTGGACTATTGAGAAAATTGTAATGTCATTTTAATCTTATTATTTTTTCTCAAATGCTTTTATTAAATTTTATGCATAGCCGTTGGTTATAGTGTATAGTACAACCACCTTTAGGATTATTGGTGTTGGAGTAGTGACTATATTGCTTCACGGTTTCATTCCCTTTTCTCTTTTGAACTTGTACCTATGCCACAGCCTGCTCCAACCCCTCCTCTGATGTGGTGTGGTGGGAGGAGGAAGAAGAGCATGCATGCTCTCTGTCTACATCCAGCATCCACACGGCTAGATCGACGGGTCTAAACTATGGGTGAGCTCCTCCACTACCTGATAAATTCCTTTTCTGCTCTATCTTTTTTCCTTCCAATTCATGTAAATTGAAACTTTGAAATCAACCAGTATCTAATGCCTATAATCCATGGAAATAAGTGGTCTTCAAATGTGAAACCCAAGCCGGCAATTGGATACCAATTTGCCTACTTATTTATACCTTCAAATATTGGTCAAAGACTAATTAAGTCACTGTTTCTTAATTTCTCTATTCCTTATTTATACCTCCAAACAGTACAGAATGTGAGGAGTTGACCTATAAATGTTTGCTTATGATTAATGGATCACCAAAAATATGGAGGATTTATTCATTTGCATTTTCATGTTTCTCCAACTGTATGTACCATTGCGGAGAAGAGGCAAAGTAATAGACATTTTAATTCTGATTTATATAGATAATTGGTTAATTTGTGGGTACCATTCTATCTCAGATGTAGTACATTGTGTGTATGAATCATGGTGAATGTCAAGCCTACTTAGGTCATACCCAAGTAAGGTCAGTATAGATGTATAGTGCTTATAAAATGTGGTGATCTAATATAACTTTGTTCCTCAGTTAGGAATTATGTTTTTCTATAGTTAAAAATGCATGTGTGTTGCTGTGATGTATATAAGTGACAGGGAACAAAAAAGAATGGAAGAAGGCCCTTTTGTTTCTGTTTGATAATTACTCATCCATCCTGATGCTTGAGCATTTTCTATCCTCCCCTGTTTTATTCTTTTGGTGCTACTTGGATGTTTCTAAGGTCTGTTTTTTTGTTTTATTTCAGAATACAGAAAGAATAAGTTACTAGCATTGTGCAAGTAAACCTACTGCGATTGTGACTGCAAAAAAAAATCATCACATGCTGTGAGCTTAAATAAAAGGAGCTAAACTGTTGTGTCATGTTCAGAATTGATACTAGAAAAAATAATCTAAACTGCACATTCTGAAACTATCTAGACTCCTGCCTTTGGGGAATTAGGTTGCTAAGCATTACTTTGTAAATAAATGACATGCTAACTTGTTGGTTCAGTTTAGAGCTATTGGCAGGGGCTTGCTGTAGGGGGGATATCATTGTGGCAGTTGAAAACCAAAGCCTTTATTCATGAGTGTATGATCTGGACTTCACTTTTCTGAAAGTATGTTACGATCCTGCTCTTGGAATAAATGGCATGCTAAAACGTTGGTTGTTGTGGTGCATTGCAAGGTCCAACCTTAGTTTTAAACAATTTGCATACTAACAGATATGTATTGGAATTTTAATTTGCATCTCTGCAGCGACTTGACAATTCTTCGTCTTTTACGACAGGGATCCGCGGCACAGTAGGAGAGGTGACGCCGGCCGGCAGCGCCTCACCGCCAGCTATTGTTTGGCGCCGGCAAGGAGAAGGGCGCTTAGGATCTGCTTCGCTGTGCATGGCTGTTGAAGTTCAGCATCGCCATGATGTGTATGGTTTCTCTATTTTCCTCATATTGCCCTATTCCCAATTTTACAAACTGCTATGTGACGCACAATGGCCACGCCACGCACTGGTGAGATTCAAGGTGCAGTCGAGCAAGAGTCAGTTCGAGGTGAGGTGTCTCACGTCGATCTCCTGCTGCTCACCAGCAAGGCTCGCTGACGAGCGGCCAGATCCACACGAGGTGGATGTCACACACACGGCCCTCTCCCCTCCATCCTTTCTCTTTCCTACAACTATTATGTCTTTGTACCTTGTTATATTGCTCTTTCATCCATGGTGATAAAGATGTTAACTCAGTTTGATAATGGAGTCACAGATTTGTATATGATAATTCTTGGAATTCAAATTGTAACATCCATACTAATTTGTTGGTTTGTCTCAACCAATAATTCAATGTAAACCTATTAACATGAATTTTATGGGTATACATTGTCTCCTCCTATGCCAATTGATTTTCTCCAGATTAGTTGCACCATAATTTCAAGAAGGTTACAAACCTAGCAATGAATGAGACTATCATTATGATTGAAGATAGCTGACTGTGACAATTGTTTCTTTTGAAGTTTCACTGTTTATGGAGGTGACAATGCTAGATATATACATCTGTATCATGGCACTTCTCCAGCAAACAAAAGCTTGGTAGCCATCTACTTTCAGAGAGTTTGAAAATGTACTATCACGCTAACTCACTTATCCAGATTAATGGTAAGTGTGTGTTTTCTTGTATACCAATCTACAGAACTACAATTGAGATCTCTACCTCCTATATTTCCCTTTTGTCATTTTTTCTGGCTTTTATGCTACTACTCAAAATGTTTGACTATTCAATTATAAACGTCATGCAGCAGTGCTTACTTTCTTACTCCCTTTAGACATGATTTCCCTGTCCAAACATTCAGCTGAACCGACACTAGCAATATTGATCAGCTGAACTTGCAGAAGGGGAGAGGTACTAAAGGAACATCTTACGTATTTTTGGTCTCATATTCTTTGAGTACATAACTATCCATTTATTAAAAACTATATTTGATGGACAAATTGAACAGCACAATTTAAGGATGATAAAAATAATAATTTTAACAAGTGGAAGTAATGTATGGTACCGTGTAAAAATGAAAGGTATAGTTTTCCCACTCCTCCAAGATGAGTTCAGTGCCTGTGTTTAAACCATGGATGTAGAGATGGTCAGGTCAAATGAAATGTATGAATACTACTACAATTGTTGAACATTTGATGAAATCAGAAGTTAAGTAGATTACATATATGTAAGTTAGTCTTGTGGCTGATGCTTTCACCATGATAAATACAACCCCGAACGCATATGCCAACCAATGTTTAAGCGACTCAAAGACTATAACTAATGCTAAATATCGATGCCTGCTACTTAGGGGCACTATCTGGCATGGTTCAAAAGAGAGGTAATTGTACCTGAAGCAGTGGACACAACCATTCCTTGCATTTGTAAGAGTTGTGCAGTAGTATAATAACCGTCTTTCTTTGAGGAGCAGTGTCGTTAAGTTTCAGTAGAAGTACAGGTACACGTTCCTGTTCAGCTGACTAATGGAAAAAAAGTGATAACAGATTCTGTTATTCAGGGAGCAAGAGCCAAAATTTCTTCAACTAGCTTCTCCTAAGTTGCCCACCTCTTTCCTCGGGCATGACTCAATGGCTTGGAAAGAGCAGCAGAATCAACACAATCACCTTGATCTGGAAGGTGGAATTTGTTTGCTCAGATCGAAGGAGGATCCTGGCCTCTCCGAGCCCCGGAGGCCCGTTGCCTTGGTAAAATAGCTCCTTTACCAGACTCCCTTGCTCCATGGCCAGAGGCACCGGGACTGCGTGACGACGAGCAGATTCGAAGAAAGCCATTATTCAACTCGGGATGCAAACTCGCGGCGCGAGGGAGAGAAAGTGAGGGGGATGTGGTTGGCTGACCTCGGTGTTTCCGGCGGACCTACTGGTACTTCGACCAGATGTATCCAGCGGCAGCAGTTGGGGCTCCGGTGGAGTCGGGGCGGCGGCAGGTGACTAGACCGCGCGTGGTGGAGAACTGGAGGAGAGGGAACCGAGCCCCACACTCACGAGCCGTTTCTTGGAGCGACTGCTCACATGCGGCACGCGGCCGGCAGCCGGCAGCGGAGGTACACGCGTGGCTGAAGCGCTATGGGGGCCACAAGGCAGGCGGTTCCTTTTTTATTGATTTGTCATGCGTGCATGCCTTCCTGATTGCTTGTTGTTGCCGACACATTAAGTGATCACATGTCTGTAATCCATTGTCGTTCTTTCTGAGAGACAGTGGGAATACAAATACTGAGATTTGCTTCCCATTTTCCTTTAATCGTGGCCGTGAAAATGCAGAGTAGTCCAAGGAGGCGTCAACCGCGTGGGCTCCCCCCTACATGCCCCCCTGACCCGGCCGTCGTGTATCCTCCTTCATTACACCCGATTTGTTGAATGCTTAATGCGATGGAGGTTGCGGCACGGCGGCCGACGGGAGCATGCAAGTGGGTGATGGTCGTAGCACGGCGATGTCGCACGGTCGCTCGGTGTGCAGTAGGGCCCAGTGGTGCCGGACTGCCGGTGCGGCACACATCTGTAGCGGAGCGTGGAAGTTTGGTTGGTGTGCGCAGCAAGCATGACACTGGCACAACTGCGGCACACCGCTTGACCTTTTGTTGCCGTGTGTATCTTTTTGTGTGCGTATTCGACGTACATTTTTTGGCAGATTATACGATCTTGCTCACCTACAAAATTACCTAGCTTGCTTATACGTGAGTTCAGTAATGACCAGAGAATCGATCAAGCCTCCTCTATCTATTAAAATATCTCTATATATATATTGAACACATAGAGTTGGTGGTTAGCGCCCTATCCAGCTTGGGTCGATGTTCGAGAATCAGAATCAACTCTAAGATGAGCTCCTCGAATAGTCTCTCTCTCTGGGCAATGATGATGCCGAGGCCAGTGTGACTATTTTCCAGCAGAGCAGTCTTCAACATTTGCGGCAACCATTTTTTATGGTAGCTTGTGTGATTTCTCTACTGTTTAGACACAAATTTGCTCTGTGTAATGCACCCAGGGCTGTGGATAAGGATTTTCTGATTTTCTGGGTGTTTCTCATTTGAACATGAATTCAAAATGTTCCATTTTGCATCCAAGTAAAACTATTGGTTCACATCGATTCTATCTATCATTTACCAAACCGCTCATTGTTCTTAATGCCGATGGGGAGGCACACATGGAGGAAGGTCAAGCATATGGTTTCACCTTTAAATGCACTTCCAAGGGACTGCGCCTAATCGTATACTCAATATAATCAAGTTGCAAGAGCTCCTTATTATATAACTTAGCATTAGTATACATGCCTACCAAGACTTCTATGTTTATCATGTTTTTGAATCTTATGTAATCACCTAAGACCATCCTGTGCGTTTAATTGTCGGTCATTTGCTGCTTAGACTGTTGTGTGGTGCGCTTCTGAACCAATATATGCTTTTGCCTTCAAGTGCACGTCCAAGGGCCTCTGCATAATTGTTTATCAGTATCACTTGCTTGCTGCATGCAGTATCATGAGCTGTGCTTTGGCAGCAGCGATACTTATTAAAAATCCTCCTTTGTCTACTGCATGTTCTCTGCTCATTGCAACTATGCAAGCTCTACTTTTTAAAATTCTTAGTATAAAGATGCTTATCAAGAATATTTGCTTAAATAAGTTCAGATGTATGCCAACTGAAAAAAGGCTCTTATATATGTTTCAATTTGTATCTACATATTTTAATGCACATTCTTAAAATACATGGCTTGCGTTCGGCCTTTGCGCCATGGGCGCAACGGGTCATTTAGTATTTTAAATGACAAAGTGCTGCTGAAGTAGGACCCTACTCTCCACGTGACAAAGACGTCGCTGATGAGGAGAAATACCGTTGCCTACAATACAAAGCTAGCTAGAGGCCGGGTTGACGATGGTCGCGAGATCCTTTGAAACTCAACGTGGACGGCCCCTTTGACAAGGTTCACATACCGGCCACCCTTCAGAAAGAAATGTTCACATACCGGCCGGGTGAATCTGGTCGTTCGAGAATCAAGATGACCGTGGCTACTTTCCAATGGCTGGGTGGGTGGGTGTAGGGGTACTCATCTACGGTCGAGCACGTATCTCCAGAGTCCAGGGCTCTCTACTGAAATGCACACAACCCAAAACGAATAACGAAATGTACGTCAAACTGCGTCGAGTACTTTTGTTTAACACGGTGTATACACAAGCATTCATATATGCATGCATACACTCACCCTTATAAACACGTGCACGCATCATATGCCTATGAGCACCTCTAAGAGATTGGACCGGCATATTATCTTCAGATTGACGAAATCACGTAGGCGCCTTGTAGTCGACGGAAATGTCTCCTCATAATGAACGCGTATTGCCGAAAATTCTAAAATAAATTTAGAAAAATACGAGCATCAGGACTTAAATCTTGATGGGCTGGTGATATTATTAACCATAGAAAGCCAGTTAGAATTAACGCTAGGAGTACCTACATATGTAAAAAAAACAAGAAGAAATTCCTCATGCAACACACAAACATGATGGCTAGCCACTCGACGGCTCGATGCCTCCATAAATCACATATAGATACAAGAAGTACAAACTCAGTAAATATTAATCAGTACTCCCTCCGTTTCACAATAAGTGTAGTTGATTTAGAACATAAAGTGTTACTAAATTATGTGACATTTATTTTAGGACAAAAGAAGTACGTAATAATTATAAATTACAGCAGTTAAGTTGAACGCCTTTTTACTAATCCTAGAAGATTCGGCTATCATGTGCACCAGAACAAAGTGAGATTTACAAAGTGGTCTCCGCGCATGATGCGGTGAGAATTATGTCTCGCTTCCACGGAGTGGATTTTCTCTTCTTTTTTTTTTACCTTTTTCTAGACAAATATTCTTTTCATTTGGTCTAACATACACGCATAATGCATGACAATGATGCCGTAGACAGAGTGAGAGCACACAACACTTTACTATTCAATTAGTTACTGCATCTTCTCTTTTACAACTGTCTATTTAGTCGTCGATTATTATTTTGTACTCCCTCCGTTCCAAAATTTTTGTCTTAGATTTGTCTAGATATGAATGTATCTAACACTAAAACGTAATTAGATACATTCGTATTTAGACAAATTTAAAACAAAATTTTTGGGACGGAGGAAGTATATGAGTGGTTTGTTACCATATAACACTAGCATGACAACCAGGTTAATAGTAGTGCGAGATGTTACCGCCACTAAAAGATGACCAGTTCCTAAAAAATGGGTAGTGACCACTAATCGCTTTTGCCTTCACAAGTCTAGTCGCCCCATGGAGAGGGATGGCGTTTTGGTGATCATTGCACCTATACCCACCCCTAAATAGTAAAAATAAAATAACAAATAAATTGAAAAACTGATAAATAAATGACCTTTGATGAGCTCTAGGCAAAAAAGTAAAATTGATGGGCTCTCCGATAAACTTTGAAAATAAGACATCCGGAGACCCAATTTTATTTTATTTTGTCTAAAACTCCTCTAATGTCATTTCACCATGAAAACTGCATGCACACACTCGAACATCTTGGATGACAAAAAAAAAACTACTCTTTTTTTAGAATTTACTATTCATTGAGAGTAGATGAGCATGTGCTCATACATGAGTTACTGCCCAGCGGAAGGCATTTTGTGTATACGCTATGTGCTGATAAAGCATCCACTGTACGCCATTGCTTTGAAATTAGCACCTATTTTTTCAGCCAAAATTTCAATGTGTTTCATAATTGCTATATAGATAATTTTGGTGGGCCTTGTAATTTTAAAATAGTTATAGATTCCATTTAAAAGTTATGGGTGAAACCCTAAGATCTGATCTGTAGACCATAACGCTTGTGCACCGTTCATTTCATGGAGTCGTTGCTTTAAAAGAACCTTTCTCATAGATCATGCATTGTCAAGGTCAGCTTGTGGTGTCACTTCTTGTATGTTGGATGCCTTAGGCCTTAGGGCCTGTTCGAACCTCTCCAGCTTCAAACTTCACAAATTCTCAGAGAGGAGCAAGCCTGAACGCTTTACCTCTAGGAAGCAAAATTCACGAAGCTATCTCGGGCCGTAATGCAATTTGGTGAAGCGAGTGAAACCTAGCTCCACGCTTTCATGAATCTGGAGTTCCTTTTATTTATGACTAGAATGCCACCGCAAAGCAAAACAGTTCAAGCCCTGCTCTTCCTCGCTCGAATAGGTACACCACAACCAGAATGCCACCACATGACTTCTTTCTCCAGCCCGAGAGCTAGGGTTACACGCCGCCGCCACCCCGCATCAACACATAGTTGCGTCGCCGGTGCCACCGCAACTAGGCCCGCCGCCTCCTCTCCTCCGAGTTCCATCCTAGCAGCATGCCCCAAGCCCCTGATGCTCCAGCGCAGAGCAGAGCGCTCTAGTTTGGCCATGCTTTTTCGATGTCCTTTGTCAATGAACAATAGGTCGTGCACTTTGATGGAATGGATTCGCGACGAATAAGACGTCAAATTTGATGTTTAAGTTGATGTGATTCGGGGGTCTAAATCACCTGATTTGATGTGTAATTGGCAGTTATGTGTCTAGTTTTTTCTTGTGCGTCCACTGAAGGTTGAAGACGACCTGCAGTGAAGGTGGGCTAGGTGGGAGGCTCCCCTACTACAGCCCAGCCGACCCAATATGGCGCTAGACAGGTCAGCAGCCGCTGCCAGCTCAAGGTAATGATGGAGAAGCTGATTTTGCTGTCGAATGGATGAAAGTGGCTGCGTGGAGCTAGAAGCCATGATGAGAAGCTGAAATTGTGGAGTTTTGAGAAGCTAGAGAGTTTCAGAACGGGCCCTTAATCATGCTAGCTCATTTTCCCCCTTCTTCTTCCTTCTATTGTTTTGGTTGTGCGCATGGCTAGATCTAGATATTGTGACGCTGCAGTATGTTCCACAAGGGTCAAGTTAGTCTTAAAATTTAAATATGTGGATTTGTTTCCTAAAAGTTTGTAAAATGGTCACCACATGTCTTAACCAGCCTAGAGCATGTCTAACATGCTCAGCGCTTTCATCATCAACATGGATCCCACCAAGGATAGCCGAATGAGAAACTATTTTGCATAAACACTGTTGGTAGAACTCTTCATCTCACTTGTGTCCGTCTTTTTCCACACGAGCTCTCGGATGGAGTTCGACAAGTCCCTGTACAACAATGACGAGATGAAGAGGCATGTATATCATTGTGACCAACCACATTCGAATATTGCTGTCTTGATTCTAATGGTGACAATGGCGATGACGGCCTCGCTGGGGAGGCTAGACTCGGGAAACAATGCGCCTAGCAGAGCTTGAGCACATCAAGGCTCATTCACAACTTGTATGTGATTTGTGTAGGAGAACATGCTTGTCGGTGCTAAAACCGGCGGATCTCGGGTAGGGGGTCCCGAACTGTGGATCTTGGAACAATGGTAATAGGAGACAAAGGAGACGATGTTTACCTAGGTTCCGGCCCTCTCGAAGAGGTAAAACCCTACGTCCTTCTTTGATTGTATTAATTTGATTGAGTACAGAGTACAAGATGATCTACCTCGAGATCATGTGATTGTTTCTAAACCCTAAGGCTTGTGTCTGTATCCCTCTAAGGACTAAAACCCTCAGCTCATATACACATCGGGGATACCTAGGTTACACATATAGACGGCTGCCAATTAGTAATGAACACGCTAGCTACTAGCACCTTCCCTTGAAGTACACACAAAGTCTTTAGAGGCTTCCATCCAGGTCACGGCGAGGGCCACAACTTCAGTAGTCCTTCCTTCAGTGATCGGCGGGCCCTTAGCTTGGCCCATAGGCATTGGTCCGTACAGGCTGGCACCCCTTAATTCAGGACACCCCTCAGTAGCCCATGAACTGGTCTCCAAAGCCGAGGACTACAGTTCCCTACTCGGAATGGCTTCTTCTGTTGATGTCTTCGGCTTGCCAGGCGAGTTCCCTTCTTTTCATATCATGTTCCGATCCGAAGTCCTCCATTCCTTAATAAATACTAGACTCTCTTTCACAGTCAAACTCATAAACCATATGAGCAAAATTCTAACCTCAGCAAGAAAAAACAGGGTCCTTTTTTACAATGAATCCCTTCTGTGTTCGAGTTCTAGAGTTAACTTAGTCCCAAAAACTTGCCACATAGGCATCATCAGTGAGAGGGTTCACACCCTGACAGCTTTACTGAACAGTCACCACTTATTGTGGGATTTAATCAATTATCACAAATCAAATTGTGGCTCGAGGCAGCCACTCATTGGCATGTCACATCAATACAGAGATCGTGCCCTGATTTTCAAGGGATATCATCATCAAACTATTTTAATTGATGCACGTACGACACGAAGGGTTGGGAATAAGCGATTTAATCGGCCTGGCGCAGGGACTCTTGGTCTTTTACTAACCTACAAAAGCAGGAGGAAGTAAATCATTTTCTCCTACGCCTCCTTCCTCTGCCCCATAACCCAAGGGCTCAAAAAAGCTTCCGCGTCCTTAAATCCACCTTCAAGCTCCCAACCCAATCACCTCATCCTCCCATCCCTCAAGAGAGAAATGGCTGGCAAGGGGAAAGAGACTCCGGCCTCTGCATCTGACACCAGATCCAAAGGGCAATGTGTGCAGTCCAATGTCATGGTGGGCACTGTCGGGGGGATGAACCCCGGGCAGGCAACGGAACCCGGATCCTCTTCAAAAACAGCGGGGCTCGCATCGCCCCGCAAACCAGCACGCGCTTGGCCGGGTCGCTCGACCCGGCAGGGCCCGCAACCCGGCCAAACTCTCTGACACGGCAAGGTATGTCAACCCAGCCACATCAACTGGCACAAGGCAACTCGACCCGGCGCAACCAAGGCTTCCACAGCAAGCCAGCACCACCCGTGGCGTCTACGGCAACCCAGCCACGGGTCGGCTCCCGTCCCATCCAGGCCGTACGATGGGATGAGACCCAAATCACTGATGACTGAGGCAACAGTGTTTCCACCATGCCTGTGGTCAGACGGGGCGCGGCAACAGTGCCCCTCACCTACCCGCTGACCAAGGCTGGCATGGCTACAGTGCTCCCGCCCTCACCGCTGATGACAACAAGCGGCGGCCTGACGGAGAGCACTGTACACGACTCGACTCGGCCACGCCCTGACGATCGACAAGACGGCGCACAGTTCCCCTAGGCCTGCGGGGCCCGCACCTAGGGAAACCCGGCGAACCACAAGCCCACAAGCGGGACCCAGCTCAGAGTCCTGGGCACCGACAATACGGACCCACCGACCCGGCATATTACCATTGTAACCCTGGGTGGGTTGATCTATAAAACCCCCCGGGAACCCACGCCCACAGGGGCATACGATCAGATAGCAGATCATCATCCAGGCATCTCACCATTGCAAAAGCAAGCAAGAGACACATACGAGAGAGAAGCAAGTAAGCATAGGACTAGCCACCTGATAGCAACGCCGGGGAGAAGGAGCAGCCCAAGCCTTGGCCAGCTTCCTTCCTCCTCCATACAGCTCCAGGAGCAACATTGTACTATCGATCATCCAACCAAACTCGGCAGGACTAGGGATGTTATCTCTCCGGAGAGCCCCGAACCTGGGTATGTCCGGCGTCCCGCGCCCGCGCATGCCAACCTCGCCTCTGGAGCCCACCAGCGCCCATGAGCCTCCTCCTCTCTTTAGCCATCCCTTGGCATCTGCCGTGCGCCCACCACGACAGTTGGCGCCCACCGTGGGGCAGCTCGAGGAGCTGGCCGGGAGCATGCTTCAGACGGGGCCCTTCTCCTACACCGACGAGACCGTCACGCTGGCGGACAATGTTGTCGGCGCGCTCGCCGCCTCCTTCGCCGCGCTCCGCATCTTTGATACGTTCGCGGCCGACGAGTACCCCAGCGAGGTGCTCAGCTACTCCGACTCTCCCCTTTCCCTCGGCGGAGGCATTGCTGTCAGGGGGATGGACGTCCATGTGGAGGTTTATGCCACGGGCGATGGCGCCTCTTCCTCGTCAAGCAAAACGAGAAAGGCCGCGGAGGCCAGGGCCACCGTGGAACGGACCGAGCCGTCTGACCCGTTGCGCGCTACGATGCAGAGCCTCCACATCCCCATCGGCACCGACGTCGACACCACCAACATCGCCGAAGCCCGAACCCAGCTCGAGGATAGGCGCCAACAGATGCTAGACCTGTCCGAGACGCTGGCCGGCACCAGGCGCCACCTAGAGGCCACTCAGATGGAGCACGACGCTGCTCACGGAGTTACGCCCGCCACGGCCGAGCCAAGCTGGGTCGCCGACATGCGCGCCCGGGGATGAGCGATCGGCCGAGCCTTCGGCGCCGTCCGGACCGTCTACGAAACCCCGGTGAAGAACATGCGTGCTGCGGAGGCAACCGCAGTCAGCCTCGACCAACTCGCGGGCGAGGAGCTCAAGGAACGCATCGGGCAGATGCGCGAGCTCCTCCACGCCGCCAACACCCAGCAGGATCGGCTCAACCAGCTCGCCAAGCTGGCGGGATCCAGCTCCGCCCGCCTTGGCAGACCCGGCGAACTTCTGCACACGGCTTCCTCGCCACCCAGCGAGGGGCACTCCGGCCGAGACCGGACTTGACGCAACCCGGCCGCCACCACCGCCGATGCTCTGGGCAACGAGCCCGCCCCAAAGACCCAACGCGAACCCGGCCAGCTTGGCCGGCGTCCGGCTCCAACCGACCCGGCCCCTCGGGGCCTGACCGCCAGTCGACTCGGCCCGCGCGCCATCGACGACGCCGACGCGCGCCACTGCCTCGATCAGCTCGCTCGCTCCCTGGAGGTGGAGGAAAGCGGCGCCATCGGGCCGGCGTGCTTCGGCCCATGCACCTGGGAGGAGCCCTTTCCGAAAGGGTTCGTGCTCCCCCGCGACACCCCCAAATACAATGGGACCGTGAATCCAGAAGACTGGCTCACCGACTACACCACGGCCATTGGCATCACCGGTGCCAATCGTCGTCTGGCCGTGCGCTACGCACCGCTCATGCTCCAGGGGTCGGCTCACACGTGGTTGAACAGTCTGCCGATGGGCAGCATCAACGCGTGGGTCGATTTCGAGGAGGCCTTTGTCCGCAACTTCATGGTCCACCATCGTGTCCTCCCTCTCCAGCTCAGGGCCAATCCGATGTGGAGTTATAAGCCCGAGGATGAGGTGACCATGCGCCACTTCTACTGCTCCAATCTTGATGGGATGTGGTCGTCGTTGTTCAAACCGACAAAGAACACCTTCACCGAGCATGAGGAAGATCTCAGCTTTAGTAGCGAGAATACCCTGGTAGAGGTAACTTTGTACGCAACAGTACTTGTATTATTTACTGACTATCAAAAAAATGATTGAATTGACGCTTTTGATGTTTTAACCCTGGCGCACCAAGGCCAGACAGATGGGGTCTCCTGCGCCCCTGCCCGAACAACCCCGAACCTCTCAGCTTGAAGGGCTCTTGGACGAGAAATCCTATGTGGTTCTGGTCAAGGAGAAGGGTGCTACCTCTTGAGCACTGCGTTGGTTTTCCCTTGAAGAGGAAAGGGTGCTGCAGCAAAGTAGTGTAAGTATTTCCCTCAGTTTTTGAGAACCAAGGTATCAATCCAGTAGGAGGCTACATGCAAGTCCCTTGTACCTACACAAACAAATGAGAACCTCGCAACTAACGCGATAAAGGTGTTGTCAATCCCTTCACGAGCACTTGCAAAAGTGAGATATGATAGATATAATAATAGGATAAATATTTTTGGTATTCTTATGATATAGATTGAAAAGTAAAGATTGCAAAATAAAGTAGATCAGAAACTTATATGATGGAAAATAGATCCGGGGGCCATAGGTTTCACTAGTGGCTTCTCTCAAGATAGCAAAAGTATTACGGTGGGTAAACAAATTATTGTCGAGCAATTGATAGAAAAGTGCATAGTTATGAGAATATCTAGTCATGATCATGTATATAGGCATCACGTCCGCGACAAGTAGATCGAAACGATTCTGCATCTACTACTATTACTCCACACATCGACCGCTATCCAGCATGCTTCTAGAGTATTAAGTTCATAAGAACAGAGTAACGCATTAGGCAAGATGACATGATGTAGAGGGATAAACTCAAGCAATATGATATAAACCCCATCTTTTTATCCTCGATGGCAACAATACAATACGTGCCTTGATGCCCCTACTGTCACTTGGAAAGGACACCGAAAGATTGAACCCAAAGCTAAGCACTTCTCCCATTGCAAGAAAGATCAATCTAATAGGCCAAACCAAACTGATAATTCGAAGAGACTTGCAAAGATAACCAATAATACATAAAAGAATTCAAAGGAGATTCAAATATTTCTCATAGATAAACTTGATCATAAACCCACAATTCATCGAATCTCGACAAACACACCGCCAAAAGAGTTACATCGAATAGATCTCCAAGAAGATCGAGGAGAACATTGTATTGAGATTCAAGAGAGAGAAGAAGCCATCTAGCTAATAACTATGGACCCGAAGGTCTGTAGTAAACTACTCACAACTCATCAGAGAGGCTATGGTGTTGATGTAGAAGCCCTTCGTGATCGATTCCCCCTCCAGCGGAGCGCCGGAAAAGGCTCCAAGATGGGATCTCACGGGTACGAAAGGTTGCGGTGGTGGAAATAGGGTATCGTGGTGCTCCTCGGTGTTTTCATGGTATGCTAGTATATATAGGCGAATGAAGTCGGTCAGGGGAGCCACGAGGGGCCCATCAGGGTGGGGGCATGCCTCCCTGCCTCGTGGCTTCCTCGTGTGTTTCTTGACGTCCACTCCAAGTCTCCTGGATTACGTTTGTTCCAAAAATAATTCTCCTGAAGGTTTCATTCCGTTTGGACTCCGTTTGATATTCCTTTTCTAGGAAACACTGAAATAGGCAAAAAAACAACAATTTGGGTTGGGCCTCCAGTTAATAGGTTAGTCCCAAAAATGATATAAAAGTGTATAACAAAGCCCATAAACATCCAAAACGGGT
The DNA here is from genome assembly GCF_018294505.1 of Triticum aestivum. Classification (NCBI taxonomy): domain Eukaryota; kingdom Viridiplantae; phylum Streptophyta; class Magnoliopsida; order Poales; family Poaceae; genus Triticum; species Triticum aestivum. Next base: position 125,881,980 of record NC_057795.1, on the reverse strand, counting down.
AATATAATAGCATGGAACAATCAAAAATTATAGATACCTTGGAGACGTATCAAGCATCCCCAAGCTTAATTCCTACTCGTCCTCGAGTAGGTAAATGATAAAAACAAATTTTTTGATGTGGATTGCTACCTAGCATATTTCACAATGTAATTTTCTTTATTGTGGCATGAATGTTCAGATCCAAATGATTCAAGATAAAAGTTCATATTGACATAAAAATAGTAATACTTCAAGCATACTAACAAGTAATCATGTCTTATCAAAATAGCATAGCCAAAGAAAGCTTATCCCTACAAAATCATATAGTTAGGCCATGCTTCATTTTCGTCACACAAAATACTCCCATCATGCACAACCCCGGTTTCAGCCAAGCAATTGGTTCATACTTTTTAACGCGCTTTAGCTTTTTCAACTCTTACGCAATACATGAGCGTAAGCCATGGATATAGCACTATGGGTGGAATAGAACGATGATGGAGGTTGTGTGGAGAGGATAAAAAAAGGATAAAGTCTCACATTGACGAGGCTAATCAATGGGCTATGGAGATGCCCATCAATTGATGTCAACATGAGGGTAGGGATTGCCATGCAACGGATGCACTAGAGCTATAAATGTATGAAAGCTCAACAAAAGAAACTAAGTGGGTGTGCATCCAACTTGCTTGCTCATGAAGACCTAGGGCATTTTGAGGAAGCCCATCATTGGAATATGCAAGTCAAGTTCTATAATGAAAAATTCCCACTAGTATATGAAAGTGACAACATAGGAGACTCTCTATCATGAAGATCATGGTGCTACTTTGAAGCACAAATGTGGAAAAAGGATAGTAACATTGTCCCTTCTCTCTTTTTCTCTCATTTTTTTAATTTTGGTGGGCTTATTTGGCCTCTTTATTTTATTTGGGCTTCTATGGCCTCTTTTATTTTTCATAAAGTCCGGAGTCTCACCCCGACTTGTGCGGGAATCATAGTCTCCATCATCCTTTCCTCACTTGGGACAATGCTCTAATAATGAAGATCATCACACTTTTATTTATTTACAACTCAAGAGTTACAACTCAATACTTAGAACAAAATATGACTCTATGTGAATGCCTCCAACGGTGTACCAGGATAAGCAGTGAACCAAGAGTGATGATACGTCTCCAACGTATCTATAATTTATGAAGCATTCATGCTATTTTATTATCTGTTTTGAATGATTACGGGCTTTATTATACACTTTTATATTACTTTTGGGACTAACCTATTAACCGGAGGCCCAACCCATATAACTGTTTTATTGCCTGTTTTAGTATTTCAAAGAAAAGGAATATCAAACGGAGTCCAAACGGAATGAAACCTTCGGGAGCGTGATTTTTGGAAAGGATATGATCCGGGAGACTTGGAGTTCAAGCCAGGGAAGGTTCGAGGAAGCCAGGAGATAGGAGGGTGCGCCCACCCCCACTGGGCGCGCCCCCTGTCTCCTGGGCCTCTCAAGGCTCCCCCGACCGACTTCTTTCGCCTATATAAGTCCACGTACCCTAAAAACATAGAAGACGAAGATAGATCGGGCGTTTCGCCACCGCAAGCCTCTGTAGCCACCAAAAACCTCTCGGGAGCCCGTTTCGGCACCGTGCTGGAGGGGGGATCCCTCACCGGTGGCCATCTTTATCATTCCTGCGCTCTCCATGACGAGGAGGGAGTAGTTCACCCTCGGGGCCGAGGGTATGTACCAGTAGCTATGTGTTTGATCTCTCTCTCATGTTCTTGACTTCACACGATCTTGATGTATCGCGAGCTTTGCTATTATAGTTGGATCTTATGATGTTTCTCCCCCTCTACTCTCTTGTAATGGATTGAGTTTTCCTTTTGAAGTTATCGTGTCGGATTGAGTCTTTAAGGATTTGAGAACACTTGATGTATGTCTTGCCGTGCTTATCTGTGGTGACAATGGGATATCACGTGATTCACTTGATGTATGTTTTGGTGATCAACTTGCGGGTTCCGCCCATGAACCTATGCATAGGGGTTGGCACACGTTTTCGTCTTGAATCTCCGGTAGAAACTTTGGGGCACTCTTTGAAGTACTTTGTGTTGGTTGGATAGATGAATCTGAGATTGTGTGATGCATATCGTAAAATCATGCCCACGGATACTTGAGGTGACAATGGAGTATCTAGGTGACATTAGGGTTTTGGTTGATTTGTGTCTTAAGGTGTTATTCTAGTACGAACTCTTGAATAGATTGATCCGAAAGAATAACTTTGAGGTGGTTTCGTACCCTACCATAATCTCTTTGTTTGTTCTCCGCTATTAGTGGCTTTGGAGTGACTCTTTGTTGCATGTTGAGGGATTGTTATATGATCTATCTATGTTATTATTGTTAAGAGAACTTGCACTAGTGAAAGTATGAACCCTATGCCTTGCTACCATTGCAATACCGTTTACGCTCACTTTTATCATTAGTTACCTTGCTGTTTTTATAATTTCAGATTACAAAAACCTTTATCTACCATCCATATTGCACTTGTATCACCATCTCTTCGCCGAACTAGTGCACCTATACAATTTGCCATTGTATTGGGTGTGTTGGGGACACAAGAGACTCTTTGTTATTTGGTTGCAGGGTTGTTTGAGAGAGACCATCTTCATCCTACGCCTCCCACGGATTGATAAACCTTAGGTCATCCACTTGAGGGAAATTTGCTACTGTCCTACAAACCTGTGCACTTGGAGGCCCAACAACGTCTACAAGAAGAAGGTTGTGTAGTAGACATCAAGCTCTTTTCTGGCGCCGTTGCCGGGGAGGCTAGGTAAGCGGCACTCACACCCCGTCAACTAAGCTCTTTTCTGGCGCCATTGCCGGGGAGGTGAGTGCTTGAAGGTATATCTTTAGATCTTGCAATTGAATCTTTTTGTTTCTGGTTTTATCACTAGTTTAGTTTATAAAAGAAAAACTACAAAAAAATGGAGTTAAGCTTGTCTCATACGCTTCATCTTTTTAATATCTTTCGTGAGTATGATGAAAAGGAAAATTGTGCTCAAGTGCTAGAAGAAGAATTACATAGAATGCTTGGCATGAAATATGTGAATGATGAGCATGATTGCAATGTTGTTAGTATGAATTCCTTGAATATCCATGGCGCTAATGATATGCAAAGCCACAAGTTTGGGGATGCTATGTTTGATGAAGATGATATGTTTTGTCCCCCAAGTTTTGATGAGCAAATTTATATGATGAAAGCATGCCTCCTATTTATGATGATTATATTTATGAAAGTGGGTTTGGAAGAGTGTCAACTTTAGGAAGTAGTGATCCCACTATTTTGGAGGATGTTGAATCTTATTGTGATGAACATGAAAGTGGATTTGGAAGAGTGTCAACTTTATTTAGTGATGATTCCACTATTGTGGAAGAGATTCCAATTGATTATGAGAACGAAGTTGCTATCTATATGATTATTGTGATGACTTGTATGCTATTAATAATAATGATAACCATGAAACTTGTCATCATGATTTTAGTTTTCAATTGGATTATGCCTCACATGATAATTATTTTGTTGAGTTCGCTCCCACTATTATTCATGAGAAGAATTTTGCTTATGTGGAGAGTAGTAAATTGTCTATGCAAGTAGATCATGAAAAGAATGCTTTAGGTGCTGGTTATATTGTTGAATTCATTTATGAGGCTACTGAAAATTATTATGAGGGAGGAACATATGCTTGTAGGTATTGCAATAATGTCAAGTTTCCTCTCTATGTGTTGAAAATATTGAAGCTATGCTTGTTTTGCCTTCCTATGCTAGTTGATTATTGTTCCCATAAGTTGTTTGCTCACAAAATCCCTATGTATAGGAAGTGGGTTAGACTTAAATTTGCTAGTCATGTGCTTCATGATGCTCCCTTATTTTTCAACTCTTATCTTTTTTTGTGAGCATCATTGTCATCATCATGCCTAGCTAAAAGGCACTAAAAGAAAAGCGCTTGTTGGGAGACAATCCAATATTTATCCTTACTGTTTTTGTGTGTTCACATGATTATTCTACTGTAGTAATCATATTTTATAGCTTTTGTTTCAATAAAGTGCCAAGTAAGACCTTTGGGATAGCTTACGGTGATAGTTGTGTTGATCCTGCTGAAAATTAGAAACTTTTGCACCCAGTAAATTAGTTTTGGTAATTCACAGAAACGTGCTTCTGGTCTGATTCTTGTTGATCTGTATTGGTACAAAAATTTCTCAGGTATTCCTCATTTGGTAGAATTTTTGGAGTTCCATAAGTATACGTTTGATACAGATTACTACAGACTGTTCTGTTTTTGACAGATTCTGTTTTCTATGTGTTGTTTGCTTATTTTGATGAATCTATGAGTAGTATCAAAGGGTATGAACCATAGAGAAGTTGGAATACAGTAGATATTACACTAATATGAATTTAGAATGAGTTCATTACAGTACCTAAGTGGTGGTTTTATTTTCTTATACTAACGGAGCTTACGAGTTTTCTGTTGAGTTTTGTGTTGTGGAGTTTTTAAGTTTCGGGTAAAGATTCGATGGACTATGGAATAAGGAGTGGCAAGAGCCTAAGCTTGGGGATGCCCAAGGCACCCCAAGGTAATATTCAAGGACAACCAAGAGCCTAAGCTTGGGGATTCCCCGGAAGGCATCCCCTCTTTCGTCTTCATCCATCGGTAACTTTACTTGGAGCTATATTGTTATTCACCACATGATATGTGTTTTGCTTGGAGCGTCATTTTCTTTTGTTAGTATTTACTTGCTGTTATTTATAATAATGTTTTTTATCTTTATTCTCAATAAAAATGTCAAGGATAGCCTTTGCCATGCTTATTTTGCTAGTATACATGTTGCTGTTTGAAAACAGAAAGTTTACCGCTGTTGCAAAACTTTCCTAGAAAAGTAAGAGAATGGTATAATATTGAAACTTTTTGCATATTAAGCTCTGATAAATCTTCTACAGCGTAGTATTTTTCTCATAATTTTTGGAGTTAGGGAAGTATTGATACTCTTGCATTCTTTACAGACTGTACTGTTTTTTGGCAGATTGCTGTTATGTTTGCATTGTTTTGCATATGTTTGCTTGTTTAATGATTCTATTTGAGGATAAGAGTATTAAATATGCAGAGGCATTTAGTATGAAATTTTGAATAATTATTTTAGTGATTTGTTACAGTAGAAAATGATAAGGTTTTTAAATTGGTTCATACTAACCTATCTCATGAGTTCTTGTTGAGTTTGGTGTGGATAAAGCTTTTGATAAAAAGAGAAACCAAGATATGATAGGAATTAAGGAGACACAAAAGCTCAAGCTTGGGGATGCCCAAGGCACCCCAAGATAATATTTCAAGAAGTCTCAAACATCTAAGCTTGGGGATGCCCCGTGAGGCATCCCACCTTTCTTCTTCAACAACTATCGGTTAGTATCGGTTGAGCCTAAGTTTTTGCTTCTTCACATGAGTTGTGCTATCCTTGAAATGTCATTTTATTTTGCTTTGCTTGCTGTTTGAATAAAATACCAAGATCTGAAATTCTTAAATGAGAGAGAGTCTTCATATAGTTGCATAATTATTTAGCTACTCATTGATCTTCACTTTTATCTTTTTGGAGTAGTTTGTCATTTACTCGTGTGCTTCACTTATATCCTTTGAGTAAATGGTTGAATGAGTTGAATGTCATAAATCTGAAATTATATATGTCTCATTTGCTTATCCCATGGGGAGTAATGACTTCACATCTAAGAAGTAGAGGTTGTAAATTTATTGAAGGTTAGCAAGCATTGTATTGGTCATTTGAACAATTCATGAAAGAATATTGAAGGAAGAGAGATTTCACATATAAATATACTATCTTAGACATCTTTTATAATTGTGAGCACTCATTAAGTATGACATGCTAAAGAGTTGATGTTGGACAAGGAAGACAACGTAATGGGTTATGTTTTCTCACATCTCAGTTAAAGTATATTGTCATGGATCATTCAAACATGTTGAGCTTGCCTTTCCCCCTCATGCTAGCCAAATTCCTTGCACCAAGTAGAGATACTACTTGTGCTTCCAAATATCCTTAAACCCAGTTTTGCCATCAGAGTCCACCATACCTACCTATGGATTGAGTAAGATCCTTCAAGTAAGTTGTCATCGGTGCAAGCAATAAAAATTGCTCTCTAAATATGTATGATCTATTAGTGTGAAGAAAATAAGCTTTATACGATCTTGTTATGGAAGCAATAAAAGCGACGAACTGCATAATAAAGGTCAATATACAAGTGGCAATATAAAGTGATGTTGTTTTGCATTAAGATTTTGTGCATCCAACTATAAAAGCGCATGACAACCTCTGCTTCCTTTTGTGAAGGGCCCATCTTTTACTTTATGTCTTTTAATTTATGCAAGAGTCAAGGTGATCTTCACCTTTCCCTTTTTCATTTTATCCTTTGGCAAGCACCTCGTGTTGGAAAGATCCTGATATATATATCCAGTTGGATGTAAGTTAGCATGAACTATTACTGTTGACATCACCGAAAGGTGAATATGTTGGGAGGCAACACTATAAGCCCCTATCTTTCTCAGTGTCTGATTAAAACTCCATAACCATTAGTATTGCGTGAGTGTTAGCAATTGTAGAAGACTATGATAGTTGAGTATGTGGAGTTTGCTAAATCAAAGCTCTGACATAGACCCTTCCTGAAAATAAGATGAATTGTAATTGCTTGATGACTGAGAATGAAGTTTGCTAGTTTTCAAGAAAGTTTATGGTCTATGCTTTAACACGTGAATTGCTTGTTACTTGTTCGTGAGAAGTTTTATGAGATGAACTGCTGTTATGACATATAATCATGCCAGAAAAGGTGATTGTAATTATCATTGATCAAACTTGTGCACCTTCTAGCATTCACACTCCATAAATTCTTTATTTTATCATTTACCTACTCGAGGACGAGCAGGAATTAAGCTTGGGGATGCTGATATGTCTCCAACGTATCTATAATTTATGAAGCATTCATGCTATTTTATTATCTGTTTTGAATGATTACGGGCTTTATTATACACTTTTATATTACTTTTGGGACTAACCTATTAACTGGAGGCCCAACCCATATTGCTGTTTTATTGCCTGTTTTAGTATTTCGAAGAAAAGGAATATCAAGCGGAGTCCAAACAGAATGAAACCTTTGGGAGCGTGATTTTTGGAAAGGATATGATTCGGGAGACTTGGAGTTCAAGCCAGGGAAGGTTCGAGGAAGCCAGGAGATAGGAGGGCGCGCCCACCCCCTGGGCGCGCCCCTGTCTCGTGGGCACCTCAAGGCTCCCCCGACCGACTTCTTTCGCCTATATAAGTCCATGTACCCTAAAAACATCAAAGACGAAGATAGATCGGGAGTTCCGCCGCCGCAAGCCTCTGTAGCCACCAAAAACCTCTCGGGAGCCTGTTCCGGCACCCTGCCGGAGGGGGATCCCTCACCGGTGGCCATCTTCATCATCCCGGCGCTCTCCATGATGAGGAGGGATTAGTTCACCCTCGGGGCTGAGGGTATGTACCAGTAGCTATGTGTTTGATCTCTCTCTCTCTCTCATGTTCTTGACTTCGCACGATCTTGATGTATCGCGAGATTTTCTATTATAGTTGGATCTTATGATGTTTCTCCCCCTCTACTCTCTTGTAATGGATTGAGTTTTCCCTTTGAAGTTATCATGTCGGATTGAGTCTTTAAGGATTTGAGAACACTTGATGTATGTCTTGCCGTGCTTATCTGTGGTGACAATGGGATATCACGTGATTCACTTGATGTATGTTTTGGTGATCAACTTGCGGGTTCCGCCCATGAACCTATGCATAGGGGTTGGCACACGTTTTCGTCTTGACTCTCTGATAGAAACTTTGGGGCACTCATTGAAGTACTTTGTGTTGGTTGGATAGATGAATCTGTGATTGTGTGATGCATATCGTATAATCATGCCCACAGATACTTGAGGTGACAATGGAGTATCTAGGTGACATTAGGGTTTTGGTTGATTTTTGTCTTAAGGTGTTATTCTAGTACGAACTCTTGAATAGATTGATCCGAAAGAATAACTTTGAGGTGGTTTCGTACCCTACCATAATCTCTTTGTTTGTTCTCCGCTATTAGTGGCTTTGGAGTGACTCTTTGTTGCATGTTGAGGGATTGTTATATGATCTATCTATATTATTATTGTTGAGAGAACTTGCACTAGTGAAAGTATGAACCCTATGCCTTGTTTCCTACCATTGCAATACCCTTTACACTCACTTTTATCATTAGTTACCTTGCTGTTTTTATAATTTCAGATTACAAAAACCTTTATCTACCATCCATATTGCACTTGTATCACCATCTCTTCACCGAAGTAGTGCACCTATACAATTTGCCATTGTATTGGGTGTGTTGGGGACACAAGAGACTCTTTGTTATTTGGTTGCAGGGTTGTTTGAGAGAGACCATCTTCATCTTACGCCTCCCACGGATTGATAAACCTTAGGTCATCCACTTGAGGGAAATTTGCTACTGTCCTACAAACCTCTGCACTTGGAGGCCCAACAACGTCTACAAGAAGAAGGTTGTGTAGTAGACATCAAGTGACATGTATGAAAGAATTATAAAGGTGGATTTGACACAAATAGGATGTCAACTACATGATCATGCAAAAGAAATATGACAATGATGGAGCGTGTCATAATAAACGGAACGGTGGAAAGTTGCATGGCAATATATCTCGGAATGACTATGGAAATGCCATAATTGGTAGGTATGGTGGCTGTTTTGAGGAAGATATAAGGAGGTTTATGTGTGAGAGAGCATATCGTATCACGGGGTTTGGATGCACCAGCGAAGTTTGCACTAACTCTCAAGGTGAGAAAGGGCAATGCACGGTATCATAGAGGCTAGCAATGATGGAAGGGTAAAAGTGCGTATAATCCATGGACTCACATTAGTCATAAAGAACTCATATACTTATTGCAAAAGTTACTTAGCCCTCGAAGCAAAGTACTACTACGCATGCTCCTAGGGAAGGGTTGGTAGGAGTTAACCATCGCACGATCCTGACCTCTACACATAAGGAAGATAATCAAAGAGCACCCCATGCTACAAATTTGTTACACAACTTTTACCATACGTGCATGCTACGGGACTTGCCAACTTTAACACAAGTATTTATCAATTTCATAATTACCCAACTAGCATGACTCTAACATTACCACCTCTATATCTCAAAACAATCATCAAGTATCAAACTGATCATAGTGTTCAATGCACTCTATATGATAGTTTTTATTATACCCAACTTGGATGCCCATTATATTAGGACCAATTTTATAACCAAAGAAAATACCATGATGTTCTAAAAGACTCCCAAAATAATATAAGTGAAGCATGAGAGATCAATAATTTCTACAAAATAAAACCACCCCCCTGCTCTAAAAAGATATAAGTGAAGCACTGGAGCAAAATTGTCTAGCTCAAAAGATATAAGTGAAGCACATAGAGTATTCTAATAAATTCCGATTCATGTGTGTCTCTCCTAAAATGTGTATACAGCAAAGATGATTGTGGTAAACTAAAAAGCAAATACTCATATCATACAAGATGCTCCAAGCAAAACACATATCATGCGGTGAATAAAAATATAGCCCCAAGTAAAGTTACCAATAGACGAAGACGAAAGAGGGGATGCCTTCCGGGGCATCCCAAAGCTTAGACTTTTGGTTGTCCTTGAATTTTACCTTGGGGTGCCTTGGGCATCCCCAATCTTAGGCTCTTGCCGCTCCTTATTCCATAGTCCATCAAATCTTTACCCAAAACTTGAAAACTTCACAACACAAAACTCAACAGGAAATCTCATAAGCTCCGTTAGTGCAAGAAAGCAAACCACCACTTTAAGGTACTGTAATGAATCTATTCTTTATTTATATTGGTCTTAAACCTACTTTATTCCAATTTCTCTATGGTTCATACCCCCCTGATACTAGCCATAGATTCATAATAAGCAAACAACACACGAAAAACAGAATCTGTCAAAAACAGAACAGTCTGTAGTAATCTTTAACTTCCGGATACTTATGGAACCTTAAAAATCCTACAAAAATAGGAAGTCATAGGTAATTTGTCTATTAATCTACTTCAAAAAGAATCAACTGAAAATCACGTTTCTGTGATTTATTAAAATTATTCTCGTGCATGCAAAAGTTTCTGTTTTTCAGCAAGATCAAATTAACTATCACCCAAGATGATCCTATAGGTTCTACTTGGCATAAACACTAATTAAAACATAAAACCACATCTAAACAGAAGCTAGATGAATTATTTAATACTAAACAGGAGCAAAAAGTAAAGGACAAAAATAAAATTGGGTGCCTCCCAACAAGCGCTATCGTTTAACGCCCCTAACAAGGCATAAAATCGAGAATAGATCCAAGTATTTCCATGTTTGGTATTGGGAAAGAAAAGAGAAAATTTCTTATCTATAGCATTTATCCTTCTATTCTGGGAAAGCACATTGCCATTAATGATGGAAGAAAGATTAAGAACGCTACGGAAGTTTGCATCTAAGCTAGCCTTCATCTCTTTGATAATTTCGTTTTGATAAAAGCACAAAAGGGAGGTGGATTCAACCTTATCACTCATGGGGTGCCCAAATGTAGTTTTCATTTTTTCATAGGTATCTATAGAATCCCCTTCAAGAAAACCTTCTTCAAAAATAGAATCTAAAAACTTGCTTGAATGAAGAGGGTAAGCCAACATAAAAGCTTTTTAGGTATATCTCAATTTGATATTGTGGCACATAGCTAGCTCGAATCCTTAATAGCCTATCCCAAGCATGTTTTAAAGACTCATCAAGTAAATAACAAAAAATACTGGAGTCATCTTCATTGAAATTATTCAAACTCTCATTGATAACCCCGGTAGGTCTTTCCATATCATCATTATTTATGAGCTTAGAGAGGACAGAGGGACTATCCAAAGTACTAAAACCTGGGAGAGAACCCTTAGACCTTTTCGATTCGGCCATGGCAAAGGGAAGGCAAACGGTAAAGAGGCAAACAAAAGGCGAAGGTGAAGTGGGGGAGAGGAAAACGAGAGTCAAATGGCAAATAATGTAATGCGAGGGATAGAGTTTGTGATGGGTACTTGGTATGTCTTGACTTGTGCGATGACCTCCCCGGCAACAGCGCCAAAAATCCTTCTTGCTACCTCTTAAGCACTGCGTTGCTTTTCCCTTGAAGAGGAAAGGGTGATGAAGCAAAGTAGCGTAAGTATTTTCCTCAGTTTTTGAGAACCAAGGTATCAATCTAGTAGGAGGCTACACGCAAGTCCCTCGTACCTACACAAACAAATAAGAACCTCGCAACAACCGCGATAAAGGGGTTGTCAATCCCTTCACGGCCACTTGCAAAAGTGAGATCTGATAGAGATAATAATAAGATAAATATTTTTGGTATTTTATGATATAGATTGAAAAGTAAAGATTGCAAAGTAAAGTAGATCCAAAACTTATATGATGGAAAATAGACTCGGGGGCCATAGGTTTCACTAGTGGCTTCTCTCAAGATAGCATAAGTATTACGATGGGTGAACAAATTACTATCGAGCAATTGATAGAAAAGTGCATAGTTATGAGAATATCTAGGCATGATAATGTATATAGGCATCACGTCCACGACAAGTAGATTGAAACGATTCTGCATCTACTACTATTGCTCCACACATCGAGCGCTATCCAGCATGCATCTAGGGTATTAAGTTCATACGAACAGAGTAACGCATTAGGCAAGATGACATGATGTAGAGGGATAAACTCAAGCAATATGATATAAACCCCATCTTTTTATCCTCGATGGCAACAATACAATACGTGCCTTGCTGCCCCTGCTGTCACTGGGAAAGGACACCGCAAGATTGAACTCAAAGCTAAGCACTTCTCCCCTTGCAAGAAAGATCAATCTAGTAGGCCAAACCAAACTGATAATTCGAAGAGACTTGCAAAGATAACCAATAATACATAAAAGAATTCAAAGGAGATTCAAATATTTCTCATAGATAAACTTGATCATAAACCCACAATTCATCGGATCTCGACAAACACACCACAAAAAGAGTTACATTGAATAGATCTGCAAGAAGATCGAGGAGAACATTGTATTGAGATTCAAAGAGAGAGAGAAGAATCCATCTAGCTAATAACTATGGACCCGAAGGTATGTGGTAAACTACTCACAACTCATCAGAGAGGCTATGGTGTTAATGTAGAAGCCCTCTATGATCGATTCCCCCTCCGGTGGAGCACCGGAAAAGGCTCCAAGGTGGGATCTCACGGGTACAGAAGGTAGCGGCAGTGGAAATACGGTTTCATGGTGCTGCTCGGTGTTTTCAGGGTATGCAAGTATATATAGGTGAAGGAAGTCGGCCAGGGGAGCCACGAGGAGCCCACGAGGGTGGAGGGCACGCCCACCTCCCTGCCTCATCGCTTCCTCGTGTGTTTCTTGACGTCCACTCCAAGTCTCTTGGATTATGTTCCAAAATTAACTCTCCCAAAGGTTTCATTCCGTTTGGACTCCGTTTGATATTCCTTTTCTGCGAAAAACTGAAATAGGCAAAAAAATAGCAATTTGGGTTGGGCCTCCGGTTAACAGGTTAGTCCCAAAAATGATATAAAAGTGTATAGTAAAGCCCATAAACATCCAAAATGGGTAATATAATAGCATGGAACAATCAAAAATTATAGATACATTGGAGACATATCAAAGGGGGAGAAGAAGAAGAAGCAAGGCTTGCGCGGCCGGGGAACATCCTCGGACGCCAAGACAGGGAGCACTAGCCCTCATCGTGTCGGGAAGTCTGTGTGCCCACTCCACCTCCCTGCCAGCAACACATCCATCTTCTCCCTACATGTCTTCGCTGTCCCCGACTCGCCATGATCATCATATAGCATGAAGAAATCCTTCCCGCAACCATCATTCAGATAACCACCCGCGTCTAGAATACTTAGAAGTGGTGGCTTTGATTTCCTAACATCATCCATGGTTTATTTATTTGCCACCCGAGTTAGATTCCCTAAAGAAATCAACGAAAAGAACACATTCATTGTTTTATTACAGGCGGCTAGATTTTTTGGATGCAAACCGCCTCTTAGGATCGACTACGATACTCGATTTTATATTATTATAAGTGATATTTATTTGGAAAGTGGAATAATCATTTCTGTCTTAAACCAATATTAGGATGTCAAAACATTTTTACATATTTGTACTCATCGTGCAAAGACCTTTAGAACAACATTTAAACGGATTTGAAATACTTGGCACACATTTCACTCATTTTTAGAGGAAACATATTTCACACATTTCTTAAAAACTCATTTAACTCATTTATTTCACTCGCTGCATTTCAAAACACATATTTCAGTCATTTCAAAGTACACCTTTCACTCATTTTAAGGAACTGGTTTCACTCATTTCAAAAAATTGCATTCACTCATTTGAATTGAAAGCCAGGGGTCACCCCAATTGAGTAAATAGATTTCAATCATTTAAAAAACAAGTTATCACTCATTTGAAAACACTGATTTCACTCAATTCAAAAATCGATCCACTCATTTTCAAAAACTTATTACACTCATTTCAAAAAACATATTTCACTTATTTCAGAAACTCATTTAAAACACTGGTTTCAATCAATGTAAGAATTTTACTTTACTCAATTCAAAAAAGAATTTCAGCCGTTTCAAAAAAATGTTTCACTAATTTCGAAAAGCATTGACTTAACTCAATTCAAGAAACTGGTTTCACTCGTTAAAAAACAGATTTCACTTATTCCAAAAAAAATGTTTTACTCTAAAACTCAAAACACTGATTTCACTCAAAATATATATATCACTGGTTTCGAAAACATATTATACTGATTTCAAACGAAGTGATTTCACTCATTTCAAGAACACACTGAAATAGATTCTAAAATAAGTTGATTGAAATGTAAATATATTTGAAAGACCCCACCTTGTGTGGGAGTTTCTATGCACTGGGCCTATCTTTTTTTTAAATGTATCCAATTGGTCTTGGCCAGGAATTCAAATACATAAAAAGTTTCAAAAACAAAATAAAGAAAAGTATGTGTGTGGTTGAACGACTTTAAGGTTGGTTGTACTCACGTCCAACAAAGGAGTTTGGTGGGTGTTGTTTAGAAAAATCCTACACGCACGAACTTTTTGTTATGAATTCAACGGACCGTAATTAGGTGACAGGTTTTGATTGGAGTTAAATGTATATACCCCCTTGTTGGGGAACGCGGAAATTTCGAAAAACATTCCTATGATCACGCAAGATCTATCTAGGTGATGCATAGCAATGAGAGGGGAGAGTGTGTCCACGTACCCTTGTAAACCGAAAGCGGAAGCTGCTAAGAGCTTGCGTTGGTTTTCTTTGAAGAGGAAAGGATGATGCAACAATAGTAGCGTAAGTATTTCCCTCACTTTTTGAGAACCAAGGTATCAATCCAGTAGGAGGCTCCTCAAAAGTCCCACGCACCTACACAAACAAACCAAGAACTCGCAACCAACGCAATAAAGGGGTTGTCAATCCCTTCACGCCCACTTGCGAAAGTGAGATCTGATAGAGATAGTATGATAAGATAAATATATTTTTGGTATTTTGTAATATAGATGCAAAAAGTAAATATGCAAATAAAAGTAGATTGGAAGCAAATATGATAAGAGATAGACCCGGTTGCCATAGGTTTCACTAGAGGCTTCTCTCAAGATAGCATAAGTATTACGGTGGGTGAACAAATTACTGTCGAGCAATTGATAGAAAAGCGAATAGTTATGAGATTATCTAGGCATGATCATGTACATAGGCATCACGTCCGCAATAAGTAGACCGCCTCCTGCCTGCATCTACTACTATTACTCCACACATCGACCGACTCCTGCCTGCATCTAGAGTATTAAGTTCACAAAGAACAGAGTAATGCATTAAGCAAGATGATGTGATGTAGAGGGATAAACTCATGCAATATGATATAAACCCCATCTTTTTATCCTCGATGGCAACAATACAATACGTGCCTTGCAACCCTTTCTGTCACTGGTTAAGGACACCGCAAGATTGAACCCAAAGCTAAGCACTTCTCCCATGGCAAGAAAGATCAATCTAGTAGGCCAAACCAAACTGATAATTCGAAGAGACTTGCAAAGATAACTCAATCATACATAAAAGAATTCAAAGGAGATTCAAACATTTCTCATAGATAAACTTGATCATAAACCCACAATTCATCGGATCTTGACAAACACACCGCAAATAGAGTTTACATCGAATAGATCTCCACAAGAGAGGGGGAGAACATTGTATTGAGATCCAAAAAGAGAGAAGAAGCCATCTAGCTAATAACTATGGACCCAAAGGTCTGTGGTAAACTACTCACAACTCATCGGAAGGGCTATGGTGTTGATGTAGAAGCCCTCCATGGTCGATTCCCCCTCCGGCAGAGCACCGACGAAGGCTCCAAGATGGGATCTCGCGGATACAGAAGGTTACGGTGGTGGAAAATGTGTTTCGGGTGCTCCCTGGATGTTTTCGGGGTACGTAGGCTTATATAGGAGGAAGAAGTATGTCGGTGGCCGCCCGAGGGGCCCACGAGACAGGGGGCGCCCTATGGGGGGGGTGCCCTACCCTCTCATGGCCGCCTCAGCTGCTTCTTGACTTGTACTCCAAGTCCCCTGGATCACGTTCGTTCCAAAAATCACGCTTCCAAAGTTTTCATTCCGTTTGGACTCCGTTTGATATTCCTTTTCTTCGAAATACTAAAATAGGCAGAAAAACAGCAATACGGGCTGGGCCTCCGGTTTGTAGGTTAGTCCCAAAAATGATAATATGTGTAAAATAAAGCCCATAAACATCCAAAAGGGATAATATAATAGCATGGAACAATAAAAATTTATAGATATGTTGGAGACGTATTAGAAGCGTTATGACAACGTGGTTGATGTAGTCGTACGTCTTCATGATCCGACCGATCAAGTACCTAATGCACGACACCTCCACGATCTGCACACGTTCAGCTCGGTGACGTCCCTCGAACTCTAGATCCAGCTGGGACCAAGGGAGAGTTCTGTCATCACGACGGCATGGTGACGGTGATGACGAAGTTACCGGTGCAGGGCTTCGCCTAAGCACTACAACGATATGACCGAGGTGTATAACTGGGGAGGGGGGTACCGCACACGGCTAAGAGATTGTCTGTTGTGCCTTTGGGGTGCCCCCTGCCCCCATATATAAAGGAGGGGAGGAGGAGGCCGGCCAACAAGGGGCGCGCCAGGGAGAGGGGAGTCCTACTAGGACTCCAGTCCTAGTAGGATTCGGCCCACCCTTTTTTCCTTCTACCAGAGGGGGAAAAGGTGAAGGAGAGGGAGTAGGAGAAGGAAAGGGGGGTGGCGCCCCCTTCCCAAGTCCAATTCAGCCTCCTACCCAAAGGGGGGCGCACCAGCCCCTTGTTGCCTAGTGTGCTTCCCTCTTATGGCCCATAAGGCCCATAACTTCTCCCGGGGGGGTTCCGGTAACCTCCCTGTACTCCGAAAAAATGCCCGAACCACTCGGAACCATTCCGATGTCCAAATGCAACCTTCCAATATACGAATCTTTATGTATCGACCATTTTGAGACTCCTCGTCACATCTGGGATCTCATCCGGGACTCTGAACAAACTTCGGTACATCATATCACATAAACTCATAATACCAATTGTCATCGAACGTTAAGCGTGCGGACCCTACGGGTTCGAGAACTATGTAGACATGACCGAGACACGTCTCCGGTCAATAACCAATAGCAGAACCTGGATGCTCATATTGGTTACTACATATTCTACGAAGATCTTTATCGGTCAAACCGCATAACAACATATGTTGTTCCCTTTGTCATCGATATGTTACTTGCCCGAGATTTGATCGTCGGTATCATTATACCTAGTTCAATATCATACCGGCAAGTCTCTTTACTCGTTCCATAATACTTCATCCCACAACTAACTCATTAGTTACAATGCTTTCAAGGCTTATAATGATGAGTATTACCGAGAGGGCCCAGAGATACCTGTCCGAAACACGGAGTGACAAATCCTAATCTTGATATATGCCAACCCAACAAACACCTTCAGAGACTCCTGTAGAGCACCTTTATAATCACCCTTTTATGTTGTGACATTTGGTAGCACACAAAGTGTTCTTACGGTATTCAGGAGTTGCATAATCTCATAGTATGAGGAACTTGTATAAGTCATGAAAAAAGTAGTAGCAATGAAACTGACACGATCATAATGCTTAGCTAACGGATCGGTCATGTCCATCACATCATTCTCCTAATGATGTGATCCTGTTCATCAAATTACAACACATATCTATGGTTAGGAAACATAACCATCTTTGATTAACGAGCTAGTCAAGTAGAGGCATACTAGGGACTATAAGTTTTGTCTATGTATTCACACATGTACTAAGTTTCTGGTTAGTACAATTCTAGCATGAATAATAAACATTTATCATGAATTAAGGAAATAAGTAATAACTTTATTATTGCCTCTAGGGCATATTTCCTTCAGTCTCCCATTTGCACTAGAGTCAATAATCTAGTTCACATCACCATGTGATTTAACACCAATATTCACATATGTATGATATTAACACCCATAGTTCACATCGTCATGTGACCAACACCCAAAGGGGTTACTAGAGTCAATAATCTAGTTCACATTGCTATGTGATTAACACCCAAAGAGTACTAAGGTGTGGTAATGTTTTGCTCGTGAGAGAACTTTAGTCAACGGATCTGTCACATTCAGAGTCGTATGTATTTTGCAAATATTCTATGTCTACAAGGCTCTGCACGGAGCTACTCTAGCTAATTGCTCCCACTTTCAATATGTATCCAGATTGAGACTTAGAGTCATCTGGATCGGTGTAAAAGCTTGCATCGGTGTAACTCTTTACGACGAGCTCTTTTATCACCTCCATAATCGAGAAATATTTCCTTAGTCCTCACTAAGGATAATCTTGACCGTTGTCCAGTGATCTACTCCTAGATCAAAATTGTACTCCCTTGCCAGACTCAGGGCAGGGTACACAATAAGTCTGGTACACAACACAACATACTTTATAGACCCTATGACTATGGCATAGGGAATGATTTTCATTCTTTTTCTATTTTCTGCCGTGGTCGGGTTTTGAGTCTTACTCAACTTTACACCCTATCATATAGGCAAGAACCCTTTCTTTGACTGATCCATTTTGAACTTCTTCAAAACATTACCAAGGTATATACTTTGTGAAAGTCCAATTAAGCGTCTTTGATCTATCTCTATAGATCTTGATGCCCAATATGTAAGCAGCTTCACCGAGGTCTTTCATTGAAACTCTTATTCAAGTATCCCTTTATGCTATCCAGAAATTCTATATTATTTCCAATCAACAATATGTTATCTACATATAATATTAGAAATTCTACAGAGCTCCCACTCACTTTCTTGTAAATACAGGCTTCTCCAAAAGTCTGTATAAAACCATATGCTTTGATCACACTATCAAAGCATTTATTCCAACTCCGAGAGGCTTGCACCAGTCCATAAATGGATCGCTGGAGCTTGCACACTTTGTTAGCACCCTTTGGATCGACAAAACCTTCTGGTTGCATCATATACAACTCTTCTTTAAGAA
This sequence comes from Triticum aestivum, assembly GCF_018294505.1. Taxonomy (NCBI): domain Eukaryota; kingdom Viridiplantae; phylum Streptophyta; class Magnoliopsida; order Poales; family Poaceae; genus Triticum; species Triticum aestivum. Next base: position 125,863,260 of record NC_057795.1, on the reverse strand, counting down.
ATATCCATTTAAGGAATGCAGTTTTTATATCCATTTGCCAGATTTCATAAAATATGGCAATTGCTAACATGATTCAGACGGATTTAAGCATCGCTACAGTTGAGAAAATCTCATTGTAGTCAACAGCTTGAACTTGTTGAAAACCTTATGCGACAAGTCGAGCTTTGTAGATAGTAACACTACTATCAGCGTCCGTCTTCATCTTGAAGATCCATTTATATTCTATGGCTTGCCGATCATCGGGCAAGTCCACCAAAGTCCACACTTTGTTCTCATACATGGATCCCATCTCAGATTTCATGGCCTCAAGCCATTTCGCGAAATCTAGGCTCATCATTGCTTCCTCATAGTTTGTAGGTTCATCATGGTCTAGTAACATGACTTCCAGAATAGGATTACTGTACCATTCTGGTTTGAACCATACTCTGGAAGACCTACGAGGTTCTGTAGTAACTTGATCTGAAGTTTCATGATCATCATCATTAGTTTCCTCACTAATTGGTGTAGGAATCACTGGAACTGATTTCTGTGATGAACTACTTTCCAATTTGGGAGAAGGTACAATTACCTCATCAAGCTCTACTTTCCTCCCACTCACTTCTTTCGAGAGAAACTCCTTCTCTAGAAAGGATCCATTCTTAGCAATGAATATCTTGCCTTCGGATCTGTGATAGAAGGTGTACCCAACAGTTTCCTTTGGGTATCCTATGAAGACGCACTTCTCCGATTTGGGTTCGAGCTTATAAGGTTGAAGCTTTTTCACATAAGCATCGCCGCCCCAAATTTTAAGAAACGACAACTTTTGTTTCTTGCCAAACCACAGTTCATAAGGCGTCGTCTCAACGGATTTTGATGGTGCCCTATTTAAAGTGAATGCATCTGTCTCTAATGCATAACCCAAAAACGACAGTGGTAAATCAGTAAGATACATCATAGATCGCACCATATCCAATAAAGTGCAGTTACGACATGCGGATACACCATTACACTGTGGTGTTCCATGTGGCGTGAGCTGTGAAACTATTCCACTTTGTTTTAAATGAAGGCCAAACTCGTAACTCAAATATTCTCCTCTACAATCATATCGTAGAAACTTTATTTTCTTGTTATGGTGATTCTCCACTTCACTCTGAAATTCTTTGAACTTTTCAAATGTTACAGACTTGTGTTTCATTAAGTAGATATACCCATATCTGCTCAAATCATCTGTGAAGGTCAGAAAATAATGATACCCGCCACGAGCATCAACACTCATTGTACCGCATACATCGGTATGTATTATTTCCAATAATTCATTAGCTCGTTCCATTGTTCCGGAGAAAAGAGTTTTAGTCATCTTGCCCATAAGGCGCGGTTTGCAAGCATCAAATGATTCATAGTCAAGTGATTCCAAAAGTCCATCTTTATGGAGTTTCTTCATGTGTTTTACACCAATATGACCCAAACGGTAGTGCCATGATATGTCTGCATCGTATCTACTTTTCCAAACACTTCTGCCCTTGTTTTGGACTCTAACTTGCATGATTTGAATGGAACTAACCCGGACTAACGCTGTTTTCAGCACAACTACCATGGTGTTATTTTTGTGCAGAAATAAAAGTTCTCGGAATGACTTGAAAATCCACAGAGCAACTTTTCAGAATTAATAAAAAATATTGGCGAAAGAATCAACGTCAGGGGGCCCACACCCTGTCCACGAGGGTGGGGGCATGCCCCCTGCCTCGTGGGCCCCCTCGACGTCCACCGACCTCAACTCCAACTCCATATATTTGCTTTTGCAAAGAATAAAATCAGAGAGAAAGTTTCATCGCGTTTTATGATATGGAGCCGCCGCCAAGCCCTAATCTCTCTCGGTAGGGCTGATTTGGAGTCCGTTCGGGGCTCTGGAGAGGGGGATTCGTCATCGTCGTCATCATCAACCATCCTCCATCACCAATTTCATGATGGCCACCGCCGTGCATGAGTAATTCCATCGTAGGCTTGCTGGACGGTGATGGGTTGGATGAGATTTACCATGTAATCAAGTTAGTTTTGTTAGGGTTTGATCCCTAGTATCCACTATTTTCTGAGTTTGATGTTGCTATGACTTTGCTATGCTTAATGCTTGTCACTAGGGCCCGAGTGCCATGATTTCAGATCTGAACCTATTATGTTTTCATGAATATATGTGAGTTCTTGATCCTATCTTGCAAGTCTATAGTCATCTATTATGTGTTATGATCCGATGACCCCGAAGTGACAATAATTGGGATACTTCTCGATGATGACCGTAGTTTGAGGAGTTCATGTATTCACTATGTGTTAATGCTTTGGTCTGGTACTCTATTAAAAGGAGGCCTTAATATCCATTATTTTCCATTAGGTCCCCGCTGCCGCGGGAGGGTAGGACAAAAGATGGCATGCAAGTTCTTTTCCATAAGCACGTATGACTATATTCGGAATACATGCCTACATTACATTGATGAACTGGAGCTAGTTCTGTGTCACCCTATGTTATAACTGTTACATGAGGAATCACATCTGACATAATTATCCATCACTGATCCAATGCCTATGAGCTTTTCACATATTGTGCTTTGCTTATTTACTTTACCGTTGCTACTGTTACAATTACTACAAAACTGCTACTGTTACTTTTGCCACTATTACTGTTACTTCCATACTACTTTGCTACTAAATACTTTGCTGTAGATACTAAGTTATCCAGGTGTGGTTGAATTGACAACTCAACTACTAATACTTGAGAATATTCTTTGGCTCCCCTTGTGTTGAATCAATAAATTTCGGCTGAATACTCTATCCTCGAAAACTGTTGCGATCCCATATACTTGTGGGTTATCAAGACTATTTTTTGGCGCCGTTGCCGGATAGCATAGCTCTATTCTTTGAGTCACTTGGGATTTATATTTGTTAGTCACTATGAAGAACTTGAAAGATGAAAGAACTAAGATTTATCCCTCAACTACGAGGGGAGGTAAGGAACTGCCATCTAGCTCTGCATTAGATTCTTCTTCTGTTATGAGTAAGCTTGCGACACCTAAACCTGCTTCTGCTATTAATTCTGATATGTCGCATGTTATTGATGATGCCACTTCTACTATGCATGATACTTATGATGAAACTACTTCTATGCTTGATACTGCTATGCTATTAGGTGAATTTCTTGATGAACAACTTGCTACGGTTAGAGAGAATGAAATTATTGAAAATGAAATCATTGAAGATAGTGATGATGAAGGTTCTCCCCCTAAGTATGAATTGCCTATTGTTCCTGAGGGTTATGTTATGGATGAAGAAACTACTAGAGATATTCTTGCTTGCAATGATAGATCTGATCTTAAGAAGTTATTAGCTAAAGTGAAACAGAAATCTCTAAATGCTAGAATGAAATATGACCCAGCTTTTGCTACTTCACCTATCTTTGTTACTGATAAGGATTATGAATTCTCTGTCGATCCTAAGATAATTACTTTGGTTGAATCTGATCCTTTTTATGGCAATGAATCTGAAACTGTTGTGGCACATCTTACTAAGTTAAATGATATAGCCACCCTGTTCACTAATGATGGGAAATCTCGCTACTACTATATCCTTATGATATTTCCATTCTCATTAAAGGGTGATGTTAAAACTTGGTTTAATTCTCTTGATCCTGGTTGTGTGCGTAGTCCCCAGGATATGATTTATTACTTCTCTGCTAAATATTTCCCTGCTCATAAGAAACAAGTTGCCTTAAGGGAAATATATAATTTTGTGCAAATTGAAGAAGAGAGTCTCCCACAAGCTTGGGGGAGGCTTCTCCAGTTACTTAATACTTTGCCTGATCATCCTCTTAAGAAAAATGAAATACTTGATATCTTTTATAATGGACTAACTGATGCTTCCAAGGACCACTTGGATAGTTGTGCTGGTTGTATTTTCAGGGAAAGAACAGTCGATCAAGCTGAATTGCTATTGAATAATGTGTTGACTAATGAAAATAACTGGACTCTTCCTGAGCCAATTCCTAAGCCAATCCTGAGCCAACTGACGAGGACATGTATTAGGGGTAGGGTAACAGGCCTGACCTAAAGACCCTACCCATGGAAAACATACACTTTGTACTGGGCCCCTGGGCCAGATCGCCGTTCAGATGTACCGCAACTTGAAAGTCACTCGGACGGCAACGACCACTCGGAGCAGGACACTCCACTCGACGAGCTCATTCCACTCGGCCGTATAACTCACTCGGATATGCGAAGACCAATAGTCAGCATGACGGTTTTGTAGTGGCCAGGTATTATGGCATTCATGCCCCACTTTGTAACATAGGAGGTGAGGGGGTGGCGCACTCTATATAAGCCACCCCCACCACTAGACTGGGGGATGTTTTTTTCTTCCACCTCTCTCTCTTTTCACCATTACTCTCAGGACTTAGCTCAGGCATGGGGATCCGTTCCTCTCTCACACACACACATTGTAATCTCCGGATATATACTCAGATAAAACAAAGCCTCTCCGGAGCACGAGACGTAGGGTTGTTATCTCCACCGTGAGAGGCCCGAACTCATTAAAACCACCGTGTCACCCATATGCATCTCGATAGATCATGCTCCGTTACCCTATACCTTATTATTGTCGGAATCGTTCGCACGACAGTTGGTGCCCACCGTGGGGCATGGCGTCTATCGAGCCATGATGCAGATGGTTTTTCATTCATCTAATTTCCTATTCATGCAGTTCATACAAACAACTGAAGCACCGTAAAAGGGGAGGAGAAGATACATCTTCACCCGACACTGCGAGCGTGCATGGCCATTCACAAACGCGTCCATCTGGGTATTTCCTTCTACACTACGGGCTTCATCTTCGAGGGCCGGTACCGCTGAACAGACACGCCGCCACCAGGCGGTGTGCGGCTCCTCTTCGCCGAGCTCTCCGGCGGTGCCGCCTCCATGGGTGCCGACGACCCGCGCCACTACCTCGGGTTCACGGGCGACGACCCTGATGCCACCGAGGACTCCGAGCGCGAGGCGAATCGCCCGCTCGACCGGACCGACCGGGGCTGCCACCAGCGCGCCTCCTGCTTCGTCTTCTCCATCTTCTCCATCGAGCCCAGCACACCCGTCTGCTGGATGCGGCGACTGTAGGTGTTCAGCAGTCACTCCGGTGACGTGGACACTCGGTTGCTGCACGACCCCCACGCCTCCGGTGCGTCCATCCGCGCCGGATCGGCCCCTCTGGTGGCGTTTCCAAGTCCCGTCGTTGCAGCCGTCGTTCGGGAGCAAGGGACCAACCCTGTCGCCCGTTTAGCACGTTAACCGCGTGTGAGCGTAGCCCACCTCCTCGTCGCACAAGGAAACAGAAGAACGTGGGGTGGCTGTTTCGCTAAGGTAATTGCATCATTAAGCGGCTCATCAGGTGAGTATTTCGTGCACCAGATTTCTAATACTGCAGCCAAAACTCCTGCTATTCACGCGCCAGTAATTGGTGCATGCATGCATGCATGTGCAACCTCCCGACCATTAATTTCGTGGCTATGCTTGCTAACCGGCTATCTTGCAGGAGCGTTGGGATCAAAAAAATAATATTCGTAGCTATACTTGCTACTAACTTGCAGGATCACTTGTACCGTCGTCGTCCACCGACTGCAGTTCACTCGGACGGACGTTTCGTTCAGGCGAATAACACGATGACAGGCAGATGAGTTTTTCATTTGGATTACTAAACGTCCAGATTCATTTAGATGCATTTTTTATACGACTAACGTGCAGTGACTCGGCCGCCTACACACCGTCGCTCAACTGGTCACGCGTGCATGGTCACTCAACGTCCCGCGCGTTGTCACCCTACAAGACGTGTCTACAACACTCGGACGTCCCAAGCCCAGTCTGCGGGATGTGTCTGCTTCACTCGGATGCCCCGCGCGTCGCCACTCCGCGGGACGGGTCTACTTCACTCGGCCATCCCGCGCATCGCTACTCCGTGGGACGGGTCTACTTCACTCAGATGCACCGCGTGTCGCCACTACGTGTCTACTTCACTCGGACGCCCCGCGCATCGCCACTCCGGGGGACGGATCTACTTCACTCGGCCACCCCGCGCATCGCTACTCCGCGGGACGAGTCTACTTCACTCGAACGCCTCGCGCGTCGCCACTCCACGGGATGGGTCTACTTCACTCGAAAGCCCCACGCGTCGCCACTCCGCGGGACGGGTCTACTTCACTCGGACACCTCGCGCGTCGCCACTCCGTGGCACGGTCTACTTCACTCAGACGCCCTGCACGTCGCCACTCCGCGGCACGCGTCTACATCATCCAGATGCTTCGCGCGTCGCCACTCCACGGGACGGGTCTACTTCACTCGGCCACCCCGCGTATCGCTACTTCGCGGGACGAGTCTACTTCACTCCGACTCCCCATACGTCGCTACTCCGCGGGACGCATCTACTTCACTCGGCCACCCCGCACATCGCTACTCCGCGGGACGGGTCTAGTTCACTTGGACGCCTCGTGCGTCGCCACTCCGCGGGACGGGTCTACTTCACTCTGATGCCTCGCGCGTCGCCACTCCACGGGACGAGTCTACTTCACACGGACGCCCCGCGCATCGCCATTCCGCGGGACGAGTCTACTTCACACGGACGCCCCGCGCATCGCCATTCAGCGGGACGAGTCTACTTCACTCCGACGCCCCACGCGTCGCCACTCCGCGGGACACATCTACTTCCCTCGGACGCCCCGCGCGTCGCCACTTCGCGGGATGGGTCTACTTCACTCGGCCACCCCACTCATCACTACTCCGCGGGACGAGTCGACTTCACTCGGACGCCTCGCGCGTTGCCACTCCGCGGGACGGGTCTACTTCACTCGGATGCCCCGTGCATCGCCACTCCACGGGACAGGTCTACTTCACTCGGACACCTCGCATGTCGCCACTCCGCGGGACGGGTCTACTTCACTCAGACGCCCCGCGCGTTGCCACTCTGCAGCACGCGTCTACATCATCCGAATGCTTCGCGCGTCACCACTCTACGAGACGTGTCTACGTCACTCGGACGCCCCGCATCGGCTGGTCACCTCATCACCAGACGGCCGCCCCGCGCGTCGCCATCGGCTGGTCACCTCATTACCACTCGGCTGCCCCGCGCATCGCCATCTGTTGGTCACCTCATCACCACTTGGCCGCCCCACGCATCGCCATTGGTTGGTGACCTCATCACCACTCGGCCGCCCCGCGCATCGCCATCGGTTGGTCACCTCATCACCACTCGGCCACCCCGCGCGTCGCCATCGGTTGGTCACCTCATCACCACTCGGCCGCCCGGCGCGTCGCCATCGGTTGGTCACCTCATCACCACTCGGCCGCCCCGCGCGTCGCCATCGGTTGGTCACCTCATCACCACTCGGCCGCCCCGCGCGTCGCCATCGGTTGGTCACCTCATAACCACTCGGCCGCCCCGCGCGTCGCCATCTGTTGGTCACCTCATCACCACTCGGCCACCCCGCGCGTCGCCATCGGTTGGTCACCTCATCACCACTCGGCCGCCCCGCGCGTCGCCATTGGTTGGTCACCTCATCACCCCTCGGCCGCCCCGCGCGTCGCCATCGGTTGGTCACCTCATAACCACTCGGCAGCCCCACACGTCGCCATTGGTTGGTCACCTCATCACCACTCGGCCGCTCTGCGCGTCGCCACTCGGTTGGTCACCTCTTCACCACTCGGCCACTCGTGCGCACCTTCAGACAGCTAAGTCATTTTACATGCACTACATTATGTTATTTCCGAGTTCCCGAGTATCATGTTATTCACACATCACATTCACTCGGAGGCCACGCCACCAAGTGTACCTCTACGCTCGGCTGCTTATTTTCACTCAAGTCCAACTTTCATTTTTTCGCATACATCATTCACGAACACCATGTGTTCTTCATTCCGGGTTTGCATCGGTCCTCCGGGGCTGCAACTCAGTCGAAACACTACACTTCCGTTTTATTTGAGCCAGCACTTCGACGAGTTCAAATGGATCCTTTGCTCTTTCAGAATCTTGCTTGTTACCCAGCAAGCCCCTTGCACTCCCAGCGGGTGTCTATGGGTGTTATTCACACAATTTATTTCAGCACACATCGAATTTCCTCAAGAAATTATTTCGTTGGCCTGTGCCATTTTTTACAAAAGTTACGCGATCACTCGACGGCCCTGTGCGAAAACTTCATCGCTGCTCGTACTCGGTCACCATACGGGTCCCAGCGCACCACAACATCGACGTTGTCGCTCTGTTGACTTCAAACACATCTGGCCAACCCCTCTGTGGAATCCTCTTCATCGTATCAATGATATAGACCTCGTCAGGCATGAGACAGATAAGTCCCTTTTTATAATCGAATTTCACACTTCACTCTTTTGCGAGTTTGCCTCTTTCGAGCATCACCCGGAAGCTTCTCCTCATATTTACCCGAGTCCAACTCGATGAATTGCAAATCATCCACTCAAAACTATATTTCTCGTATTCCGACATGTCCGTTGTCGAAGCCTGTAGTACGCTCGGGGGCTGCATCTCATTTGGAATGACACTCTCATGAGTAGTCAAGTACTTCATCACCAGTCAGATCCTTCACTTCAACAAGTGCATTCGATCCACCACTTTGACAAGTTTTATAATCACCCAGACGCTCTGCACGGCATCTTCGTTCTTATTCAGACTTAGTTGTCACGCCGGTCTTGTTGTGTCGCAACCAAACTACACCGACCTCATCGTTACATTAGCTTCGAAAGCATCTGGCTAACTCCTTCTAAGACCATTTCAACCACTTGGCCGGACACGCAATATGTCACTCGGCCACCTCGCACATCCTCACTCGGCCGTCCTGCACCACACCACTCGGTTGTGCACATCTTCACCACTCGGGCGCTCCATGCGTCGCCTGTCGGTTGTGCACGTCTTCACCACTCGGCCGCTCCGTGCGTCGCCACTTGGTTGTGCACGTCTTCCCCATTTGGCCGCCCCGCGCGTCGTCACTCTGTTGTACACATCATCGCCCCTCGGCCGCCTCGCGCGTCACCATCAGTTGGACATGACTTTACCTCTACACCCCAACACGGGAACGACTAAGTTACTCGTATGATCAAACCTCATATCACACTCTGTAGCAAGCTTACCTCTTTCGAGCATCACTCAGGGGCTACGCACAGCCGTTGGCCATGCCTCCCTCAGGGGTTATGCCCATTCAATCAACTCATTGATCACATCAGGAATATCTTTCTGACCATACATGCTCGGTCCACTGAAAATCTATAAGGGTAGTACTGTCCACCTGGACGATCACCCAAATCATTACCTAAAGTCATCTTCAAGACTGCAAAAGGGTGAAAACAACGCTCCTCTAGGGATACAGTTGGCCCTATCCTAGGCTCCAAGGCGTCAGTTTCACAAACTTGGACTCAGAGATGGCATGTGCTGGTTTTCCCTCGGGATAATGAGTGGCCTCCCTCTGGAGAGTCAGTCCACACACTAGCCTCGTCACTCGGGTTTCATGGCACGTCCATGTTAGACCACTAGTCTACCTCCTCCGGGAGACATACAAGTACCACCAAGTTTTTCCTTGCAGTCAACATACTCCGATCAGTCGGGAAGCATGTCCACTTGGATAAATACCCCTTTAAGGAAAAAGGGTAAAGCGCCATCGCTGAATCGTACAGGCGGCCTTACTCATCAAACGTCGTTCATACAACCACCTTGCTACGCATCCATCCGATTGATTCAATTCCAGATAAAGATATTTTACAGTCTTCTAAATGATTGTTGTTCATTTTTTACATGTTCTAAAATCCCCCAGTGGGTGCCTTAGTTGCGAATCCGTTTCGCCTAAGTCGAAGAAAAAAATCCTACCGAGTGGTGAGTCTGCCTCTCACTCGGGGGCTTAGCTGCAGTCCAGTACTCGCCTAAGTGACAAAAATCCTACCGAGTGGTGAGTCCGCCTCTCACTCGGGGGCTTAGCTGCAGTCCAGTAGTCGCCTAAGTGACAAAAATCCTACCGAGTGGTGAGTCCGCCTCTCACTCGGGGGCTTAGCTGCAGTCCAGTACTCGCCTAAGTGACAACAATCCTACCGCGTGGTGAGTCTGCCTCTTACTCGGGGCTTAGCTGTAGTCTAGTACTCGCCTAAGTGACAAAAATCCTACCGAGTGGTGAGTCCGCCTCTCACTCGGGGGCTTAGCTGCAGTCCAGTACTCACCTAAGTGACAAAAATCCTACCGAGTGGTGAGTCCGCCTCTCACTCGGGGGCTTAGCTGCAGTCCAGTACTCACCTAAGTGACAAAAATCCTACCGAGTGGTGAGCAACCCTCCCACTCGGAGGCTTAGGTGCAGTCCAGTGCTTGCCTAAGTTTGAAAAATCCTACCGAGTGGTGAGCGATCCTCCCACTGGGAGGCTTAGCTGTAGTCCAGTACTTGCCTAAGTTTGAAAAATCCTACCGAGTGGTGAGCAATCCTCCCACTCGGGGGCTTAGCTACAGTCCAGTACTCGCCTAAGTTTTAAAAATCCTACTGAGTGGTGAGAGATCCTCCCACTCGGAGGCTTAGATGCAGTCCAGTACTCGCCTAAGTTTGAAAAATCCTACCGAGTGGTGAGCGATCCTCCCACTCAGAGGCTTAGCTGTAGTCCAGTACTCGCCTAAGTTTGAAAAATCCTACCGAGTGGTGAGCGATCCTCCCACTCGGAGGCTTAGCTGCAGTCCAGCACTCGCCTAAGTTTGAAAAATCTTACCGAGTGGTGAGCAATCCTCCCACTCGGGGGCTTAGCTGCAGTCCAGTACTCGCCTAAGTTTTAAAAATCCTACCGAGTGGTGAGCGATCCTCCCACTCGGAGGCTTAGCTGCAGTCCAGTACTCGCCTAAGTTTGACAAATCTTACCGAGTGGTGAGCAATCCTCCCACTCGGGGGGCTTAGCAAAGTGCGGGTCGTCCACGACCACCACTTCAGGGCTACACCGTCAAGAAGAAGGACGAGATTGTGCGCACTGTCAAAGGCCCATCCAACGGCTGGCGCCAAAGCAGACGACTGACAGGAACGTCAAGACCATTGCTGAGTGCCTTGCTGGTGAACTGAGATAGGAACGTCAAGACCATTGCTGAGGGCCTTGCTGATGAGCTGATCAATGCTGCTCAAGGATCGTCCAACTGGTCGACTGCTGATTCCTCTTCAGAAGCTGTATCAAGCAAACAGAAACCAATCCGAGAGAAGAACAAGTTCGATCAGTACCAGCTAAAAAGAGTTTTAGTTCTCTTAGACCACCGCCGACTGCCCACAGTCGATGGCGGTCTCGAGGACTACACCCAGTGGGTGCACTAAGCGTGCCCCCACTGGAGTAATCTCCACTCAGTATGGCCTGACCAGTCCGAGTGATAAACAACAACAAAAAGATAGGCTCTAAGACTCCCGCCGACTGCCCGCAGTCGACTGCAGTCTCGGGGACTACACCTAGTGGGTGCACTCAGCATACCCCCACTGGAATGGTATCCACTCGGAATGGTCCGCCCGGTCCGAGTGACGGCCAAACAACAAAAAAAAGACATGTTCCAGGCGTGAAGAAATTCTGAGTAATCAGTTACTCGATGCAGGACCAGCTCCAAATCACTCCAAAAAATTGCTATAAGGTGAGTTCAACGCTCCTCCGCGGACCCGTTTGATCTCATTTCACTCGGACACCATGCAGTCTGGAATCCGTCAAGGCAACACACGGAGATAAGACCGCCGGGTGACCAGAGGAAGTTCATAAGTGCCTCTGTAGCACTCGACTCATCTGGGAATTCACCTCGACTCGACCCGCTCAACCTCGACCGATTCGGGGGCTGATGACGAGGACATGTATTAGGGGTAGGGTAACAGGCCTGACCTAAAGACCCTACCCATGGACACCGTACACTTTGTACCGGGCCCCTGGGCCAGATCGCCGTTCAGATGTACCGCAACTTGAAAGTCACTCGGACGACAACTACCACTTGGAGCACGACACTCCACTCGACGAGCTCATTCCACTCGGCCGTATAACTCACTCGGATATGCGAAGACCAATAGTCAGCATGACGGTTTTGTAGTGGCCATGTATTATGGCATTCATGCCCCACTTTGTAACATAGGAGGTGAGGGGGTGGCGCACTCTATATAAGCCACCCCCACCACTAGACTGGGGGCTATTTTTTTCTTCCACCTCTCTCTCTTTTCACCATTACCCTCAGGACTTAGCTCAGGCATGGGGATCCGCTCCTCTCTCTCACACACACATTGTAATCTCCGGATATATGCTCAGATAGCCTCTCCGGAGCACGAGACGTAGGGTTGTTATCTCCACCGTGAGAGGCCCGAACTTGTTAAAACCACCGTGTCACCCATATGCATCTCGATAGATCATGCTCCGTTGCCCTATACCTTATTATTGTCGGAATCGTTCCCACGACACCAACTCCTAAACCAACTCCGAAGAAGAGGGGTGTTCTATTTCTCAGACCTGAAGATATGCAAGAGGCAAAGAAATCTATGAAAGAAAAAGGTATTAAAGCTGAAGATGTTAAGAATTTACCTCATGTCGAAGAAATACATGGTCTTAATTTACCACCTACTGAAGAAACACATGGTCTTGATAACCCGACACAGGTAGTAAAGGTAAATTCTCTCTATAGATATGATAAAGTTGAAATCCCGTCTACTAAGTTTGCTAGCCAATGCTTGGATGAATTTGATGACTTTATGGCTAGACAAGAAAATTTCAATGCTTATGTTGGTAGAGAATTAAAGAGTAATGCTTACATGATTGGACGCTTGAGTGATTATATGGCTAGAGTTAAAGGTGAACTTAAACTCATTAGTAAACATGCTTCTATGGTTACCACTCAAGCAGAACAAGTACTTAAAGCTCAAAGTGATTTGCTTGATGAATTAAATAATAAACATGATTTTGCTGTTAGAGTGGCTACTAGAACTGGTAAAATGACTCAGGAACCTTTGTATCCTGAAGGCCACCCTAAGAGAATTGAGCAAGATTCTCGGAGAAATAATGTATATGCACCAAGTCCTTCTAAAAGGAAGAAAAAGAAAAATGATAGGACTTTGCATGCTTCTAGTGAACCTGTTGTAGACACACCTAAGAATCCCAATGATATTTCTATTTCTGATGCTGAAACACAATCAGGTGATGAACATGAACCTAGTGATAATGTTAATGATAATGTTCATGTTGATGCTCAACCTAGCAATAATAATGAAGTAGAGACTAAACCTGTTGTTGATCTTGATAACCCACAATCAAAGAATCAACATTATGATAAGAGAGATTTTGTTGCTAGGAAGCACGGTAAAGAAAGGGAACCATGGGTTCAAAAACCCATGCCTTTTCCTCCTAAGCCATCCAAGAGAAAGGATGATGAGGATTTTGAGCGCTTTGCTGAAATGGTTAGACCTATCTTCTTACGTATGCGCTTAACTGATATGTATGCTTAAAGTGAATCCTTATGCTAAATACATGAAAGATATTATTACAAATAAAAGAAAGATACCGAAAGCTGAAATTTCCACCATGCTTGCTAATTATACTTTTAAGGGTGGAATATCAAAGAAACTAGGAGATCTAGGAGTACCAACTATACCATGCTCCATTAAAAGAAACTATGTTAAAACTGCTTTATGTGATCTTGGAGCCAGTGTTAGTCTTATGCCACTCTCTTTATATCATAGACTTGAATTGAACAAGTTGACACCTACTGAAATATCTTTGCAAATGACTAACAAATCAACTGGTATACATGTCGGTATTTGTGAGGATGTGCCTGTTGTGGTTGCAAACGTTACTATTTTAATGGACTTTGTTATTCTTGATATTCCCAAGGACGATAGAATGTTGATTATCCTTGGTAGACCCTTTTTGAATACTGCAGGGGCTGTTATTGATTGCAACAAAGGCAATGCCACTTTTCATGTTAATGGTAATGAGCATATGATACACTTTCCAAGGAGACAACCTCAAGTTCATAGCATCAATTCTATTGGAAAAAGTCCAACTCTTATTATTGGAGGTTTTGAATTTCCTTTTCCTACTGTCAAGAAGAAATATGATATTCTTATTATTGGGGATGTTCATATTCCCGTTGAGGTAACCTAGTGTTATTCGAAATTTCTCCGATTCCATGTTATTCAGAATGAGTTTGTTAACAAGACTTGATCAACCTTGTTAGTAGACTCCTTTTGATGATCATGAGATGGATGAAGTTAGAAGGCAGAACCTTTTGTACCCTCTTTTTACTTTCTGTTATTTAGAATAAATAAAGCAAAAATAGTATTTTCTGTCTGTTTTCTGAATTATCCATGCAATAGAAAATATCCTGAAAATAAAATTTCTCCAAATGCCCTGCAAATTTAATATGATTTTTTCTGGAATATTTGAGAATATTTGGCACTGAGTACACAGCAGGGGGAGCTGGCACCTGGCCACGAGGGTCCAGGGCGCGCCCACCCCTACAGGGCGTGCCCCTTGCCTCGTGGGTCCATGGTGCCCCCCTCCACTTATTCCTGCACCCACACACTTCATCTTTCTCCCAAAAAAATCACCATCCAGCTCAAGCACGAGTTCTAGCTCACTTTGCTGCCATTTTTGATCTCCTTGCTCAAAGCTCCATTCACAAAACTGCTTTGGGAGATTGTTCCTTGGTATGTGACTCCTCCAATGGTCCAATTAGTTTTTGTTCTAGTGCTTTATTCATTGCAAATTTTTGCTGCCTAGGTGACCCTGTTCTTGAGCTTGCATGTCAAATTTATGAGGTCCCAAGTAATTCTAATGCATGATATAGGCTCTAGGCACTTGTGGGAGTAGTTGCTATCAGTTTTGTTGAGTTTGATTCACCTTTATTTTGAGTTGCTAAAAATTTCAGAAATTTTCAGAAAAAGATGAAGAGATTGTTCTTGAGGGGCTCTTCTAGCCAAGGCTCTAAGGATAAACAAACTAAGGAGAATGAAAAGGCCAAGTATAATCTTCCTCGTGTAGCGGAAGTACGGCCGTGTGAATGGCCTTGCGATGATTTCTTGAGAGCAGCCGAGATTTATGATGACTTTTATTCTTTGGCTGATAATGCAGGCTTCACCGACTTCCTCCACGACCGGATCAAATAGTATCTCTTACTCACCAATACTTTCATGCAAAACTTCTACTATTATCCTAAGAAATCACCTCCTTCAGTAGCTTTTCATTTATATGATGTGGCTAGGGAGATGTCATTACGTGATTTTTGCGCGGTTTGCAAAATACCCTTCGAGGGCATCTTAGAGGAACCGCATCGTAAATATGTGGATGGTTTTATTGATACCATTACTGTAGGGGAATCGAGGAAGGTTTCCGATGCAAGAATTACTAGCATACATTTTCCTGTTTTACGCTACTTTGCCATATTTGCTAGTCGATGCTTAATTGGTCGTGGAAACTGTGGAAACCTTAGTGTTCCTGATATTATTATTATGTTCCATGCTTTATTCCATGATAACTCTGTTAGTATGGGTGCTATTATTTCTAAATGATTAAGCCTGAACCGTACAAAGGGCCCCATCTTTGGAGGTATCTATAATGCACGCCTTGCTAAACATTTCAGGATACCCATTAGGCATTTTGAGAAGGAGGAAAAGCTGCTGCCCCCTACTTTTCTAGATTATAAGAGCATGGTAGCACATGAGTTTATTGTTATTAATGATGATAAGATGATTTTGTATAATTTGAGATTTAATCAGAAACATAGTGAGACTATTATCTTGCCTGCGCCCTCTTTGTTTGATTTAACTGCAGGCCATTACCTCGTCTTGCCGACGGTCGTTTACGTGTACCGGGGCCAGACATCAGCCCCAGAGCCTGAGCCAGAACCACCACTTGATCCTTATCGTCCATCATCTTATTAGCGGGATCCGGAGGAGATCGCCAGCCAGTGGCAATATGATGGCACTCCTCAGTACACCGGAGAGAGTAGCCATGATCCATGGCCATAAACCAACTTAGGCCAAAAGCCTAAGCTTTGGGGAGTACGTATTTCTCACCGATATTACATTCATGTTTACACACTCATTCTTGTTGTTGGTTCTCATACTCTTTCATTGTACTATCCATGCTAGTTTAAAGTCTTTTTCTAGCTTTCTTCTTGTGTGTTTGATAAACCTTAAGAAAAACAAAAAACATTAGTTAGTTTAATTTCCATGCTTGTAGTAGGAATTAAAAAGAAAACCCAAAAAAATTTCTCGTTCTTCTTTTACTTGTTGGGACCTTTCCTGTGTAAATAGTTTTATTTCTTTTCTTTCCTTTGGGGGTCGAGAGGAGAAGACCATAATGAAAATGTTTAGTGGCTCTAATATGCACGGTTGTTGATTTAACCAAGAGCCCATATTACCTTGTCTTCTCCCTTGAATTGAATGGTTGCAGATTCCATCTTAGTCCAATGCATGTGCACTATTATTATTATACACATCGTTTGGTCGTGCAAGTGAAAGGCAATAATGACATATATGATGGACTGATTGAGATGAGAGAAGCTGGTATGAACTCGACCTCTCTTGTTTTTGTAAATATGATTAGTTCATCGTTCCTGATTCAGCCTATTATGAATAAACATGTTTGCAATGACAATTAGAGATTATAGTTGCTTATGCCATGCTTAATTAGCTAGAAGCTTATAATGGTTTACCTTGCGTGCCAACATGCTATTAAAATGGTTGTGATGTGGTATGATAGGGTGGTATCCTCCTTTGAATGATTCAAGTGACTTGACTTGGCACATGTTCACGCATGTAGTTGAAACAAAATCAACATAGCCTTCATGATATTTATGTTCATGGTGGATTATATCCTACTCATGCTTGCACTCGGTGTTGATTAATTTTAATGCATGTTCATGACTGTTGTCGCTCTCTCAGTTGGTCACTTCCCAGTCTCTTGCTAGCCTTCACCTGTACTAAGCGGTAATACTGCTTGTGCATCCAAACTCCATAAACCCCAAAGTCATTCCATATGAGTTCACCATACCTTCCTATATGCGGTATATACCTGTCGTTCCAAGTAAATTTGTATGTGCCAAACTCCAAACCTTCAAATGAAATTCTGTTTTGTATGCTCGAGCAGCTCATGTATCAACTAGGGTTGTCTGTATCTTCCATGCTAGGTGGGTTATTCTCAAGAGGAGTGGACTCCGCTCCTCATTCACGAGAAAATGGCTGGTAATCGGGATGCCCAGTCCCATGCTCAAAATTAAATCAAAATAATTAAACAAAACTCCCCCAGGATTGTTGCTAGTTGGAGGCACCCGTTGTTTTGGGCAAGCCATGGATTGATGCTGTTGGTGGTGGGCGAGTATAAACTTTACCATTCCGTTTGGGAACCGCCTATAATGTGTGTAGCATGGAAGATATCGAGATCTCATAGTTGTTACGTTGATAGTGAAAGTATACCGCTCAAAATGTTATTCATCTCTATTTTAAAATCGAGCTCTGGCACCTCTACAAATCCCTGCTTCCCTCTGCGAAGGGCCTATCTATTTAATTTTATATTGAGTAATCACCCTCTTATTAAAAAGCACCCGCTGGAGAGCACCACTATCATTTGCATGCATTACTATTAGTTTATATTGGGTATGACTATGATTGGATCTCTTGTACCATGAATTACAATGTTTACTCAGTCCTTGATCTTTAAAGGTGCTCTGCATTTATGTTTTGCGGTCCCAGAAAGGGCTAGCGTGATACCATCTTGTTATATCATATGATGATTGTTTTGAGAAAGTGTTGTCATCCGAGATTTATTATTATTGTTCGCTAGTTGATTATGCCATTGACATGAGTAAACATGAGACCTAAGTGTTACTGTGAATATGATTAGTTAATAATCTTTGCTGAAAACTTGAATGCTGGCTTTACATATTTATAACAACAAGAGCAAACAGAGTTTGCAAAAGTTTTTCTTTATCACTTTCAGTTTGTCAAATGAATTGCTTGAGGACAAGCAAAGGTTTAAGCTTGGGGGAGTTGATACGTCTCCGTCGTATCTACTTTTCCTAACACTTTTGTCCTTCTTTTGGACTCTAACTTGCATGATTTGAATGGAACTAACCCGGACTGACGCTGTTTTCAGCAGAACTGCCATGGTGTTATTTTTGTGTAGAAATAAAAGTTCTCGAAATGACCTGAAAATCCACGGAGCAACTTTTCAGAATTAATAAAAAATATTGGTGAAAGAATCAACGTCATGGGGCCCACACCCTGTCCACGAGGGTGGGGGGCATGCCCCCTCCCCTAGGGCGCGCCCCCTACCTCGTGGGTCCCCTGGACGTCCACCAACCTCAACTCCAACTCCATATATTTGCTTTCGTGGAGAAAAAAATTAGAGAGAAAGTTTCATCGCGTTTTACGATACGGGGCCGCCGCCAAGCCCTAATCTCTCTCGGGAGGGCTGATCTGGAGTCCGTTCGGGGCTCCGGAGAGGGGGATTCGTCGTCGTCATCATCATCAACCATCCTCCATCACCAATTTCATGATGCTCACCACCGTGCGTGAGTAATTGCATTGTAGGCTTGCTGGACGGTGATGGGTTGGATGAGATTTACCATGTAATCAAGTTAGTTTTGTTAGGGTTTGATCCCTAGTATCCACTATGTTCTGAGATTGATGTTGCTATGCTTAATGCTTGTCATTAGTGTCTGAGTGCCATGATTTCAGATCTGAACCTATTATGTTTTCATGAATATATGTGAGTTCTTGATCCTATCTTGCAAGTCTATAGTCACCTATTATGTGTTATGATCTGACAACCCCGAAGTGACAATAATCGGGATACTTCTCGATGATGACCGTAGTTTGAGGAGTTCATGTATTCACCATGTGTTAATGCTTTGGTCCGGTACTCTATTAAAAGGAGGCCTTAATATCCATTAGTTTCCATTAGGTCGCCGCTGCTGCGGGAGGGTAGGACAAAAGGTGTCATGCAAGTTCTTTTCCATAAGCACGTATGACTATATTCGGAATACATGCCTACATTACATTGATGAACTGGAGCTAGTTCTGTGTCACCCTATGTTATAACTGTTACATGAGGAATCGCATCCGACATAATTATCCATCACTGATCCAATGCCTACGAGCTTTTCACATATTGTGCTTTGCTTATTTACTTTACCGTTGCTAGTGTTACAATTACTACAAAACTGCTACTGTTACTTTTGCCACTGTTACCGTTACTTCCATACTACTTTGCTACTAAATACTTTGCTGCAGATACTAAGTTATCCAGGTGTGGTTGAATTGACAACTCAACTACTAATACTTGAGAATATTCTTTGGCTCCCCTTGTGTCGAATCAATAAATTTGGGTTGAATACTCTACCCTCGAAAGCTGTTGCGATCCCCTATATTGGTTATCATGCCACAAGTATGTTGCACTATCATTATCAACTTTGCATCTTTTGGCATCAATATTATGAATATGTTTATCACTACGATCAAGATTCAATAAACCATCAACATTGGGTGTATGACCATAGAAGGTTTTATTCATGTAAACAGAATAACAATTTATTCTTTGTCTTAGATGAATAATCGTATCGCAATAAACATGATCTAATCATATTTATGCTCAATGCAAACACCAAATAACATTTATTTAGGTTCAACAGTAATCTCGAAAGTATAGGGAGTGTGCGATGATGATCACATCAATCTTGGAACCACTTCCAACGCACATCGTTGATACGTCCATTTTGCAGCATGCTTTTATATAAATATTTATTGCATTATGGGCTGTTATTACACATTATATCTCAATACTTATGGCTATTCTCTCTTATTTTACAAGGTTTACCATGAAGAGGGGGAATGCCGGCAGCTGGAATTCTGGCTGGAAAAGGAGCAAACGTTGGAAACCTATTCTGTACTGCTCCAAAAATCCTGAAACCCCACGAAACCTATTTTTGGAATTAATAAGAATTATTGAGCGGAAGAACTACACCAGGGGGCCCACACCCTGTCCAGGAGGGTGGGGGGCGCCCCCCTACTCGACGCGTCCCCTGTCTCCTGGGCCCCCTGGTGGCCCTCCGGTGCCCATCTTCTGCTATATGAGGGCTTTTACCCTGGAAAAAATCGTGGGCAAGCTTATGGGACGAAACTCCGCCGCCACGAGGCGGAACCTTGGCGGAATCAATCTAGGGCTCTGGCGGAGCTGTTCTGCCGGGGACACTTCCCTCCGGGAGGGGGAAATCATCACCAACGTCATCACCAATGATTCTCTCATCGGGAGGGGGTCAATCTCCATCAACATCTTCACTAGCACCATCTCCTCTCAAAACCCTAGTTCATATCTTGTATCCAATCTTGTATCAAAACCACAAATTGGTACTTGTGGGTTGCTAGTAGTGTTGATTACTCCTTGTAGTTGATGCTAATTGGTTTACTTGGTGGAAGATCATATGTTCAGATCCTTTATGCATATTATTACCCCTCTGATTATGAACATGAATATGCTTTGTGAGTAGTTACGTTTGTTCCTGAGGACATGGGTGAAATCTTGCTATTAGTAGTCATGTGAATTTGGTATTCGTTCGATATTTTGATGAGATGTATGTTGTCTTTTCCTCTAGTGGTGTTATGTGAACGTCGACTACATGACACTTCACCATTATTTGGGCCTAGAGGAAGGCATAGGGAAGTAATAAGTAGATGATGGGTTGCTAGAGTGACAGAAGCTTAAACCCTAGTTTATGTGTTGCTTCATTAGGGGCTGAGTTAGACCCATATGTTTAATGATGTGGTTAGGTTTACCTTAATACTTCTTTTGTAGTTGCGGACTCTTGCAATAGGGGTTAATCATAAGTGGGATGCTTGTCCAAGTAAGGGCAGTACCCAAGCACTGGTCCACCCACATATCAAATTATCAAAGTACCGAACGTGAATCATATGAACGTGATGAAAACTAGCTTGACGATAATTCCCATGTGTCCTCGGGAGCTCCTTCTTCATTATTAGAAATTGTCCAGGCTTATCCTTTGCTACATAAAGGATTGGGCCACCTTGCTGCACTTTATTTACTTTGTTTACTTGTTACTCGTTATTATTTATATTATCACAAAACTATCTATCACCTACAATTTCAGTGCTTGCAGACTGAGAACCGCTTATCATTTCCTTCTGCTCCTCGTTGGGTTCGACACTCTTCTTTACCTACTAATAAACCAGCGATGGCTTCTGGTCGTACGTCGTTGTCATTTTTGCAAAAAAGTCCCTCCGTTTCTTAGAAATTAACCCGCGGTCCTCATCATAAGTCACGCCGAACCGGTATACGGGCGAGAAAAAAAAAACAGCCCAGCCAGCCGCACGACTCTGCCTCACGCCCCCACCTCCTGCCCGCCCGCCTCACCGTGCGCCGCCGACCACCCCCCGCCGTCGAGCACCGCCACCGGCTACCCTCCTCCCTTCGGGATCCCCGAGCGCCCGACCCGGCCTTCGTTCGTCGCCAGCACCTGCGGATCCGGCCGTCCCTCGCCTTCCCCGTCGGTTGCACCTCCCAGCGCTGCCGCACCTGCCAAGCTCCACCGTCTGGATCCACATCCCCATGGCCGGAACGAGTCCTCCTCGAGGAGCCGCGCATCCTCTACCTGCTCCAACTGCGCACGTCCTCTGCTAGGTCGACTCCCGCCGCCTACGACGATCGCTGCGTCAGATCTGCTCCAACTTGAGCGCCCCCAGGTAAAGCTGTAGATGTCAAATATGCTCTGAACTTTACTGCACAAGCATTCGACAGCATGGTTCTATTAGTGACCGAGGGATTTGGAGGTACAGGTACTGAAGGGTAATGGATTTGAAGGTTGCTATATCTTGAGTTGTCCCATTGTCTTACTAAATTCAGGATTCAACTTAGGAGAGTGTACAGAATATCCAGGTTTGTATTGTTTCCGGTGTATGTTGGTCATGCATCGGATGTCACTCAGTTTCTAGGAAATTCAAGATGGCATGTAAGCTTCTCCTATTTGATGTATTTTTACTTTCTCAAAATCTCTTTATTAATACCAATGATGATTTTATTTCTGCCTGATGACTTGCTGTCATATTGTTTAGCAAAGAAACAGACAAACAAGGAGAGAAAACTTAAACAAGAGAGATGTATGAGGATGTCAGCGTCTCAGCAAACATGTATTGTGTGAGGACACCCTTCGTCCGACCTAATCTTGACGATCATCTGTAGGTACACACATACATGTTCTTCCCGGCCGCCTCTTGGTTTAGTTCACATGTCTTGAATTACTTTGATCCTTTTGGTAACATCAAACTGGGTTGCATAGAAGTAACTGCTAACTGGGTTTGACCTTTGTGAGGAATCTACAGCAGCACTTCAAAACTCCCAGGCTGTTTTCATCAGCAAGCTTACAGCTGACCACATGATGGAACTCGATAATACTACACTGTACGATGTACTTGAGATTCCAATGAATACCCGTCGAAGCGATGTGGTCATCAGCATGTATGCTCTCAATCTCCTGCTAGGGTATTTTCTCTTAAACGATGCTACTGTCACATGATGCATATCATGGTTTTGTTGCGTGGTAATTTGACCTGCACAACACTTGTTGCTATTATCCTTTCGAGGATGCAGAATGATTCTTCAATTTGGGGTGCCAACTATGCTAGCTTTATATTGCTGAATGTAGGAGCTTATTTTTTCTTGTTAGTTATTCAATGATATTGGGCAGGGCATCTCAATGAACTATTCTTTCTAATTCCTGGAGTTACATGTGTGATTGCTTAGACTCTTCTAATAGTGTCAT
Source organism: Triticum aestivum (assembly GCF_018294505.1). Classification (NCBI taxonomy): domain Eukaryota; kingdom Viridiplantae; phylum Streptophyta; class Magnoliopsida; order Poales; family Poaceae; genus Triticum; species Triticum aestivum. The sequence continues at coordinate 125,840,457 of NC_057795.1, read as the reverse complement.
AGTCTGGTTGGTTGCTTGGCTGAAATAGTTTCTTACGGGCCTCGTTCTGGACCCGTTCCCAGGTATATAGAATATATTTTCTACTGCTTTCATCAAACAAAAAAGTCATAAACATTAAATATTTAAAGTTTTGTCTCGTTCATACTTTCTAGAATCTGAAACTGTACTGAAATCATCATAGAAATTCCGCAAGAATATTAAAGGCACCCGTGTCATTCATCCCTACTAGATGATGAATGCTATTGCTAATTTTTTTTCTCAAAGATGCCTCATTTTCATGAAGAAGAAAGCTCAGTAGACTAAAATTCCATATCATTTCTTCTTTCTTAAGGAAAACTGACTGCAGGAAGCAATCATAGATGTTCAGCCTATTTCAGTTGACAATATACTGAATAATTTGGCAGTGAACAAGTACAGAAAACTCTGTTAAGAAGCGATAGTTTTGAACCTGAGTTTACAAAAGAAAATGTACCAATTCGTGTTGAAAATATCTTAGGCATCAAGTCCACCAGGTTTGAGATGTTCACAGAAACATGTCAGTTTCAGGCAACTACAATTCAGAATTGTTTGCCACACTATAACGTTTCAGGAAATCAGAAACATTTCCCATGATGTTAATATGTTGACTAGGGGCCTTTTGTAGCTACTTTAATGAAAATTGTAGTACCACAGTGTCCTGCTGCATATATTAAATTGCAAAGGAAAGTAATAAAACTTAGGACTTGGTTGTCTATCTGATCCATCAGTAAGCAAGCAGGGGCCATGTTGTCAAGGAATAGAGTTCAAAAACCACCAATCTCAGGAACACTCTGGCCATGTATTTGATTCTGTTAAAGACCCAATATATGATAAGATGCTATTTTCATTTGCTAGGCAACCATGAAAGCGTTTCTGTCCAATTCATAATTTAAATTAGTCATGTGTGTTCTTTTATCCAGTTATTACAATTTTACTCATGTGTCTTCTTTTATTTAGTTCTGTGAGGAAGAAGGGATTACATCGATGTGTAATATGTTCTTTGTTCTACAACCATACCTACATGGGATTATAGTTCAGTTAGAAATCTGAGATTATTTTCCTCTAGAAATGAGCATTAGCCCTCAGAACAGAAACGAACTGCACAACTATGCTCCTACTTAATTACGCATTAATCAATATGTTCATTATTACAGTAAGGTTAGAAACTGCATTTGTGTATTTGTACCAAGCTTCCTTGCTCATCTCATTCTGTGCCTACCATGTTGTATGTCGGAAAGCTGTGGTTTTGATATAGAGCTATAGTTCATCTATATGTTTCTGCTGCCTATATATTATTGATGTGTTTCCCTCACCTGCTATTTGAATGACATAATCCTTCAGATCTTTCCCAAATTTTATGTTAAAGCTAACAAGACCCCCCCCCCTTCCTGTAAATACAACTTTGAACGAAGGAAAGCAATATAGGGCCGCCTTTATATCTTGGGTCACTCCATAGCAGGGAGCAAGAGTGGGCACATCTGAGTTCAGATATTCAGTCACTGTTTTCCAATCCATCTCAAGCTCCACAGGTCCTCTGGAAACTTTTGCCAGAGCAGCCAAACCAGGGCTATCCGGGCTTCAGCTTCCTCCACACTGTCGGAAACTGGTAACTCGCAGTATGTCGACAGATACACTTAGCCTCTAATGACTATTCCAAAGGGACGCTGCATGTTCCTAGATGCATATATTTTCATTACACTGAGATTTTTTTAGGTATAACAATGGGATTTAAGATATACAATTTTTTTCTGTAGAATTTCTATGAAATCCGAATAAACCATACCTTCAAAGGCCAACATAGTGGCACTTAAAATAAATGCTAATCTGCACTCACACTGCAATCTGGTGCCCATTCTTCTGGTGATTTGGTCAAAGCTACAACCAAGCAAAGAAATTTTACATGCTATAAGAACTAAGTTATGGATTTTGTGTTCCCAGGTCTATAATATGCATGCTTTGCCGGTTCCCTGCAAGCACTTTCGGCCATGACCTCAAGTTCTGCAGGTAGGCCGTGAATGTTTTGATCCTTCTCACCGTCCACCGATGATGGCCCGACAGAAATCAGGGAAGGAGAAAAGGATGTTGTTGTCATGGTCGTCGGAACGACTTGCCGTGGATGCAGTTATGCACTGGATGACATCAACGGCTAGCCATGGACGAGCACCTCGCCGCCTTCGCAAAATATGGATGCACGGGATTCTGCTACTAACATTTCAGTGTGTTCTGTTGCGGTGCTGTGACATATACACCTTCAGCGCGCATGTAATGTTTGTCAGCTACTACTTTAGATAAATAACCACTGTATTCTATTGTATGTGTAATTGAAATGTTCATGTGTTTAATCATCTGGCAAAGAGGCTCACTGGATGTTTCTTATAATATTCTATCTGTAATAGACATGTACGCATGTATTTAACCATCTGGCAAAGAGGCTCATTGGATGTTTCAAAGTTTACCTTTCTAGAACACCATTTCTTTTCTTCTGAACCAAGAGGTTCCAAGCCAATATGTTGCCAAACCATTCACTGTGTGGGCAAACTTTTACTTTCGAAGGAAGCTCTGACTATTGCCACTCCTTCCCATCACTTTGCAATCAATTCTTGAAGGGAACCATGCAGCCTAGCTGTGCCATCCGTGTGTGTTAAATTAGTTAATTTCTCCCCTGGCTGGATCGTGCCGAACTCCGCATGTAAAACATTTCCTGTCTAATATATTTTGCACAGAGCTCACATACACAGTTCTAAAAACATGATCTTGATGCATCTGAAGTTGTATTAATTTGTGCAGGAGAACAATATGTGCTTTCTGAATGTTTGCCTGCACACAGCCAAGTTCTCTAGATGAGTGTGTGCAGAACTCTACAATCTGAAGAATTAGCTCCTGCAAAATAGATCATCCCCGTGGTTGTTGTGAATGTTTGTGGCACAATCCAAAATTCATAATGCACCAAAGTTATTGTGGTGATGATTTGATCTAATGCTTTTAAATAATGGATTGTACAAATCAGCATTCGAATTTGTACTCAAGGTCGTGATTCATTCCGAGGGATGCTCCGTGTATACTTGCACAATATTGTCTTTCATTTCACTTTTCTGAGTATTGTACAAGCCTAAGATTGACGGATGTGATTGACAGCTGAGATTTTTGTGTTATATAGTAGGATTTTACCTATCCATCCGTCACAGCCCTCGCCTTGCGTGTGCATGGTTTTCGATGTCTCACCTAAGATCCCGCATGGAAAAACAGTAGAAATGAAAATCAGGGAAACTGACCCACCCACGCAAACGAGCCGATGAAAAAGTCCCGACAACCAACAAAAGACTCCCAAGCCCACGTGCCCACATATAACAGTAGAAAAGGAAAAACATGTCACCCCAATCCGATCGTTCCATGACCATTTCCTCCATGGTGCTCCAAGCGTTTCAGGCTGAGCCTGCCATCGATCCTTCGTTCTGGCCTCGGGTGTGCCCTCAAGCGCGCCAAGGTCGGCGAGGAGGCACCAACAAAAGAGGATCATGCATGTGGCCGAGACTACAGTGGGAATCTTGGATAACAAAAAAATAATCAAAGATCTGATTCATGGGGAAAATTACATGCTAAAGACTTCTCTTATGTCCATAAGCCAATACATGGAATAAACTTTGTTCTCTTTTGTTGTAACGCACGGGCATATTTGCTATCTATATCTATATTTATATATATACCTACTAATAAAGTATCGATTGCTTTTGCCCGTTCATTGTCAGCATTTTTATAGAAAAGATCATGCAGTTCTGGGTAATTACCCCGCAGTACTGTTTTAAGTTAAAAACTTTTCGTCTTGGTTCGTTTTTCATTCTTCTCTCCCGACTTTTTAACAGGAGCTGTGTGGCGCTACGCACGAGACGAGCGGCCGGTGGCGGTTGCGGGGCGTGCAGGCAAGGTGCGGGAACACGCGGACAGATTGGGCCTGACACGAAGCGTGGCAGCAGAGCACGTGACGTGGAGAGGTCGCGAAGAGGTAGGTGACGTTGAGCTCGTCAGAGAGAGCCTTGGGGCGGTAATAGCCAGCACGCTGGAGGCGGTTGAGGCATGCGTGGCTGGGGTGGCGTCGGGTGCGCGCTCGCATAGGAGCATGGATGTAAGAGGGGCCACATGAAGGTGGTCGTCGGTGTGCGAAGACGCTTTGCCATGGTGAAGCAGAGGTTGTTGAGGACGTCGGCAACGACGGGAGTGCCTGCTCGCTTTAGGGACCCCGGCGGTAGGGAAGTAGAGTCGGGGGAGCCAGTGAGGTCAACGAAAAGGACGAGGAAGAAATGAGAAGAGGTGGGGAAGGGAACTAGCAGAGGCGCCGAAGCGGGGCAAGTAGGCTCGGGGGCCGCGCTAGGTTGGGATCGATGGGAAGACTGCGTGTGGTTGTGAGCATGTCCATCACAGCGAAAAAGTTTGCAAATAGTTTAAAATGTTAATGAATTCAAAAAATGTTCTTGATTTTAGAAAATGTTCAAGAATTTGTAAAAGTGCTTGTCAATTTAAAAAATGTTCGCGAGTTTAAAAAAATGTTCATAATTTCACGAAATTGAGAGCTATATTGTATCTCGATGATGCAACATAATGTGATCATGTCTGTTGGAGTTATGATTTTTTTCTCCCGTTGCAACGCACGGGCCCTTTTGCTAGTACTTATCGAAAGGACTACGATAGATCCCCTACACTTGTGGGTCATCAATCGTCACTTCACCCTCAACTAGTCTCTATATATTCTGTAACTCCTGTTTCGAGTTACTAATCTTAGCAACCGAACAAGTATCAAATATCCAGGGGCTGCTATAAACACTAGTAAGGTACACATCAATAACCTGTATATCAAATATACCCTTGTTCACTTTGCCATCCTTCTTATCCACCAAATATTCAGGGCCTTTCCGCTTCCAGTGACCATTTCCTTTGAAGTAGAAGCACTCAGTTTCAGACTTTGGTCCAGCTTTGGGTTTCTTCACGGGAGTGACAACTTGCTTGCCATTCTACTTGAAGTTCCCTTTCTTTCCTTTGCCCTTTTCTTGAAACTAGTGGTCTTGTCAATCGTCAACACTTGATGCTCTTTCTTGATTTCTACCTTCATTGATTTTAGCATCAAGAAAGAGCTCGAGAATCGTTTTCGTCATCCCTTGCATACTATAGTTCATCACAAAGTTCCAGTAACTTGGTGATGGTGACTAGAGAACTCTGTCAATAACTATCTTACCTGGAAGATTAACTCCCACTTGATTCAAGTGATTGTAGTACCCAGACATTCTGAGTACATGCTCACTACTTTGAGCAATTCTCCTCCACCTTTTAGGCAAAGTACTTGTTAGAGGTCTCATACCTCTTGACACGGGCATGAGTCTGGAATACCAATTTCAACTCTTGGAACATCTCATATGCTCTGTGACGTTTCAAAAACATTTTTGAAGTCACGGTTATAAGTCGTAAAGCATGGTGCACTAAACTATCAAGTAGCCATGATATTGAGCTAGCCGAATGTTCATAATGTCTGTATCTGCTCCTACAATAGGTCTGTCACCTAGCGGTGCATCAAGGACATAATTCATCTATGCAGCAATGAGGATAAACCTCAGATTACGGACCCAGTCCGCATCATTGCTACTCTCATCTTTCAACTTAGTTTTCTCTAAGAACATATAAAAACATAGGGAAGCTATAACGCGAGCTATTGATCTACAACATAATTTGCAAAATACTATCAGGACTAAGTTCATGATAAATTAAAGTTCAATTAATCATATTACTTAGGAACTCCCACTTAGATAGACATCCCTCTAATCATCTAAATGATCATGTGATCCAAATCAACTAAACCATGTCCGATCATCACGTGAGATGGAGTAGTTTTCAATGGTGAACATCACTATGTTGATCATATCTACTATATGATTCACGCTCGACCTTTCGGTCCCAGTGTTCCGAGGCCATATCTGTATATGCTAGGCTCGTCAAGTTTAACCCGAGTATTCTGTGTGTGCAAAACTGGCTTGCATCCGTTGTATGTGAACGTAGAGCCTATCACACCCGATCATCACATGGTGTCTCAGCACGAAGAACTATCGCAACGATGCATACTCAGGGAGAGAACTTATACCTTGAAATTCAGTAAGGGATCATCTTATAATGCTACCACCGTACTAAGCAAAATAAGATGCATAAAGGATAAACATCACATGCAATCAAAATATGTGACATGATATGGCCATCATCATCTTGTGCTCATGATCTCCATCACCGAAGTATCGTCATGATCTCCATTGTCACTGGCGTGACACCTTGATTTCTCCATCGTAGCATCGTTGTTGTCTCGCTAACTATTGTTATTACGACTATTACTGCCGCTTAGTGATAAAGTAAAACAATTACATGGCGATTGTATTGCATACAATAAAGCGACAACCATATGGCTCCTACCAGTTGCCGATAACTTTGTTACAAAACATGATCATCTCATACAATAATTTATATCACATCATGCTTGACCATATCACATCACAGGAAGCCCTGCAAAAACAAGTTAGACATCCTCTACTTTGTTGTTGCAAGTTTTACGTGGCTGCTACGGGCTTCTAGCAAGAACCGTTCTTACCTACGCATCAAAACTACAACGATTTTTTGTCAAATGTGCTGTTTTAACCTTCAACAAGGACCGGGCGTAGCCACACTCGATTCAACTAAAGTTGGAGAAACAGACACTCACCAGCCACCTATGTGCGAAGCACCTCGGTAGAACCAGTCTCGCGTAAGCGTACACGTAATGTCGATCTAAGCCACTTCATCCAACAATACCGCCAAATCAAAGTATGATAGGCTGGTAAGCAGTATGACTATTATTGCCCACAACTCTTTGTGTTCTACTTGTGCATATAACATCTACGCATAGACCTGGCTCGGATGCCACTGTTGGGGAACACGGTAATTTCAAAAAAATTCCTACGATCACGCAATATCTATCTAGGTGATGCATAGCAATGAGAGGGGAGAGTGTGTCCACGTACCCTTGTAGACCGAAAGCGGAAGCGTTATGACAACGCGGTTGATGTAGTCGTACGTCTTCACGATCCGACCGATCAAGTACCAAACGCACGGCAACTCCGTGATCTGCACATGTTCAGCTCGGTGACGTCCCTTGAACTCTAGATCCAGCTTAGGCCGAGGGAGAGTTCCGTCATCACGACGGCATGGTGACGATGATGATGAAGTTACCGGCGCAGGGCTTCACCTAAGCACTAAGACGATATGACTGAGGTGTATAACTGTGGAGGGGGGGGGGTACCGCACACGGCTAAGAGATTGTCTGTTGTGCATTTGGGGTGCCCCCTGCCCCCATATATAAAGGAGGGGAGGACAAGGCCAGCCAACAAGGGGCGCGCCAGGGAGAGGGGAGTCCTACTAGGACTCCAGTCCTAGTAGGATTCGGCCCCACCCCTTTTTTCCTTCTACCGGAGGGGGAAAGGGGGAAGGAGAGGGAGTAGGAGAAGGAAAGTGGGTGGCGCTCCCTTCCCAAGTCCAATTCGGCCTCCTGCCCAAAGGGGGCACATCAGCCCCTTGTGGGCTGGTGTGCTTCCCTCTTATGGCCCATAAGGCCCATAACTTCTCCCGGGGGGTTCCGGTAACCTCTCGGTACTCCGGAAAAATGCCCGAACTACTCGGAACCATTCCGATGTCCAAATGCAAACTTCCAATACATGAATCTTTATGTCCCAACAATTTCAAGACTCCTCGTCATGTCCGTGATCTCATACGGGACTCCGAACAAACTTCAGTACATCATATCACATAAACTCGTAATACCAATCGTCATCGGACGTTAAGCGTGCGGACTCCACGGGTTCGAGAACTATGTAGACATGATCGAGACACATCTCCAGTCAATAACCAATAGCGGAACCTGGATGCTCATATTGGTTCCTACATATTCTACGAAGATCTTTATCGGTCAAACCGCATAACAACATACGTTGTTCCCTTTGTCATCGGTATGTGATACGTCTCCAACGTATCTATAATTTTTGATTGTTCCATGCTATTATATTACCCGTTTTGGATGTTTATGGGCTTTACTTTACACTTTTATATCATTTTTGGGACTAACCAATTAACCGGAGGCCCAACCCGAATTGCTGTTTTTTTGCCTATTTCAGTGTTTCAAAGAAAAGGAATATCAAACGGAATGAAACCTTCGGGAGAGATATTTTTGGAACAAACACAATCCAGGAGACTTGGAGTGGACGTCAAGAAGCAGCCAAGGCGGCTACAAGGCAGGAGGGCGCGCCCTGGGGAGGTAGGCATGCCCCCCACCCTCGTGGGCCCCTCGTGGCTCCCCTGACCTACCTCCTTTGCCTATATATATCCACGTACCCCGAAAACATCCAGGAGCACCACGAAAAACTATTTCCACCGCCGCAACCTTCTGTATCCGCGAGATCCCATCTTGTAGCCTTCATCGGTGCTCCAATGGAGGGGGAATCGACCATGGAGGGCCTCTACATCATCTCCAAGGCCTCTCCGATGAGTTGTGAGTAGTTTACCACAGACCTTCGGGTCCATAATTATTAGGTAGATGGCTTCTTCTCTCTCTTTGAATCTCAATACAAAGTTCTCCTCGATCTTCTTGGAGATCTATTCGATGTAACTCTTTTGCAGTGTGTTTCGAGATCCGATGAATTGTGGGTTTATGATCAAGTTTATCTAAGAGAATAATTTGAATCTCCTCTGAATTCTTTTATGTATGATTAGTTATCTTTGCAAGTCTCTTCGAATTATCAGTTTGGTTTGGCCTACTAGATTGATCTTTCTTGCAATGGTAGAAGTGCTTAGCTTTGGGTTCAATCTTGCGGTGTCCTTTCCCAGTGACAGCAGGGGCAGCAAAGCACATATTGTATTGTTGCCGTCAAGGATAAAAAGATGGGGTTTATATCATATTGCTTGAGTTTATCCCTCTACATCATGTCATCTTGCTTAATGCGTTACTTTGTTCTTATGAACTTAATACTCTAGATGCAGGCAGGAGTCGGTCGATGTGTGGAGTAATAGTAGTAGATGCAGAATCGTTTCGATCTACTTGTTGCGGACGTGATGCCTATATACATGATCATGCCTAGATACTCTCATAACTATGCACTTTTCTATCAATTGCCCGACAGTAATTTGTTCACCCAACTGTAATACTTATGCCATCTTGAGAGAAGCCACTAGTGAAACCTATGGCCCCCGGGTCTATCTTTTATCATATAAGTTTTCCATCTACTTTTATTTGCATCTTTTACTTTCCAATCTATATCATAAAAATACCAAAAATATTTATCTTATCTTATTATCTCTATCAAATCTCAGTTTTGCAAGTTACCTTGAAGGGATTGACAACCCCTTTATCGCGTTGGTTGCGAGGTTCTTGTTTGTTTGTGTAGGTACGAGGGACTTTTGAGGAGCCTCCTACTAGATTGATACCTTGGCTCTCAAAAACCAAGGGAAATACTTACGCTACTTTGCTGCATCACCGTTTCCTCTTCAAGAGAAAACCAACACAGTGCTCAAGAGGTAGCAAGAAGGATTTCTGGTGCTGTTGCCGGGGAGGTCTTCGCTCAAGTCAAGACATACCAAGTACCCAACACAAACTCATCTCCCTTGCATTACATTATTTGCCATTTGCCTCTCGTTTCCCTCTCCCCCGCTTCACCCTTGCCGTTTTATTCACCCTCTCTTTCCCGTTCTCCTCTCTCTTTCACTCGCCTCTTGTGTGCTTGTGTGTTGGATTGCTTGTCACGATGGCGCAAGATACTACCAAATTGTGTGACTTTTCCAATACCAACAATAATGATTTCCTTACCACTCCAATTGCTCTTCTTAATGATGTTGAATCTTGTGAAATCAATGATGCTGTGTTCAATCTTGTTATGAAAAATCAATTCTCTGGCCTTCCTAGTGAAGATGTTGCTACTCATCTAAACAACTTTGTTGATTTGTGTGATATGCAAAAGAAGAAAGATACGGATAATGATATTGTTAAATTGAAGTTATTTCCGTTTTCACTTAGAGATCATGCTAAAACTTGGTTTTCGCCTTTGCCTAAAAATAGTATTGATTCATGGAATAAGTGCAAAGATGCTTTTATCTCTAAGTATTTTCCTCCCGCTAAGATCATCTCTCTTAGAAACGATATTATGAATTTTAAACAACTTGATCATGAGCATCTTGCCCAATCTTGGGAAAGAATGAAATTAATGATTCGCAGTTGCCCTACTCATGGTTTGAATTTATGGATGATCATACAAAATTTTTATGCCGGATTGAATTTTGCTTCTAGAAATCCTTTAGATTCGTCCGCGGGAGGCACTTTTATGGAAATCACTTTAGGAGAAGCTACGAAACTCCTAGATAATATTATGGTTAATTATTCTCAATGGCACACCGAGAGATCTACTAGTAAAAAAGTTCATGCGATAGAAGAGATTAATGTTTTGAGTGGAAAGATGGATGAACTTATGAAATTGTTTGCTACTAAGAGTGCTCCTATTGATCCCAATGATATGCATTTGTCTACTTTGATTGAGAATAATAATGAATCTATGGATGTGAATTTTGTTGGTAGGAATAATTTTGGTAACAATCCTTATATAGGAAACTCTAATCCTAGGCCATTTCCTAGTAATTCCTCTAATAATTATGGTAATTCCTACAACAACACTTATGGTAATTTTAATAAGATGCCCTCTGATTTTGAGAATAGTGTTAAAGAATTTATGATCTATCAAAAGAATTTCAATGCTTTGCTTGAAGAAAAACTGCTTAAAGTTGATGAATTGGCTAGAAACATTGATAGACTTTCTCTTGATGTTGATTCTTTGAAACTTAGATCTATTCCTCCTAAGCATGATATCAATGAGTCTCTCAAATCCATGAGAATTTCCATTGATGAGTGCAAAGAAAGAACCGCTAGGATGCGTGCTAAGAAAGATTGCTTTGTAAAAGCGTGTTCTTCTGGTTTCCATGAAAATAATGATGAAGATCTAAAAGTTATTTATGTGTCCCCTATTAATTCTTTGTTTTTCAATATGAATCTTGATAGTGATGGGACTGGAGATGAGTCAACTTTAGTTAAAAGGCGTCCCAATGATTCAGAGTTTTTAGATCTTGATGCTAAATTTGGTAAAAGTGGGATTGGAGAGGTCAAAACTTTACATAGTAATGAACCCACTATTTTGGATTTCAAGGAATTTAATTATGATAATTTTTCTTTAATAGATTGTATTTCCTTGTTGCAATCCGTGTTGAATTCTCCACATGCTTATAGTCAAAATAAAGCTTTTACCAAACATATTGTTGATGCTTTGATGCAATCTTGTGAAGAAAAACTTGAATTGGAAGTTTCTATACCTAGAAAACTTTATGATGAGTGAGAACCTACTATAAAAATTAAAATTAAAGATCATGACTGCTATGCTTTTTGTGATTTGGGTGCTAGTGTTTCCATGATTCCGAAAACTTTATGTGATGTGCTAGGTTTACATGATTTTGATGATTGCTCTTTAATCTTGCACCTTGTGGATTCCACTATTAAGAAACATATGGGAAGGATTAATGATGTTATTATTGTTTCGAATAGGAATTATGTGCCCATATATTTCATTGTTCTTGATATAGATTGCAATCTTTCATGTCCTATTATTCTTGGTAGACCTTTCCTTAGAACGATTGGTGCAATTATTGATATGAAGGAAGGGAATATTATATTCCAATTTCCATTAAGGAAAGGCATGGAACACTTCCCTATAAATAAAGTAAAATTACCTTATGAATCAATTATGCTAGCCACTTATGAATTAAATACCAAAGATGGCAATACTTAGATCCATTCTCGCTTTTATGGCTAGCTAGGGGCGTTAAACGATAGCGCTTGTTGGGAGGCAACCCAATTTTATTTTTGTTCCTTGCTTTTTGCTTCTGCTTAGTAATAAATATTTCATCTAGCTTCTGTTTAGATGTGTTTTTATGTTTTAATTAGTGTTTGTGCCAAGTACAGCCTATAGGATAACTTGCGGTAATAGTTAATTTGATTCTGCTGAAAAACAGAAACTTTTGCACGCACGAGAGTAATTTTAATAAATCACAGAAACGTGCTTTTGCGTTGATTCATTTTGCAGTAGATAAATGGACAAATTTCCCAGGACTTCGTATTTTGGTAGGATTGTTAGAGTTCCAGAAGTATTCGAAAGTTACAGATTGCTACAGACTATTCTGCTTTTGACAGATTCTGTTTTTCGTGTGTTATTTGCTTATTTTGATGCATCTATGGCTAGTATCGGGGGGTATGAACAATAGAGCAGTTGGAATACAGTAGGTTTAACACCAATATAAATAAAGAAAGAGTTCATTACAGTATCTTATGTGTTGGTTTTTCTTTCTTGAACTAACGGAGCTTATGAGATTTCCTGTTGAGTTTTGTGTTGTGAAGTTTTCAAGTTTTGGGTAAAGATTGGATGAAATATGGAATAAGGAGTGGCAAGAGCCTAAGTTTGGGGATGCCCATGGCACCCCAAGGTATTCAAGGACAACCAAAAGCCTAAGCTTGGGGATGCCCCGGAAGGCATCCCCTCTTTCATCTTCGTCTATCGGTAACTTTACTTGGAGCTATATTTTTATTCGCCACATGATATGTGTTTTGCTTGGAGCATCTTGTGTGATATGAGTCTTTGATTTTTAGTTTACCACAATCATCCTTTCTGCACACACCTTTTGGGAGAGACACACATGATTTGGAATTTATTAGAATACTCTATGTCCTTCACTTATATCTTTTGAGCTAAACAAGTTTTGCTCTAGTGCTTCACTTATATCTTTTAGAGCACGGCGGTGGCTTTATTTTATAGAAATTGTTGATCTCTCATGCTTCACTTATATCATTTTGAGAGTCTTTTAGAAGAGCATAGTATTTTCTATGGTTATAAATTTGGTCCTAGAATGATGAGCATCCAAGTTGGGTATAATAAAAACTATCATAGAAAGTGCATTAAACACTATGATCAATTTGATGCTTGATAATTGTTTTGAGATATAAAGGTGGTAATGTTAGAGTCATGCTAGTTGGTAATTATGAAATTGAGAAATACTTGTGCTAAGGTTGTCAAGTCCCGTAGCATGCACATATGGTAAAAGTTGTGTGGCAAATTTGTTGCATGGGGTGCTGTTTTAATTGTCTTCCTTATGTCTGGAGGTCGGGTTCGCGTGATGGTTAACTCCTACCAACCCTTCCCCTAGGAGCATGCGTAGTAGTACTTTGCTTCGAGGGAAAGTAGACTTTTGCAATAAGTATGTGAGTTCTTTATAACTAATGTGAGTCCATGGATTATACGCACTCTCACCCTTCCACCATTGCTAGCCTCTATTATACCGCGCAATTTTTGCCGGTATCATGCACCCACCATTTACCTTCCTCAAAATAGCCACCATACCTAACTATTATGGCATTTCCATAGCCATTCCAAGATATATTGCCATGCAACTTTCCACCGTTCCATTTATTATGACACGCCCCATCATTGTCATATTGCTCTTTGCATGATCATGTAGTTGACATCGTATTTGTGGCAAGGCCACCTTCATAATTTTTCATACATGTCACTCTTGATTCATTGCATATCCCGGTACACCGCCGGAGGCAGTAGAGTCATATTATGTTCTAAGTATTGAGTTGTAAATCAATAAAAGTGTGATGATCTTCATTATTAGAGCATTGTCCCAAGTGAGGAAAGGATGATGAAGACTATGATTCCCCCACAAGTCGGGATGAGACTTCGGACTTTATAAAAAAATAAAAGAGGCCAAAGAAGCCCAAATAAATAAAAAAAGGAGAAGAAAAGAGGCCAAAGAAGCTCACCAAATAAAAAAAGAAAAGAAGAAAAAAAGAGAAAAAAATGAGAGAAAGGAGAGAAGGGACAATGTTACTATCTTTTTTCCCACACTTGTGCTTCAAAGTAGCACCATGATCTTCATGATAGAGAGTCTCCTATGTTGTCACTTTCATATACTAGTGGGAATTTTTCATTATAGAACTTGGCTTGTATATTCCAATGATGGGCTTCCTCAAAATGCCCTAGGTCTTCGTGAGCAAGCAAGTTGGATGCACACCCACTTAGTTTCTTTTATTGAGCTTTCATATATTTATAGCTCTAGTGCATCCGTTGCATGGCAATCCCTACTCACTCACATTGATATCTATTAATGGGCATCTCCATAGCCCGTTGATACACCTAGTTGATGTGAGACTATATTCTTCTTTTTTTTGTCTGCACAACCACCACCCTATTCCACATATAGTGCTATGTCCATGGCTTGCGCTCATGTATTGCGTAAGAGTTGAAAAAGCTGAAGCGCGTTAAAAAGTATGAACCAATTGCTTGGCTGAAATCGGGGTTGTGCATGATGGGAGTATTTTGTGTGATGAAAATGAAGCATGGCCTAACTGTATGATTTTGTAGGGTGAGCTTTCTTTGGCTATGTTATTTTGATAAGACATGATTACTTGTTAGTATGCTTGAAGTATTACTATTTGGGACATTTACATCTATGCCCCTAATTTGCGCCCACTCTCAGATTTACCCCTAATTTCAAAGCCTACTCAAATTTGCCCCTCCTCCGTTAGGCGATCTTATAGAAATGCCCTTCCGTGCCGTTTTCGTCTGGTCAAAGAGCTTTGACCGTTTAGGAGACGTTATTTGGACATTTTTACCCCTCTATGCATGTGCCACTTACATCTAGGGCCCACCCAAAGAAAAAGAAAAAGGAAAAATAAAAAAACAAATTTTATTCTCTCTCTTCCCTCCGTGTCTCTCCCTCTCTCAATCTCAACTCCGACGTGTACAGGGAACTGGCGGCGGCCAGCAACAAGCAACGGTGCCAGGCTCGATGGCATGGCCGCGGTGAGCTCACCATCATCCCGTAACGCGTCGACTGGCGCCAGTTAGGTGCGCAGGAGGCCACCAGATCCAGCGCCCGACGGAGTCCAGCGGCGCACGGACATGGTCGTCGCGGGGAGCTTGCAGGGGACCTCCGAGCGCAAAATTGACGATCTTGAAGGAATAGAGAGCTCGAGGAGGGGCCCTGCCCGCTAGTAACTGGAGCAGGGCACGCCGGAATCAATGGCAATGACCTCCAACGACCGGCGGCGCTCGTCGCTCGATCTCCTCTGATGTGCTACCCCTGCTATTTCTGAGAGCATCCTTGAGTTCGTGGTGAGCCGTAGGACATTTCCCCCTTTTTGCCTGGACCTCCTCGTGCCCGTAGCTCCTCCCTGCCTAGCGCCGCCGCTCACTGTCTCGAGAGCTCGCCGCCGTCGTGGTCTCTAAAAGCCCCGCCGAACCCGACCACCCCCGACCAGTGCAGATTTGCGCTAGCATCATTGCAAGCCTCGTCTCGCAGCCCCTAGACCGCTCGATCATCCTTCCCTATGCCGCCGTCGTGCCTTCGCGCGCGGGCGCCGGCGTTCGGCCACGGTGGGCCATGTGGGCTTCGGCAGTTAGTTAGGTAAAATATTTTTTTGACAGTAATTAGTTACGTAAATAAATGTGTGGTTGGACTAACCAATTCTTAATTATGCCATTGCTAATAAAAATTACGCCATATTTGGTTGGGGTCCGCGTGTAAGTGTGTGTGAGATGTTTTTCCTTTTATTTTTGAGGGCGGGGCCCACATGTAAGTGATAGTAAAGGTGAGAGAGGGGGCAGTTTTTCTTTTTTTAAGGATGATGGGGCCCGCGTGTAAGTGTCATATGCTGAGAGGGGTAAGACTGTCCAAAAAATGTTCCCTAGATGGTCAAAGGTCTTTGACTGGACGGAAACGGCACGGAAGGGCATTTTTATAAGTGCACCTAACGGCAGAGGGGCAATTTTGAGCAGGCTTTGACATTAGGGGCAAATCTGAGTAGGTGGTTCGAGTTAGGGACAGAAATGCAAATGGCCCTTACTATTTTTATGTTTTATGGACTTTTATCTTGAATCATTTGGATCTGAAAAATCATGCCACAATAAAGAAAATTACATTGAGAATTATGCTAGGTAGCATTCCACATCAAAAATTCTGTTTTTATCATTTACCTACTCGAGGACGAGCAAGAATTAAGCTTGGGGATGCTTGATACGTCTCCAACATATCTATAATTTTTGATTGTTCCATGCTATTATATTACCCGTTTTGGATGTTTATGGGCTTTATTATACACTTTTATATCATTTTCGGGACTAACCTATTAACCGGAGGCCCGACCCAAATTATTGTTTTTTTTGCCTATTTCAGTGTTTCCCAGAAAAGGAATATCAAACGGAGTCCAAGCGGAATGAAACCTTCGGGAGAATTATTTTTGGAACAAACGTAATCCAGGAGACTTGGAGTGGACGTCAAGAAACACACGAGGAAGCCATGAGGTAGGGAGGCGCGCCCTAGGGGGGTAGGCGCGCCCCCACCCTCGTGGGCCCCTCGTGGCTCCCCTGACCTACCTCCTTCGCCTATATAATATATCCACATACCCCGAAAACATCCAGGAGCACCACGAAAAACTATTTCCACCGCCACAACCTTCTATATCCGTGAGATCTCATCTTGGAGCCTTCGCCGGCGCTCCGCCGGAGGGGGAATCGACCATGGAGGGCCTCTACATCATCTCCAAGGCCTCTCCGATGAGTTGTGAGTAGTTTACCACAAACCTTCGGGTCCATAGTTATTAGCTAGATGGCTTCTTCTCTCTTTTTGAATCTCAATACAAAGTTCTCCTCGATATTCTTGGAGATCTATTCGATGTAACTCTTTTTGCGGTGTGTTTGTCAAGATCCGATGAATTGTGGGTTTATGATCAAGTTTATCTGTGAGAAATATTTGAATCTCCTCTGTATTCTTTTATGTATGATTTAGTTATCTTTGCAAGTCTCTTCGAATTATCAGTTTGGTTTGGCCTACTAGATTGATCTTTCTTGCAATGGGAGAAGTGCTTGGCTTTGGGTTCAATCTTGCGGTGTCCTTTCCCAGTGATAGCAGGGGCAGCAAGGCACGTATTATATTGTTGCCATCGAGGATAAAAAGATGGGGTTTATATCATATTGCTTGAGTTTATCCCTGTACATCATGTCAACTTGCTTAATGAGTTACTCTGTTCTTATGAACTTAATACTCTAGATGCAGGCAGGAGTCGGTCGATGTGTGGAGTAATAGTAGTAGATGCAGAATCGAATCGATCTACTTGTTGCGGACGTGATGCCTATATACATGATCATGCCTAGATACTCTCATAACTATGCACTTTTCTATCAATTGCTCAACAGTAATTTGTTCACCCACCGTAATACTTATGCTATCTTGAGAGAAGCCACTAGTGAAACCTATGGTCCCGGGTCCATCTTTTATCATATAAGTTTTCCATCTACTTTTATTTGCATCTTTTACTTTCCAATCTATATCATAAAAATACCAAAAATATTTATCTTATCTTATTATCTAGATCAGATCTCACTTTTGCAAGTTACCGTGAAGGGATTGACAACCCCTTTATCGCGTTGGTTGCGAGGTTCTTGTTTGTTTGTGTAGGTACGAGGGACTTTTGAGGAGCCTCCTACTGGATTGATACCTTGGTTCTCAAAAATAGACGGAAATACTTACGCTACTTTTCTACATCACCCTTTCCTCTTCAAGGGAAAACCAACGCAGTGCTCAAGAGGTAGCAGTATGTTACTTGCCCGAGATTCGATCGTCGGTATCATTATACCTAGTTCAATCTCGTTACCGTCAAGTCTCTTTACTCGTTCCTTAATACTTCATCCCGCAACTAACTCATTAGTTACAATGCTTGCAAGGCTTATAGTGATGAGTATTACCGAGAGGGCCTAGAGATACCTCTCCGAAACACGAAGTGACAAATCCTAATCTCGATATATGCCAACCCAACAAACACCTTCGGAGACACATTGTCGGTGTACTAGAGTAGGGGTACCCTATTACCCCGAACTTGTGCACGGGCAGTCGCAGCATCCCACGGCAAGGCTTGCCGGGTGACCGCCAAGACCCTCCGTGGTTCCCTTGAAGACCATTCAAGAACAAAGTACTCCAACCAAGGCCCCGGCAAGAGGAGCTTGTCGGGAAGGCCAACCCAGGCCCCGGCAAGAGGATCTTGCCGGGAAGAGACAAGACCCCGGCAAGAGGAGCTAGCCGGGAAGGCCACTCAAGGCATACCAAGAAAGCTTGCCGCGACGCGCCGCGTGTCCCGGCAAGGCCCGGTGAGCGACAAGCTCCCGAACACGACAAGACGACGGCCGCGGCAAGGAGCTTGCCGCGGGAAACCCCCACTTCGTGCCCGCGCTCCAGCACACCTGCTAACGTGTCGCTCTAGGACTCTCCCAAGCACACGTGGCAGGAGGCCGTGCAGCTAGGGGTACGTGGTGGCAAGCGGAGATGAAGAGAAGGCCATCGTGGCAAACGGTGGCGCTCCTAACGGTCACTTTTTGCACTGTTTAGGCAACTCAGACAGGCATTTAATGCCCTTGTCCCCTGCCGTCAGAGTTAGGTAGCATGCACTGTATCCACAGTAGCGGTAGCTGCACCTACCGCATCCTTTTTCATTTTTACCCTTCTAGTCTACGTTGCCACCTGTCGGTGACCCCTTGAAAGTATAAAAGGAGGCCCAGGCGCAACGTAGAGGGGGTTCGGCCGGTTCGGCTCATTCGAGACACCAGAAACACTCCCATGCTCAGTCTGGTAGCGTCGATCGCTCCTGAGCAAAGATTCAATACACACAAACAAGCAGCAGTAGGGTTTTACGCATCCGTGCGGCCCGAAGCTGGGTAAAACCGCCCGCGTGTACTGCCTCGATCCGCTCTTTGTGCGACCTCCGCCCTCACCGAATCGAAAGGGGCTCGGTCCGACGATCCCCATAGGTGTTCGTGGATCAGTTTCCCCGACATCTTTGGCGCGCCAGGTAGGGGAAGGAGAAGATAATGGTGTGGACCAGGTCGTTCAAGAAAGTTTCTCCTTGCCGGGAAGCAGACGACAGAAAAGCTAAGTTGCTAAAGCTTGAGCAATCAGTTTTTTTTAAGTTTTTGAGTTATTTTCCTTGAACGACCGTGCTTTGTATGGAAAACCTATGCGCGGAGGAACCAATTCGCAGCTAGCTGCGCCCTTACTTTGTTTCGAGTCTGCTCAACAACTTAAGTGAGCTGCTAGCGCCCTTACTTTGCTTCGAGTCCGCTCAGCAACTTAAGTGAGCCGCTAGCGCCCTTACTTTGTTTCGAGTCCGCTCAACAACTTAAGTGAGGTGCAACTAGTTGCAACAAGGTTGCTTGTCGGTAGCGACCCCGCCAGCAGGCTGCTGAAGTTCCGCACTTGGCGCTCGCGGCAAGGGTGCCTGCACCGGCAAGTTTCCCTAGAAAACGTAGGGCAGGACCATACAAAGCCAAGAGTCGAGTAAAGGAAGTAACACAGCAATTTTCTGCCTAAATTAGAGTTATATTACAAAAATAACTTGTCGCGCCTCTAATGAAGTGTTCCCATGACATGGCTGGCAGCGACAAGGAAAGAAGAAAGCGGACGGCCTAATCTACGCGGCCGCTGTCAACCCTTTTGACCTCGTTCACCCTGTCCACAATGGGTGCGACGAGGGCCTTAAGTGCATCAAGATCAGCGTCTGCCGGCAGCTTCTTGAGGACGTTGGTGATGTTGAGGCCCGGACTGCGAAAGGCCACCTTCACCAGCACCTTCTCTAGAACTCCGGCACAAATCGAGCGTGACTCGTCGGCCAACTGCTTTGGGATCCGTTCCCGGAGTTGCTGGAGCGCCGCCGCCACGCCTTTGAAGAACAGAGTGAGCTTGGCGCTGGGTTGGAGGTTCTCGTCGGAGGAGTACCCGCAGCCTTCCACCCCCAAATGCATCAGCTCCTCTTCGATGACTACAGCAATATTCACGAGGCCCTCCGTCCAGAGCTCCACGGTGTCTCTGAGGAGATTCTGGGTTTTGGCGGCCCTCACCAGCAGCCCATCGTTGGCCTTGATGTCTTTCTTCAAGTCTGCCTCCCGTTTCCTAGCGCTGTCCAACGTCTCCGTCAAGGTGGCCAGCTTCAGCTCCAAATCAGCATTGGAATCCTTGGCGGCACGCAGCTCTTTGCCCTTCTCGGAGAGTTGGCCCTGCAGCTCACCGTGGGCAAGGGCGTCCTTCTCGCGCTCTAGCCTGAGCGCGGCAAGCTCTTCGCCACCAACCTTCAGATCAGCTTCTAGCTGCGCCACCTTTGCCTCCAATTCTTTCTTGGCGGCCTCGGCAGCCGCAGCCGCATCCTTTGCCTCTTGGAGCGTCCCGCCAAGTGCCCGTTCGCGCGCGGCAAGCTCCTCTTCGTGGCTGTCGAGGTTCACTTTCCGCTGAGTCAGCTCGCCTTCTCGCGCGTACAGCTTCTCGCCGGTGAGCCGCTGCTGCTCTTCAGCCTCAGCTTTCTCGAGGAGGAAGGCCTTCCGCTCCTCAGCAAGGTTCTCCCGCTCCTCCGCCAAGGCCCGGAGAGTTTCTTGGCGAAGACCCCGGAGCACCTCCGCACGCTTTTCTATGTCCACGCTCGCCCTCGCGACAAGCGCTTCCCGAGCTTCGGAGGCATGGCGGAGGCGGTGGGGGAGATCGACGGTGCTGGTGGTGGCGGCGGCGACGGGAGCGGAGCGCTGCTCTCTTTCGACTTTGGAAGCGGAGGAGGGCGGCGGAGGTTTCTGAGATTGCAGCAGCGAATGACGAAGATAGGGGAAATGCCCCTGTTTCACCTGCTTATAAAGGGGGACGGGGCGGACGCTTCGACCTTCCAAGTAAACAACCACCCACGATCTCTCCCACGATGCCGCGTTTGACGCGTGCCATTCTGGGCGTGCACGGTGGGAGCGGAGAGATATGCGGCATGACCTAGGCCACGCGTGCCCGTGCACTGTTTTGGGCCCGGCCCAATAGCGCTCGGCACCGTGTATGGCCCAGGCCCGGGGGCTCCTGTCGGTGTACTAGAGTAGGGGTACCCTATTACCCTGAACTTGTGCACGGGCAGTCGCAGCATCCCGCGGCAAGGCTTGCCGGGTGACCGCCAAGACCCTCCGTGGTTCCCTTGAAGACCATTCAAGAACAAAGTACTCCAACCAACGCCCCGGCAAGAGGAGCTTGTCGGGAAGGCCAACCCAGGCCCCGGCAAGAGGATCTTGCCGGGAAGAGACAAGACCCCGGCACGCGTCCTGGCAAGGCCCGGTGAGCAACAAGCTCCTGAACACGACAAGACGACGGCCGCGGCAAGGAGCTTGCCGCGGGAAACCCCCACTTCGTGCCCGCGCTCCAGCACACCTGCTAACATGTCGCTCTAGGACTCTCCCAAGCACATGTGGCAGGAGGCCGTGCAGCTAGGGGTACGTGGTGGCAAGCGGAGATGAAGAGAAGGCCATCGTGGCAAACGGTGGCGCTCCTAACGGTCACTTTTTGCACTGTTTAGGCAACTCAGATAGGCATTTAATGCCCTTGTCCCCTGCCGTCAGAGTTAGGTAGGGCGCACTGTATCCACAGTAGCGGTAGCTGCACCTACCGCATCCTTTTTCATTTTTACCCTTCTAGTCTACGTTGCCACCTGTCGGTGACCCCTTTGAAAGTATAAAAGGAGGCCCAGGCGCAACGTAGAGGGGGTTCGGCCGGTTCGGCTCATTCGAGACACCAGAAACACTCCCATGCTCAGTCTGGTAGCGTCGATCGCTCCTGAGCAAAGATTCAATACACACAAACAAGCAGCAGTAGGGTTTTACGCATCCGTGCGGCCCAAAGCTGGGTAAAACCGCCCGCGTGTACTGCCTCGATCCGCTCTTTGTGCGACCTCCGCCCTCACCGAATCGAAAGGGGCTCGGTCCGCCGATCCCCATAGGTGTTCGTGGATCAGTTTCCCCGACACACATGTAGAGCACGTTTATAATCACCCTTTTACGTTGTAATGTTTGGTAGCAGACAAAGTGTTCCTACGGTATTCGGGAGTTGCATAATCTCATAGTGTGAGCAACTTGTATAAGTCATGAAGAAAGGAGTAGCAATGAAACTGACATGATCATAATGCTAAGCTAACAGATGGGTCATGTCCATCACATCATTCTCCTAATGATGTGATCTCATTCATCAGATGACAACACATGTCTATGGTTAGGAAACATAACCATCTTTGATTAACGAGGTAGTCAAGTAGAGGCATACTAGGGACTATAAGTTTTGTCTAAGTATTCACACATGTACTAAGTTTCCGGTTAATACAATGCTAGAATGAATAATAAACATTTATCATGAATTAAGGAAATAAATAATAACTTTATTATTGCCTCTAGGGCATATTTCCTTCACACCTACACTTTCAGGTTACGGCCGCATCACCCCCTGAACTCCAAAATGGCTTACTTAATCCTCTCAACTTTCAAAAACCAGACAAATCACCCCCTAGCCCCTGGTAAGTGGTTTGTGACACTGGTTTTGCCAACCTGGAGGTTGTTTTGTCAACACGGCTTGGCCGAGGTACGTAGAAAAGGCACGAAACGGCTTAGAAGGTTCTTCCCTCCGTGCGAGCGCTGCCACAACACCTCCTTGCCATTGGTGGTCCTCCTTTTTCTTGATTTGGTAAAGTGGTTTGGGCCGGCGACGTCATCTCCCTTGTCTCCGGCAGGCACTGCCGCAGGTGCCGCAACACCCCCTGGCCATTATCCTCCCAACCAAGGTTTGAAGCCACAAAACACCTCTCCTCACTACTAGGGAAAAGTCTAGCAGTAGCGCCGGTTTTAGGTATATCAGTAGCGCGGGGTGGCGCGCTACTGATACGACGCTACAGCTAAAGTGTATCAGCAACGTGTGTTTGCCGGCGCTACTGCTATACCTACTTAGTAGTAGCGCTTTTGTTAGAGAGCACTACTGGTATTTACTAGCAGCGCGCCTCTCTACCCGCGCTACTACTATTGTTACATTTTTTTTTGTTTTATGTCGTATTCATACGCCATTATACAAGTTTTCATATAGTAGCAATTTAGAGATTGTATTTACATCAGAATGAGTTATTACATCATTGGATGAAAGAACCATGGATTAGTTTCAAGTACATGGATCCAAAGTGACCTCCATCCACTTGAAGGTAAACCGCGGTTCTTTCACCCAATGACATAATAACTCATCATCATCATCATCATCATCATCATCATCATCATCATCATCATATCATTAACAACTTATCATCATAATCAATCATTGTCATATAACAACTCCTCATGATCATCATTTTCGTCAATGAGACATCATATAGCAAGTTGGTCACTAGTCATAATCACAACTCCTCCTCATCGTCATCATCATCAACTCTAACATATTGTACCACTTAATAACACATTATACCTAGGACCTACTCCTTTCTAATAGGACCTACTACACTCTCTTAGGTGAAATAGCATAAAACAAGATAGGCCCTGACTCTCCATTATGGAGAGTGAAGATTATCGTGTCTCCAATTCTTGCGCGTCACACAATGTTGCTTCCAAGTACCTCCCTACGACTGACCATACATTGTTTCCAATCTTTGATTGTCATGTCTTCATTGGTTTTAGAAATCCGGTATGAACAACTGTGATGCATAGGATGACCTGGCCATAAGCTCATAACATCAAGGCGACCTTTCGAAAACATCAGATGAGGCACACAATCTTTCAGGATTTTCTGTTGAAAAACATAGTTATAACTTCGTAGTTAGCAATGTAGTTTAGTTTTAGAAGAATTTATGCAAAAGATGCACAGATGTCGTAATAGTAAAAAAATCTTACCATGCCATCTCCATGGATGTTACCGTAGTTCAACACGGGCACTAGTGGCACGTATTGACCATAACGTGCAGGAGTTTTATAATAGATATTGTAATTCTCAAGATCATTAACAAATGAGATCAGATGATTTTTCTCCTGATAAGTTAATTTTGCGCCATTGGTGTAGTAGGTTCTGTCTACCATCTTCCGCACATTCTTTGAAGAATGGAAATAAGCTATCAATGGAAATAAGTTGTCAACTATTTTGAAATAAACAATATAAATTACTTATAACTATGTTTGAGAAACTCACATAGCGGTAGAATTGGAAGTGTATCAACAAGGACCCGAATGTCCATATTGTCTTCCTCGATGCTAGGATCACCAAGATCCATGGTGACAAGCATACCCTCATGGAAATCATATGCCTTGAAAAGTGCTTCCCAATTCGGGCAACCAAAATGGGATATACTCTCAGAATTGTATAGATTTACAGCAAAATCAAAACCATGTTGGGTCCTTAGGTGAACTATCTTTGTTTCCATATTTTCATGATCTTCAAAATCCATCCTCTCTAAGACATAGCATCTTGCATGGCATGGGATAAGCTAGTCGAATTATAAAAGACGAAAATTACACGTTAAAAAATAAGAATCCAAGCTTAATTACGAAAAAAACACTTTGTGTCGTTGTGTACCATTTCAACATCAAAGGTCTCCTGGAGCTTAAATGCTGAAGCGCCGACCTTCTACCAAGTGAGGCTTGTCGTAGAAACCCCGGTCGTCGTCGCACCAGGAGCACTCCGCGAGACTTTCGTCGTCTGACGACATTTCCTATGTTCATAATTCAAAGATTAAACTTATAAAATTAAATATATGTACTACAAAAACTAAATTAGATCATTATTATTCAGCACGGGGTGACTATCGGCCCGTCGAGTCTTTTTTTGAAAACTCTCAACTCATGTGGTGTATATATTCAACCGTTGGTGATGGTCGCTCCTCCCTTCATCCCCGAGTGCATTAAACAAAAATGTCTAGCACAGGGGAACGAAGGATAAGCGACCCCCATGACAATAGTCGACATTCTTCTTCTCTCATATATGGTGGACACACTCCCTCACTGATTTTTCGACCGTCAGTGATGGTCGTTACTCCTCCTCTCCCTAGTGCATAACAAAGGTCTATTACAAGGAGAAGAATGAGAAATGACCCCCATGACAACACTCGGGATTCTTCCTCTCTCATATATGGTGCAGACTTCCCCCCTCACTCGTTTTTTGATTGTCATCTATGGAGCCTCGACAGACTTAAAGTCAACCTGAAATGTCATTTAATTTATTTCTAGAAAATCCAGGCCATAAGATATTTCCTACATATTCTAGCACAAGTCATGCCAAAATTCACGGAAAAATCCGGCATGACCTTTGCTAAAAAAGGACAAATTGAGCGCCTAAAATTTACCGAAACGGAAATTAATCAACACTCCAGCAAAACATAGGCCACTCAGAGGTGTTACCTGCAAACATGTGTCATTGCATTCTAACTTGATGGTCATTGCATTTCAATGGTTGAAAATATGAACAAAAACATTTCAAAATATCTTATAGGACTCATATTGACATGGAGATTTGGCTGGTCTCACCTCGAGGTTGGAGGGGGTCGGTGACGGGGACGACGGCGGTGACGACATGGAGATTTGGCTGCAAAAACAAAATATAAATAAAAACATTATTATCCTCATCTTAGGACTTAGTGAAACCCTATAAGCTATCAACTAATCAATGTCGACGTCGGCGTGGGAATAAATGATTTAACTAAAAAAATAACAACAAATGTGACATGTTCAAAAAATGACTTGTCCACTTCAAAAAAATTAACCTAGAATTCTCTTAAATACACCTAAAAATAAACTAATTCTATTAATTTTCTTACTAAAAATAAACTAGTTCTATTAATTCAACTAGTTCAACTAAGCACTTACTATAAATAAAAATAAACTAGTTCTTACTAAAAATAAACTAGTTCAACTAGTTCTATTAATTTTCTTACTAATTCTACTAAACACTTACTAAAAATTAGTAAAAAAACTACATTATACAAGAACAATAAAAAAGAGTTTAGGGTTTAGGAGAGATGGAGGGAGGAGGGGGTGGGAGGAGGGAGAAGAGAGGAGGAGGGGGAGGGCGGTGGGATCGGAGGAGGGAGGAGGAGGGGGTGGAAGGAGGAAGGAGAAAGGAGGAGGGGGAGGGGGCGGTGGGAGGAGGGTTGCCGGCGGAGGGCATGGCCGGAGGAGGAGGGAGGAGGAAGGAGGGGCGGCCGGAGGAGGAGGGAGGAGGGCGTGGTGGGAGGAGGAGGGAGGGACTACCTCTGTTCCGGAGGAGCAGGAGCGTCCGGCGACGGTGGTCGGGCGACGGCGGCGGCGGCGAACGACGGCATGGGTGCGGGGGAGAGTGAATGAGAGGGAGAAAGAGTGAGAGGGTCAGCCACGCGGGGACGATAAGTTAGGGTTAGTAGCAGCGCGGCTTGAAGAAAAGCGCTACTACTACGGCGAGTAGTAGTAGCGCTGGACAGGAATACACGCTGCAGCTAAGTGGGGCTAGCCATGTGCGCCCCAGTTCAAACTAGCGCATTTTGCTATCATGCGCTACTGCTAAAAGGATTGCAGTATTTTCCTAGTAGTGGCCTTCCTCCTCCCCGATGCCACCCCATCACCTTGTTGTTTCATGATCTATAGGGTGTGTGTATGTGCTCATCACGAAGAGTAGTAGCCGAAGTTGGTCTCTAGGGCATGTAATCTTCCATGTATGATCTCATGTGATCCAGCGTCGAGTTTGAGATCGAAAGAAAAGAAACGACGTTCATGCGGCGAGGAGCCGTATGCGCGGCAAGGTGTTCGTCGCCGGAAAATCTTGTGTCCGGTGTGCTTGAGTTCGTCAGGAGCTAGACTGAGAGCATCTCCAGCCGCCCCCCCAACAGGCCCCCAGGTGAATTTTTAGCACCGGTGGCCGAAAATCAGCACAGTCGCGCCCCAGGATCTCGTTTAGCGCCGGTTTGGGCGAAATCCAGAGCCGGCGATTCTGCCCCGAACCCAAGCGACCGGGTGTCGCCTGGGCGCGCCGGCGGAAGCGAAAAGCGGCGTGAGGCCGCTCTCTCGGCGACTGGAAGACTTTTTCCCGCCGTTTCCTCCCGCTCCCTAATACGTCTCCAACGTATCTATAATTTATGAAGCATTCATGCTATTTTATTATCTGTTTTGAATGATTATGGGCTTTATTATACACTTTTATATTACTTTTGGGACTAACCTATTAACCGGAGGCCCAACCCATATTGCTGTTTTCTTGCCTAGTTCAGTGTTTCGAAGAAAAGGAATATCAAACGGAGTCCAAATGGAATGAAACCTTCGGGAAACTTATTTTTGGAACAGAAGCAATCCAGGGAACTTGGAGTGCAAGCCAGGGAAGCTTTGAGGAGGCCACGAGATAGGGGCGCGCCCACCCCTTGGGCGTGCCCTCCACTCTCGTGGGCCCCTCAAGGCTCCCCCGATCGACTTCTTTCGCCTATATATTCCCATATACCCTAAAACCATTGAACAACAAGATAAATCGGGATTTCCGCCGCCGCAAGCCTATGTAGCCACCAAAAATCTCTCGGGAGCCCGTTCCGGCACTCTGTCGGAGGGGGGATCCCTCACCGGTGGCCATCTTCATCATCCCGGCGCTCTCCATGACGACGAGGGAGTAGTTCACCCTCGGGGCTTGAGGGTATGTACCAGTAGCTATGTGTTTGATCTCTCTCTCTCTCTCTCTCTCTCTCGTGTTCTCTCTATGGCACGATCTTGATGTATCGCGAGCTTTGCTATTATAGTTTGATCTTATGATGTTTTCTCCCCCTCTACTCTCTTGTAATGGATTGCGTTTTCCCTTTGAAGTTATCCTATCGGATTGAGTATTTAAGGATTTGAGAACACTTGATGTATGTCTTGCCGTGTCTATCTGTGGTGACAATGGGATATCACCTGATCCACTTGATGTATATTTTGGTGATCAACTTGCGTGTTCTGCCCATGAACCTATGCATAGGGGTTGGCACACATTTTTGTCTTGACTCTCCGGTAGAAACTTTGGGGCACTCTTTGAAGTACTTTGTGTTGGTTGAATACATGAATCTGGGATTGTGTGATGCATATCATATAATCATGCCCACGGATACTTTAGGTGACAATGGAGTATCTAGGTGACATTAGGGTTTTGGTTGATTTGTGTCTTAAGGTGTTATTCTAGTATGAACTCTATGATAGATCGAACAGAAAGGATAGGTTCGTGTTATTTTACTACGGACTCTTGAATAGATCAAGCAGAAAGGATACCTTTGAGGTGGTTTCGTACCCTACCATAATCTCTTCGTTTGTTCTCCGCTCTTAGTGGCTTTGGAGTGACTCTTTGTTGCATGTTGAGGGATAGTTATATGACCCAATTATGTTATTATTGTTGAGAGAACTTGCACTAGTGAAAGTATGAACCTTAGGCCTTGTTTCCTACCATTGCAATACTGTTTGTCCTCACTTTTACCACTTGTTACCTTGCTGCTTTTATATTTCCAGATTACAAAAACCTATATCTACCATCCATATTGCACTTGTGTCACCATCTCTTCGCCGAACTAGTGCACCTATACAATTTACCATTGTATTGGGTGTGTTGGGGACACAAGAGACTCTTTGTTATTTGGTTGCAGGGTTGCTTGAGAGAGACCATCTTCATCCTACGCCTCCTACGGATTGATAAACCTTAGGTCATCCACTTGAGGGAAATTTGCTACTGTCCTACAAACCTCTGCACTTGGAGGCCCAACAACGTCTACAAGAAGAAGGTTGAGTAGAAGACATCAAGCTCTTTTCTGGCGCCATTGCCGGGGATGTGAGTGCTTCAAGGTATATCTTTAGATCTTGCAATCAAATCTTTTTGTTTCTTGTTTTATCACTAGTTTAGTTTATAAAAGAAAATTTCAAAAAAAATGGAATTGAATTTGTCTCATACGCTTCATCTTTTTAATATCTTTCGTGAGTATGATGAAAAGGAAAATTATGCTCAAGTGCTAGAAGAAGAAGTCTATAAAATGCTTGATACTAAATCTTTGAATGATGAGCATGATTGCAATGTTGTTAGTATGAACTCTTTGAATATCCATAGTACTAATGATGATTGCACTAGTTATGATGAAAATATCTCTTATAAGCATGTCGATTTTTGTGGAGTAGATTGGGTTTGCAAGTACATACCAAATAGGGAAAATAGATATTGCAAGATTCATAAGTATTTAGAAACTAAAGGGTTGCAAGAAAGGCTTAATGTTAGTGCTAAAAATTTAAGATATCTTTACCGTACTTGTGAACTTTGCAATGAACATGGTCATTTAAATCTCCAATGCAAATTCTTTCATGATCGAATTGTGTCCAAAAATTGTGATGAATTGATTTCCCTAGCGCATCATAATGAACTTAATTTGCTTTTGGGTTATGAAGAATTGAAACATGCAACTAAGCTTATTCCAGAATTTAATCTTGAGAATTTTCTTGATATTGATCTAGAGGAAATTTATATATATTGTGCGGTGAATTGCATTGAAAATCCTTATATTGCCAAATACCTAAAGAAAAGAAAGCAAATAAAAGAAGAAGAGAACACTAATTAAAGGGAAGAGACTTCCCAATATCCTCCTATTATTTCTTATGATGAATCAGGTAACGAGGAGGAGCTTTCTATTCAACCAATCTCATCTATAAGGAGCTCAAAGAAGAAGGTTGAACTCACACATAATGTGAAGAAGAAAAAAAAGGAGCAACAAAGGTAGAAATGTATCTCTCCCAAATGATGTTGCTCCTACTACTCATTGTGATGATGATAATTGCTATACTATTGGTGCTATCCATACTATTAATGATGAGAGTGATTATGCTTATGATATGAAAAGGCCCAAGATTGGGGAAGCTATGTTTGATGAGGATGAAATATTTGAGGATATATTTGCTGAAATTAATGTTTGTCCCAAGCTTGGGGATGCTATGTTTAATAAAGATGATATTTTTAGCCTCCCAAGTTTTGATATGCAAAGTTGTTATGATGATAGCATGCCTCTTACCTATGATGATTATATTGATGAAAGTGGGTTTGGAAGAGTGTCAACTTTAGGAAGTAGTGATCCCACTATTTTGGATGATGTTTAAACTTATTGTGATGAATATGAAAGTGTATTTGGAAGAGTGTCAACTTTATTTAGTGATGATTCCACTATCTTGAAAGAGGTTTCAATCGATTATGATGAGAACGAAGTTGCTACTTATGATGATTATTGTGATGAAACTTATGCTATAAAATTAGTGATGATTATATTTATAAAACTTGTCATGATTATGATTACCCTTTTTCTGAACATTACTCTTTTAATGTGGAAACAATTTATATTATTCAAGTCTCCTATGATACTCCCACTATTCCGAATAAGAATAATTTTGCTTATGTGGAGAGTAGTAAATTTTCTATGCTTGTAGATCATGGAAAGAATGCTTTAGGTGCTGGTTATATTGTTGAATTCATTCATGATGCTACTGAAAATTATTATTAGGGAGGAACATACGCTTGTAGGAATTGCAACAATGTCAAGTTTCCTCTCTATGTGCTTAAAGTCTTGAAGTTATGCTTGTTTTACCTTCCTATGCTAGTTGATTATTGTTCCAATAAGTTGTTTGCTCACAAAATCCCTATGCATAGGAAGTGGGTTAGACATAAATGTGCTAGTCATATGCTTCATGATGCTCCCGTTATGTTTCAATTCTTATCTTTTATGTGAGCATCATTGTCATCATCATGCCTAGCTAGAAAGGCGTTAAAGAAAAGCGCTTGTTGGGAGACAACCCAATATTTACATTTAGTGTTTTTGTGTGTTCCCATGATTATGCTACTGTAGTAATCATGTTTTATAGCTTTTGTTTCAATAAAGTGCCAAGTAAGACCTTTAGGATAGCTTACGGTGATAGTTGTGTTGATCCTGCTGAAAATCAGAAACTTTTGCACCCAGTAAATTAGGTTTGCTAATTCACAAAAACGTGCTTTTGATATGATTCTTTTTGCTATGGATTGGTACACAAATTTCTTAGGACTTCCTAATTTGGTAGGATTTTTGTAGTTCTAGAAGTATATGTTTGATACAGATTACTACAGACTGTTCTATTTTTGACAGATTCTGTTTTCTATGTGTTGTTTGCTTATTTTGATGACTCTATGAGTAGTATCGGAGGGTATGAACCATAGAGAAGTTGGAATACAGTAGATATTACACCAATATGAATTTAGAATGAGTTCACTACAGTACCTAAGTGGTGGTTTTATTTTTCTTATACTAACGGAGCTTACGAGTTTTCTGTTGAGTTTTGTATTGTGGAGTTTTCAAGTTTTGGGTAAAGATTCGGTGGACTATGGAACAAAGAGTGGCAAGAGCCTAAGCTTGGGGATGCCCAAGGAACCCCAAGGTAACATTCAAGGACAACCAAGATCCTAAGCTTGGGGATGCCCCGGATGGCATCCCCTCTTTCGTCTTTGTTCATCGGTAACTTTACTTGGAGCTATATTTTTATTCACCACATGATATGTGTTTTGCTTGGAGCGTCATTTTCTTTTGTTAGTATTTGCTTGCTGTTATTTATAATAATATTTTGCATCTTTAGTTTCAATAAAAATGTCAAGGATAGCCTTTACCATGCTTATTTTGCAAGTATACATGTTGCTGTTTCAAAATAGAAAGTTTACCGCTGTTGCAAAAATTCCCTAGAAAAGTCAGAGCATGATATAATGTTGAAACTTTTTGAATACTGAGCTCTGATAAGTATTATACAGCATAGTATTTTTCTCATAATTTTTGGAGTTAGGGAAGTATTGATACTCTTGCATTGTTTACAAACTGTACTGTTTTGGCAGATTGCTGTTATGTTTGCATTGCTTGCATATGTTTGCTTATTTAATGATTCTATTTAAGGATAGGAGTATTAAATATGTAGAGACATTCAGTATGCAATGTTGAATAATAATTTTAGTGATTTGTTACAGTAAAAAATGATAAGGTTTTGCATTGGTTTATACTAACTTATCTCACGAGTTCTTGTTGAGTTTTATGTGGATGAAGTTTTTGAGAAATAGAGAAACCATGATATGAGAGGAATTATGGAGACACAAAAGTTCAAGCTTGGGGATGCCCAAGGCACCCCAAGATAATATTTCAAGAATTCTCAAGCATCTAAGATTGGGGATGCCCCGGTAGGCATCCCACCTTTCTTCTTCAACAACTATCGGTTAGTATCGGTTGAACCTAAGTTTTTGCTTCTTCACATGAGTTGTGCTATCCTTGAAATGTCACTTTATTTTTCTATGCTTGCTCTTTGAATAAAATACCAAGATCTGAAATTCTTAAATGAGAGAGAGTCTTCACATTGTTACACAATTATTTACTTACTCATTGATCTTCACTTATATCTTTTTGGAGTAGTTTTTCA
Organism: Triticum aestivum; assembly: GCF_018294505.1. Classification (NCBI taxonomy): domain Eukaryota; kingdom Viridiplantae; phylum Streptophyta; class Magnoliopsida; order Poales; family Poaceae; genus Triticum; species Triticum aestivum. The sequence continues at coordinate 125,808,076 of NC_057795.1, read as the reverse complement.
TTTACTCGTGTGCTTGATTTGTATCCTATGAGTAAATGGTTGACTGAGTTGAATGCCATAAATCTGAAATTATATATGTTTCGTATGCTTATCCCATGGGTAGTAATTATTGGAAATATGCCCTAGAGGCAATAATAAAATGGTTATTATTATATTTCTTTGTTCATGATAATTGTCTGTTATTCATGCTATAACTGTGTTGTCCGGAAATCATAATACACGTGTGAATACATAGACCACAACATGTCCCTAGTAAGCCTCTAGTTGACTAGCTCGTTGATCAACAGATAGTCATGGTTTCCTGACTATGGGCATTGGATGTCATCGATAACGGGATCACATCATTAGGAGAATGATGTGATGGACAAGACCCAATCCTAAGCATAGCTCAAAGATCGTGTAGTTCATTTAGCTAGAGCTTTTCCAAATGTCAAGTATCATTTCCTTAGACCATGAGATTATGCAACTCCCGGATACCGTAGGAGTGCTTTGGGTGTGCCAAACGTCACAACGTAACTGGGTGACTATAAAGGTGCACTACGGGTATCTCCGAAAGTATCTGTTGGGTTGGCATGAATTGAGTATGGGATTTATCACTTCGTATGACAGAGAGGTATCTCTGGGCCCGCTCGGTAATGCATCATCATAATGAGCTCAATGTGACCAAGTGTCTGGTCACGGGATCATGCATTACGGTACGAGTAAAGTGACTTCCCGGTAACGAGATTATTAAACGAGGTATTGGGATACCGACGATCGAGTCTCGGGCAAGTAACGTACCGATTGACAAAGGGAATTGTATACGGGGTTGATTGAATCCTCGACATCGTGGTTCATCTGATGAGATCATCGAGGAGTATGTGGGAGCCAACATGGGTATCCAGATCCCGCTGTTGGTTATTGACTGGAGAGGCGTCTTGGTCATGTCTGCATGTCTCCCGAACCCGTAGGGTCTACACACTTAAGGTTTGGTGACACTAGGGTTGAAGAGATATTAGTATGCAGTAACCGAAAGTTGTTCGGAGTCCCGGATGAGATCTCGGACGTCACGAGGAGTTTCAGAATGGTCCGGAGGTGAATAATTATATATAGGAAGTCAGGTTTCGGCCATCGGGAAAGTTTCGGGGGTCACCGGTATTGTACCGGGACCACCAGAAGGGTCCCGGGGGTCCACCGGGTAGGGCCACCTATCCCGGAGGGCCCCATGGGCTGAAGTGGGAGGGGAACCAGCCCCAGGTGGGCTGGTGCGCCCCCCCTTGGCCCCCCTGCGCCTAGGGTTGGAAACCCTAGGGGTGGGGGCGCCTCCACCTGGCTTGGGGGGCAAGTTTCCCCCCTGGCCGCCGCCCGCCTTGGAGATCCCATCTCCTAGGGCCTGTGCCCCCCCTTAGGGGGCCTATATAAAGAGGGGGGAGGGAGGGCAACCGCAGCCATGCTCTTGGCGCCTCCCTCTCCCCACTGCTACACTTTTCCCTCTCGTAGAAGCTCGGCGAAGCCCTGCCGAGATCGCTGCTGCATCCATCACCACGCCGTCGTGCTGCTGGATCTCCGTCAACCTCTCTTTCCCCCTTGATGGATCAAGAAGGAGGAGACGTCTTCCTCAACCGTACGTGTGTTGAACGCGGAGGTGCTGTCCGTTCAGCACTAGGATCATCGGTGATTTGGATCACGACGAGTACGACTCCCTCAACCCGTTCTCTTGAACGCTTCCGCTTGTGATCTACAAGGGTATGTAGATGCACTCCATTCTCGCGTTGCTAGATGAACTCATAGATTGATCTTGGTGAAAGCGTAGAATTTTTTTATTTTCTACAACGTTCCCCAAGAGTGGTATCAGAGCTAGGTCTATGCGTAGTTCTCTTTGCACGAGTAGAACACAATTTGTTGTGGGCGTAGATGTTGTCAACTTTCTTGCCACTACTAGTCTTATTTTGCTTCGGCGGTATCGTGGGATGAAGCGGCCCGGACCGACCTTACACGTACGCTTACGTGAGACAGGTTCCACCGACTGACATGCATTAGTTGCATAAGGTGGCTAGCGGGTGTCTGTTTCTCCCACTTTAGTTGGAGCGGATTCGATGAAAAGGGTCCTTATGAAGGGTAAATAGAAGTTGGCATATCACGTTGTGGCTTTCACGTAGGTAAGAAAATGTTCTTGCTAGAACCCTATTGCAGCCATGTAAAAACATGCAACAACAATTAGAGGACGTCTAACTTGTTTTTGCAGCATGTGTTTTGTGATGTGATATGGCCAAAAGTTGTGATGAATGATATATATGTGATGTATGAGATCATGTTCTTGTAATAGGAATCACGACTTGCATGTCGATGAGTATGACAACCGACAAGAGCCATAGGAGTTGTCTTTATTTTTTGTATGACCTGCGTGTCATTGAAGAACGCCATGTAAATTACTTTACTTTATTGCTAAACGTGTTAGCCATAGAAGTAGAAGTAGTCGTTGGCGTGACAACTTCATGAAGACACGATGATGGAGATCATGATGATGGAGATCATGGTGTCATGCCGGTGACAAAGATGATCATGGAGCCCCAAAGATGGAGATCAAAGGAGCTATATGATATTGGCCATATCATGTCACTATTTGATTGCATGTGATGTTTATCATGTTTTTCATCTTGTTTACTTAGAACGGCGGTAGTAAATAAGATGATCCCTCATAATAATTTCAAGAAAAGTGTTCCCCATAAATGTGCACCGTTGCGAAGGTTTGTTGTTTCGAAGCACCACATGATGATCGGGTGTGATAGATCCTAACGTTCGAATACAACGGGTGTAAGCCAGATTTACACACGCAATACACTTAGGTTGACTTGACGAGCCTAGCATGTACAGACATGGCCTTGGAACACGGAGGACCGAAAGGCCGAGCATGAGTCATATAGAAGATACGATCAACATGGAGATGTTCACCGACGTCGACTAGTTCGTCTAACGTGATGATCGGACACGACCTAGTTGACTCGGATCATGTTTCACTTAGATGACTAGAGGGATGTCTAATCTGAGTGAGAGTTCATTAAATAATTTGATTAGATGAACTTAATTATCATGAACTTAGTCTAAAATCTTTACAATATGTCTTGTAGATCAAATGGCCCATGTTACCCTCAACTTCAACGTGTTCCTAGAGAAAACTAAGCTGAAAGATGATGGCAGCAACTATACGGACTGGGTCCAGAACCTGAGGATCATCCTCATAGCTGCCAAGAAATATTATGTCCTAGAAGCACCGCTAGGTGAAGCACCAATCCCAGAGAACCAAGACGTTATGAACGCTTGGCAGTCTCGTGCTGATGATTACTCCCTCGTTTAGTGCGGCATGCTTTACAGCTTAGAACTGGGGCTCCAAAAGCGTTTTGAGCAACACGGAGCATATGAGATGTTCAAAGAGCTGAAAATGATTTTCCAAGCTCATGCCCGGGTCGAGAGATATGAAGTCTTCGACAAGTTCTTCAGCTGTAAGATGGAGGAAAATAGTTCTGTGAGTGAGCACATACTCAAGATGTCAGGGTTGCACAACCGCTTGACTCAGCTGGGAGTTAATCTCCCAGATGACGCGGTCCTTGATAGAATCTTTCAGTCGCTCCCACCGAGCTACAAGAGCTTTGTGATGAACTTCAATATGCAGGGGATGGAAAAGACCATTCCTGAGGTATATTCAATGCTGAAATCAGCGGAGGTGGAGGTTAAAAAGGAACATCAAGTGTTGATGGTGAATAAAACCACTAAGTTCAAGAAAGGCAAGGGTAAGAAGAACTTCAAGAAGGACGGCAAGGGAGTTGCCGCGCCCGGTAAGCCAGTTGCCGGGAAGAAGTCAAACAATGGACCCAAGCCTGAGACTGAGTGCTTTTATTGCAAGGGAAGTGGTCACTGGAAGCGGAACTGCCCCAAGTACTTAGCGGACAAGAAGGCCGGCAAAACCAAAGGTATATGTGATATACATGTAATTGATGTGTACCTTACCAGTACTCGTAGTAGCTCTTGGGTATTTGATACCGGTGCGGTTGCTCATATTTGTAACTCAAAGCAGGAGCTGCGGAATAAGCGGAGACTGGCGAAGGATGAGGTGACGATGCGCGTCGGGAATGGTTCCAAGGTCGATGTGATCGCCGTCGGCACACTACCTCTACATTTACCTACGGGATTAGTTTTAAACCTCAATAATTGTTATTTAGTACCAGCTTTGAGCATGAACATTGTATCTGGATCTCGTTTAATACGAGATGGCTACTCATTTAAATCCGAGAATAATGGTTGTTCTATTTATATGAGAGATATGTTTTATGGTCATGCCCTGATGGTCAATGGTTTATTCTTAAAGAATCTCGAACATGATGTTACACATATTCATAGTATGAATACCAAAAGATGTAAAGTTGATAACGATAGTCCCACATAGTTGTGGCACTGCCGCCTTGGTCACATTGGTGTCAAGCGCATGAAGAAGCTCCATGCTGATGGACTTTTAGAGTCTCTCGATTATGAATCATTTGACACATGCGAACCATGCCTCATGGGCAAAATGACCAATACTCCGTTCTCTGGAACAATGGAGCGAGCAACCAACATATTGGAAATCATACATACTGATGTGTGCGGTCCAATGAGCGTTGAGGCTCAGGGAGGATATCGTTATGTTCTCACTCTCACTGATGACTTGAGTAGATATGGGTATGTCTACTTGATGAAACACAAGTCTGAGACCTTTGAAAAGTTCAAGGAATTTCAGAATGAGGTAGAGAATCAACATGACCGAAAAATAAAGTTCTTACGATCAGATCGTGAGGGAGAATATTTAAGTCATGAATTTGGTACGCACTTAAGGAAATGTTGAATCATTTCACAACTCACGCTGCCTGGAACACCTCAGCGTAACGGTGTGTCCGAACATCCTAATCGCACTTTATTGGATATGGTGTGATCTATGATGTCTCTTACTGATTTACCGCTATCATTTTGGGGATACGCTCTAGAGACAGCTACATTCACTTTAAATAGGGCACCGTCTAAATCCGTTGAGACGACACCGTATGAATTATGGTTTGGGAAGAAACCTAAGCCGTCGTTTCTAAAAGTTTGGGGATGCGATGCTTATGTCAAGAAACTTCAACCTGAAAAGCTCAAACCCAAGTCGGAAAAATGCGTCTTCATAGGATACCCTAAGGAAACCATTGGGTATACCTTCTACTTAAGATCCGAGGGCAAGGTCTTTGTTGCCAAGAACGGGTCCTTTCTGGAGAAAGAGTTTCTCTCGAAAGAATTAAGTGGGAGGAAAGTAGAGCTTGATGAAGTACTACCTCTTGAACCGGTGAGTAGCGCAGCTCAGGAAGATGTTCCTGTGGTGCCAGCACCAACTGAAGAGGAAGTTAATGATGATGGTCAAGGTACTTCGTATCAAGTTACTACTGAACTTCGTAGGTCCACACGGACATGTTCCACACCAGAGTGGTATGGCAACCCTGTCCTGGAAATCATGTTGTTAGACAACGGTGAACCTTCGAACTATGAAGAAGCGATGGCGGGCCTAGATTCCAACAAATGGCTTGAAGCCATGCAATCCGAGATAGGATCCATGTATGAAAATGAAGTATGGACTTTGACAGACTTGCCCGATGATCGGCGAGCGATAGAAAACAAATGGATCTTTAAGAAGAAGACGGACGCGGATGGTAATGTCACCATCTATAAAGCTCGACTTGTCGCTAAGGGTTATCGACAAGTTCAAGGGGTTGACTACAATGAGACATTCTCTCCCGTAGCAAAGCTAAAGTCCGTCCGAATCATGTTAGCAATTGCCGCATACTATGATTATGAGATATGGCAGATGGATGTCAAAACGGCATTCCTTAACAGACATCTTAAGGAAGAACTGTATATGATGCAGCCGGAAGGTTTTGTCGACTCTGAGAATGCTAACAAGGTATGCAAGCTCCAGCGATCCATTTATGGGCTGGTGCAAGCATCTCGGAGTTGGAACATTCGCTTTGATGAGATGATCAAAGCGTTTGGGTTTATGCAGACTTATGGAGAAGCCTGCGTTTACAAGAAAGTGAGTGGGAGCTCTGTAGCATTTCTCATATTATATGTAGATGACATACTTTTGATGGGAAATGATGTAGAACTTTTGGACAGCATTAAGGCCTACTTGAATAAGTGTTTTTCAATGAAGGACCTTGGAGAAGCTGCTTACATATTAGGCATCAAAATCTATGGGGATAGATTGAGACGCCTCATAGGTCTTTCACAAAGCACATAGCTTGATAAGATATTGAAGGAGTTCAATATGGATCAGTCCAAGAAAGGGTTCTTGCCTGTATTGGAAGGTGTGAAATTGAGCTCGGCTCAATGCCCGACCACGACAGAAGATCAATAAGAGATGAGTGCCATCCCCTATGCCTCAGCCATTGGTTCTATTATGCATGCCATGCTATGTACCAGACCTGATGTAAACCTTGTCGTAAGTTTGGTAGGAAGGTACCAAAGTAATCCCGGCAAGGAACACTGGACAGCGGTCAAGAACATCCTAAAGTACCTAAAAAGGACTAAGGATATGTTTCTCGTGTATGGAGGTGACGAAGAGCTCGTCGTAAAGGGTTACGTCGACGCTAGCTTCGACACAGATCTGGATGACTCTAAGTCACAGACCGGATACATGTATATTTTGAATGGTGGGGTAGTAAGCTGGTGCAGTTGCAAGCAAAGCATCGTACCAGGATCTACATGTGAAGCAGAGTACATGGCAGCCTCGGAGGCAGCACATGAAGAAATCTGGGTGAAGGAGTTCATCACCGACCTAGGAGTCATACCCAATGCATCGGGGCCGATCACACTCTTCTATGACAACACTGAAGCTCTTGCACTTGCCAAGGAGCCCAGGTTTCACAAGAAGACCAGGCACATCAAGCGTCGCTTCAACTCCATACATGAAAATGTTCAAGATGGAGACATAGATATTTGTAAACTACATACGGACCTAAATGTAGCAGATCCGTTGACTAAACCTCTCCCTAGGGCAAAACATGATCAACACCAGAACGCTATGTGTGTTCGATTCATCACAATGTAACTAGAATATTGACTCTAGTGCAAGTGGGAGACTGTTGGAAATATGCCCTAGAGGCAATAATAAAATGGTTATTATTATATTTCTTTGTTCATGATAATTGTATGTTATTCATGCTATAACTGTGTTGTCCCGAAATCGTAATACACGTGTGAATACATAGACCACAACATGTCCCTAGTAAGCCTCTAGTTGACTAGCTCGTTGATCAACAGATAGTCATGGTTTCCTGACTATGGGCATTGGATGTCATTGATAACGGGATCACATCATTAGGAGAATGATGTGATGGACAAGACCCAATCCTAAGCATAGCTCAAAGATCGTGTAGTTCGTTTAGCTAGAGCTTTTCCAAATGTCAAGTATCATTTCCTTAGACCATGAGATTATGCAACTCCCGGATAACGTAGGAGTGCTTTGGGTGTGCCAAATGTCACAACGTAACTCGGTGACTATAAAGGTGCACTACGGGTATCTCCGAAAGTATCTGTTGGGTTGGCACGAATCGAGACTGGGATTTGTCACTCCGTATGACGGAGAGGTATCTCTGGGCCCACTCGGTAATGCATCATCATAATGAGCTCAATGTGACCAAGTGTCTGGTCACGGGATCATGCATTACGGTACGAGTAAAGTGACTTGCCGGTAACGAGATTAAACGAGGTATTGGGATACCGACGATCGAGTCTCGGGCAAGTAACGTACCGATTGACAAAGGGAATTTTATACGGGGTTGATTGAATCCTTGACATCGTGGTTCATCCGATGAGATCATCAAGGAGTATGTGGGAGCCAACATGAGTATCCAGATCCCGCTGTTGGTTATTGACTAGAGAGGCGTCTCGGTCATGTCTGCATGTCTCCCGAACCCGTAGGGTCTACACACTTAAGGTTCGATGACGCTAGGGTTGAAGAGATATTAGTATGCAGTAACCCGAAAGTTGTTCGGAGTCCCGGATGAGATCCCGGACGTCACGAGGAGTTCCGGAATGATCCGGAGGTGAAGAATTATATGTAGGAAGTCAGGTTTCGGCCATCGGGAAAGTTTCGGGGGTCACCGGTATTGTACCGGGACCACCGGAAGGGTCCCGGGGGTCCACCGGGTAGGGCCACCTATCCCGGAGGGCCCCATGGGCTGAAGTGGGAGGGGAACCAGCCCCAGGTGGGCTGGTGCACCCCCCTTGGGCCCCCCTGCGCCTAGGGCTGGAAACCCTAGGGGTGGGGTCGCCTCCACCTGGCTTGGGGGGCAAGTTTCCCCCCTGGCCGCCGCCCCCCTTGGAGATCCCATCTCCTAGGGCCGGCGCCCCCCCTTAGGGGGCCTATATAAAGAGGGGGGAGGGAGGGCAGCTGCACCCATGCTCTTGGCGCCTCCCTCTCTCCATTGCTACACCTCTCCCTCTCATAGAAGCTCGGCAAAGCCCTGCCGAGATCGTTGCTGCATCCACCACCACACCGCCGTGCTGCTAGATCTTCGTCAACCTCTCCTTCTCCCTTGCTGGATCAATAAGGAGGAGACGTCTTCCTCAACCGTACGTGTGTTGAACGCGGAGGTGCTGTCCATTCAGCACTAGGATCATCGGTGATTTGGATCATGACGAGTACGACTCCCTCAACCCCGTTCTCTTGAACGCTTCCGCTCGCGATCTACAAAGGTATGTCGATGCACTCCTTTCTCTCGATGCTAGATGAACTCATAGATTGATCTTGGTGAAAGCATAGAATTTTTTTTATTTTCTGCAACATTCCCCAAGATAATATTTCAAGAAGTCTCAAGCATCTAAGATTGGGGATGCCCCGGTAGGCATCCCACCTTTCTTCTTCAACAACTATCCATTAGTATCGGTTGAACCTAAGTTTTTACTTCTTCACATGAGTTGTGCTATCCTTGAAATGTCATTTTATTTTGCTCTGCTTGCTCTTTGAATAAAATACCAAGATCTGAAATTCTTAAATGAGAGAGAGTCTTCACATAGTTACACAATTATTTAACTACTCATTGATCTTCACTTATATCTTTTTGGAGTAGTTTTTCATTTACTCGTGTGCTTGATTTGTATCCTATGAGTAAATGGTTGAATGAGTTGAATGCCATAAATCTGAAATTATATATGTTTCATATGCTTATCCCATGGGTAGTAATGACTTCACATCTAAGAAGTAGAGGTTGTAAATTTATTGAAGGTTAGCAAGCATTGTGTTGGTCACTTGAACAATTCATGAAAGAATATTGAAGGAAGAGAGATTTCACATATAAATATACTTAGACATCTTTTATAATTGTGAGCACTCATTAAGTATGACATGCTAAAGAGTTGATGTTGGACAAGGAAGACAACGTAATGGGTTATGTTTTCTCACATCTCAGTTAAAGTATATTGTCATGGATCATTGAAACATGTTGAGCTTACCTTTCCCCCTCATGCTAGCCAAAATTCCTTGTACCAAGTGGAGATACTACTTGTGCTTCCAAATATCCTTAAACCCAGTTTTTGCCATGAGAGTCCACCATACCTACCTATGGATTGAGTAAGATCCTTCAAGTAAGTTGTCATGTTGCAAGCAATAAAAATTGCTCTCAAATATGTATGACTTATTAGTGCGGAGAAAATAAGCTTTATACGATCGTGTGATATGGAAGTAATAAAAGCGACAGACTGCATAATAAAGGTTCATATCACAAGTGGCAATATAAAGTGACGTTCTTTTGCATTAAGATTTTGTGCATCCAACCCTAAAAGCACATGACAACCTCTGCTTCCCTCTGCAAAGGGCCTATCTTTTACCTTATGTCTTTTACTTTATGCAAGAGTCAAGGTGATCTTTACCTCTCCCTTTTTCATTTTATCCTTTGGCAAGCACCTCGTGTTGGAAAGATCCTGATATATATATATCCAATTGGATGTAAGTTAGCATGAACTATTATTGTTGAAATCACCCAAAGGTGAATACGTTGGGAGGCAACACTATAAGCCCCTATCTTTCTCAGTGTTCGGTTAAAACTCCATAACCATAAGTATTGCGTGAGTGTTAGCAATTGTAGAAGACTACATGATAGTTGAGTATGTGAAGTTTGCTAAATCAAAGCTCTGACATAGACCCTTCCTAAAAATAAGATGAATTGCAATTGTTTGATGACTGAGAATGAAGTTTGCTAGTTTTCAAGAAAGGTTATGGTCCATGCTTTAACATGTGAATTGCTTGTTACTTGTTCGTGAGAAGTTTTATGAGATGAACTACTGTTATGACATATAGTCATGCTAGAAAAGGTGATTGAAATTATCATTGATCAAACTTGTGCACCTGCTAGCATTCACACTTCATAAATTCTTTCTTTTATCATTTACCTACTCGAGGACAAGCAGGAATTAAGCTTGGGGATGTTGATACGTCTCCAACGTATCTATAATTTATGAAGCATTCATGCTATTTTATTATCTGTTTTGAATGATTACGGGCTTTATTATACACTTTTATATTACTTTTGGGACTAACCTATTAACCGGAGGCCCAACCCATATTGTTGTTTTCTTGCCTATTTCAGTGTTTCGAAGAAAAGGAATATCAAACAGAGTCCAAACGGAATGAAACCTTCGGGAAACTTATTTTTGGAACAGAAGCAATCCAGGGAACTTGGAGTGCAAGCCAGGGAAGCTTCGAGGAGTCCACGAGATAGGAGGGGCGCCCACCCCCCGGGCGCGCCCTCCACTCTTGTGGGCCCCTCGAGGCTCCCCCGATCAACTTCTTTCGCCTATATATTCCCATATACCCTAATACCATCGAACAACAAGATAGATCGGGAGTTCCGCCGCTGCAAGCCTCTTTGGCCACCAAAAACCTCTCGGGAGCCCGTTCCGGCACCCTGCCGGAGGGGGGGGGGTCCCTCACCGGTGGCCATCTTCATCATCCCAGCGCTCTCCATGACAAGGAGGGAGTAGTTCACCCTCGGGGCTGAGGGTATGTACAAGTAGCTATGTGTTTGATCTCTCTCTCTCTCTCTCTCTCTCTCTCTCTCTCTCTCTCTCTCGTGTTCTCTCTATGGCATGATCTTGATGTATCGCGAGCTTTGCTATTATAGTTGGACCTTATGATGTTTTCTCCCCCTCTACTCTCTTGTAATGGATTGAGTTTTCCCTTTGAAGTTATCTTATTGGATTGAGTCTTTAAGGATTTGAGAACACTTGATGTATGTCTTGCCGTGTTTATCTGTGGTGACAATGGGATATCATGTGATCCACTTGATGTATGTTTTGGTGATCAACTTGCGGGTTCCGCCCATGAACCTATGCATAGGGGTTGGCACACGTTTTCGTCTTGACTCTCCGGTAGAAACTTTGGGGCACTCTTTGAAGTACTTTGTGTTGGTTGAATAGATGAATCTGAGATTGTGTGATGCATATCGTATAATCATGCCCATGGATACTTGAGGTGACAATGGAGTATCTAGGTGACATTCGGGTTTTGGTTGATTTGTTTCTTAAGGTGTTATTCTAGTATGAACTCTATGATAGATCGAATAGAAAGGACAGCTTCGTGTTATTTTACTACGGACTCTTGAATAGATCGAGCAAAAAGGATAACTTTGAGGTGGTTTCGTACCCTACCATAATCTCTTCATTTGTTCTCCGCTATTAGTGGCTTTGGAGTGACTCTTTGTTGCATGTTGAGGGATAGTTATATGATCCAATTATGTTATTATTGTTGAGAGAACTTGCACTAGTGAAAGTATAAACCTTAGGCCTTGTTTCCTACCATTGCAATACCGTTTGTGATCACTTTTACCACTTGTTACCTTGCTGTTTTTATATTTTCAGATTACAAAAACCTATATCTACCATCCATATTGCACTTGTATCACCATCTCTTCGCTGAACTAGTGCACCTATACAATTTACCATTGTATTGGGTGTGTTGGAGACACAAGAGACTCTTTGTTATTTGGTTGCAGGGTTGCTTGAGAGAGACCATCTTCATCCTACGCCTCCTACGGATTGATAAACCTTAGGTCATCCACGGAAATTTGCTATTGTCCTACAAAGCTCTGCACTTGGAGGCCCAACAACGTCTGCAAGAAGAAGGTTGAGTAGTAGACATCAATCCTCCCCTCTCTTCCGCCAAACCCCGCCTCCACCCTGCCCTTCTGCCCGCCTTGCTACCGAAGAAGTACGTGATGCTGCGCGCCGCGGCAGATCCCGCAACACGACGGAGGCCGACATGGAGGACTGATACGTCTCCGCCGTATCTACTTTTCCAAACACTTTTGCCCTTGTTTTGGACTCTAACTTGCATGATTTTAATGACACTAACCCGGACTAACGCTGTTTTCAGCAGAACTACCATGGTGTTATTTTTGTGCAGATACAAAAGTTCTCGGAATGACCTGAAAATACACGGAGATTATTTTTGGAAAATATAAAAAATATTGGCAAAAGAATCAAGTCCAGGGGGCCCACACCCTCTCCACGAGGGTGGGGGGCACGCCCCCCTGCCTCGTGGGCCCCCTAGATGTCTACCGACCTCAACTCCAACTCCATATATTCTCTTTCGTGGAGAAAAAAATCAGAGAGAAAGTTTCATTACGATACAGAGCCGCCGCCAAGACCTAATATCTCTCGGAAGGGCTGATTTGGAGTCCGTTCGGGGCTCCGGAGAGGGGGATTCGTCGTCGTCATCATCATCAACCATCCTCCATCACAAATTTCATGATGCTCACCGCCGTGCGTGAGTAATTCCATCGTAGACTTGCTGGACGGTGATGGGTTGGATGAGATTTACCACGTAATCAAGTTAGTTTTATTAGGGTTTGATCCCTAGTATCCACTATGATCTGAGATTGATGTTGCTATGACTTTGCTATGCTTAATGCTTGTCACTAGGGCCCGAGTGTCATGATTTCAGATCTGAACCTATTATGTTTTCATGAATATATGTGAGTTCTTGATCCTATCTTGCAAGTCTATAGTCACCTATTATGTGTTATGATCCGACAACCCCGAAGTGACAATAATCGAGATACTTCTCGGTGATGAACGTAGTTTGAGGAGTTCATGTATTCACTAAGTGCTAATGCTTTGGTCCGATACTCTATTAAAAGGAGGCCTTAATATCCCTTAGTTTCCATTAGGACCCCGCTGCCACGGGAGGGTAGGACAAAAGATGCCATGCAAGTTCTTTTCCATAAGCACATATGACTATATTCAGAATACATGCCTACATTACATTGATGAATTGGAGCTAGTTCTATGTCACCCTATGTTATAACTACTACATGAGGAATCGCATCTGACATAATTATCCATCACTGATCCAATGCCTACGAGCTTTTCACATACTGTACTTTGCTTATTTACTTTACTGTTGCTACTGTTACAACTACTACAAAACTGCTATCGTTACTTTTGCCACTGTTATCATTACTATCATACTACTTTGCTACTAAATACTTTGCTGCAGATACTAAGTTATCCAGGTGTGGTTGAATTGACAACTCAACTGCTAATACTTGAGAATATTCTTTGGCTCCCCTTGTGTCAAATCAATAAATTTGGGTTGAATACTCTACCGTCGAAAACTGTTGCGATCCCCTATACTTGTGGGTTATCAAGGATATCATCGCAGCCGGCTCGGCTGCGGCCGCCGCTTCCCCCGGGTTCGCTACGCAGGACCTCACCGATGTGGACGACGAGCTCGACTATGGCGAGGAAGAGTCGGAGGAGGAGGAGGAAGAGGAGGAGGAGCCGGCGCCGAGGAGGAAAATCAAGAAGAAGAAGAAGAAGAAGAAGAAGAAGAAGAAGAAGGCCAAGTCCGGCGAGCCACGCATCAAATGGGCGTCCAAGGAAGAAGAGTACCTCGCCGAAGCGTGGAAGGTCGTCTGCCTCGACCCGGTCACCGGCACGAATCAGAGCATCGAGACGTATTGGGACCGCATCAAGGCCGAGTTCGACGAGCAGAAGCTCATCGACCCCTACTTCAAAGGCATGCACATGAAGCGGGGGTCGAAGGCGATGGCGAACCATTGGTCGCTCATTCAAACGGCGTGCAACAAATGGCATGGGATCATCGAGGAGGTCGCGGCTCGCCCGGAGAGCAGCACCAGCGTCGAGGATCAGGTATCGCACGGCGTCCATGTTGCTGCCTTTCGCCGCGCGCGCGCGCTCTTTTGCCTTGTGCGCGCCCTGGGCGTGCCCTGGCGCGTGCTCTGGTGCTGACTGACGTTCTTTCTCGGCGCAGCTGCTGCGCATGTTCGCCATGTTCCGCGATGACAACTGCGACGCAGACTTCAAGTACCTCCACGTCTTCAAGCGGATCAACAAGTGCGAGAAATGGGCGGCCGTCCGACGCACCCTCGCCAAGGCCAAACAGACGTACAAGCCGGACGCGCCGACAGCGGGCGTGGCCGATGGGCGCCCGGACGGCAACAAAGGTGCCAAGAAGGCGAAATACGCCGAGTTGGCTGCCGCGCGCGTGCAAGAGTCCATCAAGCACTGCATCGCCGACGCCAAGACCAGGGCCGCTGAGCGAGAAGAGAAAGCAGAGGTGAGGTGGGCTGTTTTGATTGCGAACAGCGCCGTCAAACTCGACTTGCTCCGCGCCAACGCCGCCGCGAAACTCAAAGCTCAAGACGCCAAGAAGAGGAACAACGACCTCGCCTTCTTGATGGGCGGCGCTGACATGCTCCAGAGCGGCGACGAGAAGCTCAAGGCGTGGTTCTTGGCCGAGCGCGGCCTCATCCTGAACCAGATACCGGCGTCGCCGACGCCGCCGCCCAGCCCGGTGGCTGATGACGATGTCTCGGCCTCCGCGACGCCCAGCCCCACCGACGATGCCTCCGCCGCGCCCAGCAGCACAGAAGACACGCCGAACAGCCCGGAAGCCGCGTCGATTCCTCCCAGCCCGCGTACACCGACGACTACGCCGCCGGAGGTTGAACTCGATGCTTGATGTACTGCTTCCACACCCTTCCTTTTTTGTGCGTCAAACTATTGCATGTCCTTTTATTTTGATCGCCGAACTGTGAACCGAGTCAGCGAACTATTGCGATGATCGCCGGTTTGTTGTTTTTTTAAGCGGGAATAATGGATTTCAAATATGGAGCGTCTTGGGGGCGACGCCTGGACGCGTGGCTGGGGAGGAACGAACCCAGGAGCCGATCTAGCGCCGGCTCGCCCCCAGACCGGTCTTTTTCGACGCCCCGGGAGGCCGAATGACTGGAGATGCTCTAAGAGAACGCCCCGCCGGACTGAGAGACGAAGACATCGTCAGGAGCTGGCGGCGGCTGCTGCAGTGAGCTGTGCTGTTAGCACGAACGCCGTCTGGAATGCAATGGTATGGATTGCTGCTGCGCACGTGCGCTGGGATGACGAGGACCAGCGGCTCCGGGCGCACGTACTCCATCTTATCTGTCAGCACAATGCGAGCGTTGGCATCGAACATGGAGACCTTGATCAACATGTACGTGGACGTTTTTGGCTGAGATGGCTGGCATGCAACGTCCCACATAGGCCAAACCACTCTGAAAACCACTTACATAGGCCTAGGGGGTGATTTGTCTGATTTTTGAAAGTTGAGGGGACTAAGTAAGCCATTTTTTTATTTCAGAGGGTGATGTGGCCTAAATCTGAAAGTTTAGGGGTTATATACATTTAACTCGGTTTGATTGAAGGTTAGGACTTAGGAGTGAGGCAGGGCCCATCCCATGAAAATCAAGGAGGGTGGAGATTAATTAGGTATGAGATTCCCGTATTGCTCCGTGCGTATAGGATTATTGGTGTTGTTATTACCGCCGATTGCGAGGTGACTTCGTCTATCATAGAACTTTAATCGTCTTGCAGTGTTTCATTTATGTCTGTGTGTGGTGGCGGTGGTGTGCGTCCATATTCCGTGGTTGTAGAAGTTCAATTACAGCAATGCTACACACACGGGCTAATGACTACTGAATCAACAGACTCTTATTATCTGGCATGGTTTAATTGAAGATTAAGAGGGAAACGGGTCCACACCCATGAAAATGGGTGGGGGGGGGGGGGGGGGAGGTTAATTAGTGTGAACATTCCTGTAATCCGCCCGTAATTGTCCGTGTGTCTAGGATTTTCGCTACGAGATTATGAGTAGAGCTTTGCTACAACTACGGATGTTTTACATGACTTTTACAGGCAAGGCTGAGGTGGGTTGTTTTAATTGGTGATTAGATGAGGCGGGCCCCACCTTGAAAATTAGGGGGAGAGATTAGTGAGGGGAGAAGGGTTGATGCGTAACTTCCTGTAAACCCAATCTGTACGTCTAGCATTTTTGTTATGAGTACTATATTTGTTTTGGAAAAGGAGACGTACTATACATTTTTGTAGTGTTACTCGTCTACGTATCTATACGTGTATTACTCGAAAAAACAATCTATACGTGTATTGCATGGTTAGTCCATGGAGTAGCATATCTGCTTGAAGGCCTGGACGTGTTGGTCATCGAGCGCCATGAAGAGGTCGACACCGCCCTTGGGGTCGCAGGACGGCACGAAGATCATTATTCCTTCGATGGGCAGGTCCGGCGGTAGGAACGCGCAGGGCGGCCCGCACCCAAAGTCGAGGTCGTGGAAGCGGAACCCGAGCCAGCTGTCAACCTCCAGGTCAGGGCAAAACATTGTCCCTGGCGTCGCTGCCGTCGACGCTAGCTCCTCGCCGCCGTCTTCAATAACGCCGCGCTCCGCCTCCCCGAAGTCGATGAACGACTGGACGTACTCGTCGTCGACGAGCGCGACGCCGTCCCGGATGGCAGCGACCACCGTTGGGTAGCTGCTGGACAGGAGGTCCCGAACCTGCATCCTCGGGAACGCCCAGAGCACCATGTTCCCGAAGAAGTCCATGGGCACGGGAGGCTTTGCGCGGCCGCGGCAGTTGACGGCGACCCTCACCTGCGTGAAATCATCCGGCGCCAGATCCCGCGCCGCCGTGATCTTCTTCCACGCGTGGGCAAGGAGGCACTGGAACGTGCTGCAGCGCGTGCCCACACGGGCCTTGAGGTCAGCGATGAACTCATCGGGGAAGTGCACGGCCAGGTTCTTGATCCTGTCCATGGGGAGGACACCATAGGAGTGGCTCAGGCTGCGCTCACCCTTGAACTCGATATTCCGGTGATCATACGCCGGCGCAGGTGGGCTTCGGGTGACAACGGTGGCCGAGCGATCGACGAACGGCGACGTGAGGACTGCCAAGTCGGTGCGGACGGCGCTGGCCCACGCGGTGTAGAAGACGCTCATGGACTGACCGTCAGCGACCTGGTGATGGCAGGCGGTGCCGATCACCAGACCGCCGCACGCGTACCTTGTCAGCTGCGCCTGGAAGATGGGTTCATTCGCACGTTCCTGCAACCGAACAGTGTCAAAAATCATCAGCATGTTTTCAACCCTAGAGTACTGATATGCTTTATGTTAAGTGTAGAAATCTTATCCTTCGCCAAAAAAAAGTGTAGAAATCTTATTCGGACGTGTAAAAATACTCTGCATCTCATCACCTTTTCGGCCTTCGGGTAGAGGTCGTTGATGTGCGCGGACACGTCGTGCGCAAGCGCGTCCGCAAGGTCCGCATCTACGGTGGCCTCAAGAACAAGCACCCCGGCGTCGTTCAGGTGGAAGCACTTCCGGCCGTGGTCGTCGGCAGCAAACCTCCCGGCGAGGTGCGGGAACCTGGCGACGGCGGCGACGAGGCCGGCCTTGAGCGCGTCGTTGGTGGGCGCCGGCGCGTTCCATGCGAAGACGGCTGGGATGTACCCGTCGGTGGAGGCGCGGTCGAAGACGGTGAGAGGGACCTTCTTCCCGCCGCCGCAGGCTGCCTCCTGAGAAGGCTGAAGCACCGTGCTCTGCGTGATCTCCACCATCACTGCCATTGCTGGAACACGCAAGCTAACTAATGATAGTGTGTGTTTGTATTGTGTTGTGTTGGTTAGCGTAGGTTAGTATGTGCATGTATATATAGCGATTTTTCCTGGCCAGCCGGCCAAGCCGAATACCCTCGAAGGAACAATAGGTTGGCTGATTTAGTCAAAAATTGGGTTGGTAACGTTGACGCCGAGCACCAACCCCCGCCAAGTGGGCATGCGTGTGGCTACTCGGTTCTCAAACGGCGCAGAGATTTGTAATAAGCGGGCAACCTGTCCTCCTGGCATGCCAAGTGAATGGTGTCCGTACGTACGAACATTCCTTCTTGAATTGTCGGCCTTCCGAAAACAGTCTCCTCGTCAATACAACGTATATCAGTCTACCACATGTTTCATTATCTAGTTGTGGATGAGCTAGCTTAATATTGAAGTTGCGCGTAGATGTTCAACCGCGTAATCTTTCGTGTTTGTCGCCTCCGAGTTTTTCGGGGAATATATACGGAATTAGTGGAGCTACCTTTACGGTGTATAATTCATTTTTGTGTTGTAGTCTGAGTACAAGAGTGATGATATCATGATGTGTTTGATGCATCACGGACACAATTACACAAAGCACAAGATTAAGCGTCTCTAGTGTATGGTTGGTTAGTCAGCAGTGTAATATCTTGGTAGGTAAGATCATATCAACCTTGGTGTGCCCAGGTGCATGATCAGGCGGGTAGTTTTAGTATGGACTAGTGGCTGGGGCGTCACCCTGTGACGCCGTTTGAGAGTAAGTTGTGCGTACGTTTTCATTTAAAAAAATACATTGAGTCCTCGCCTCCATCTAAAAAAGCATTTAAAAAAATCGTCACATTCATCTAGAAAAAGAAGTAAAAAAGAAAAGAAAAAAAGTCACCAACGCAGCCTACCAGCGAGCGCCACTTTGTATGGCCCTCCACTTAAAAAAATGTATGGGATCATCATCATCGTCTAAAAAGAAAAAAAAACATTAAAAAAATCCTCACCTCCATCTAAAAATAATAACCCAAAAGTTTTTTCACCACCGTCAACCAGCTTGCGACACGTGGCATAACTGGTTGGCCGCCCTTCATGCGACGCTTAATGGGTTTAATGAGATCGACCGAAGCTGGTCTCATGGTTGCACGGCTACGTGCAAAGGTAAAGGAAAGCGATGCGCACCTAACTCTATCCAGTGAGACGATCTTCCTGAATCGATTCCACGCGTAGCATGTTTTGTTTACTCACAAGTGCGCGTAAGTACGTCTGTGACGCGAGCGCCTGAAGATGAGATGGGCCGGTGTGAACCACTTCCCTACGTGTACATTGTAAGCTGTTTTAAGATGTTGTGCGTTTTTTGTTGGTCTATACCACCTCTGTTTCATAATGTAATTTAAAAAGGCAAATTTTACAAACATTGATTGACATTTTTATAGAGAAAATAATTATGAAAATTGTCTACATTTAATATCAAATGCATATGATTAGATACATCATGAGACATAAAAACAATATGGATGCACTACATTCTCGAAAGGAGTACAGGCCCCTACACATACTCCCACGCACCCTCATACATTGATGCGAGCGACTCCCCCAATTCAACATGAGGGTTGTCCTTAATTACCTCACGCCTATCTCAGACTCACATCATCTCTATCTATATAGTGCTCTCTCCTGTTCTTTTTACTCCACATATAAGATTTTTTTTAAGTCAATTTTGTAAAGTTTGACCAACTATATAGAAGGAAATACCAACATTCACAATACGAAATCAATATCATAAAATGAAAATCGTCAATTCAATCTTCATATTGTATTACTTTAATATTATAGATATTGATATTTTTTTAATATAAATATGGTCAAACTTTATGAAGTTTGATTTCAAACAAATCTTATATACGGAGTAAAAAAGACCGGAGAGAGTACTTGGGCAAAAAGAAACGTTCTCGAGCAAGTGCAACGTCCTTTAAATTTAATTATTTGCCTCTAATGGCGTCGGTCGTCTGCATTAATTTCCTTTCAGCACACGTCTCGTTAAGTGGAAGAGAAGGCATCATATCATCACATTCGGATCCTTGGATACAGCTAATATGGAAATTCTGGCCAAAACATGCAAAAGCAAACGCAGGATGCGACAAGCCCCGCGACTTGGATGACAAACACCAACTTGCTAGCCATGGCTTAGGTAGTGCGCACACGTGTTGATGGTTGGATAGATGGGCGCGTGAAGACTAAGCGAGAGGGACTAGAATTATGAAGCTTTTGGACTGGCTGGTCACTTGCTAGTGGCAGTAACATCTCGCGCTTACTATTAACCTTGTGATCAAGCTAGTGTTATGGTAACAACCCACTCATACAAAGTCATAGTCGACGACGTACTAGGTAGGCAGTTGTAAGATGTGGTTACTAATAACTAACTAAATTAGCTAAGTTTGTGCCTGACTCTGTCAATGGTATCAACGGTATATGCATTATGCATGCATGTTTAGTCCAAGCAAAGAAAATAAGAAGAAAATTTCAGTTCGTGGAATCGTGGGACATCATTCTCCCACTCAGAGCATGCATCACGCTGGGAGACCCCATGTCGATCTTACTCCCTCCCTTTGAATTTTTTATTTTAAGGCGAGCACATATTTAAGAACTTTTTGATCATGAAGTTAACAAAATGCTAGTTATATGCCACACAAAGCATATAACCGGATTCACATTCAAAAGAAGTTTCCAGTGTTATAATTTTGGCATATAACTAACATTTTTTTGATCAAATTAATCGGTGAAGGTTATTGTTATAATGTATGTGTGAATGTATGCTTTATAAACCGAGACGGAGGGAGTACGAATCAAAACACAACAAATGATCTTGTGTAATATAGGTGGCATGTACCTTGGAAAGCGGGGAACAACTGATGTCCACTTCCGGCGGGGGTCATCGGGGCTTAGGGGGATGTGATGTTGGATCCTCTTGCCCGCCCGTGGGGACATCAACAAATAAGATAACAACTCTTTATCCTCTCCGACTGTGTCGATGCCTACCTCATAGGCATAGCACTGATGATGTCACAATGAGTCTGTGATACCCTTTGTTGCGGCAACTTGGCCAAAGTTTATACACCTTAAATCATCAATAACTTAAGAAGTTTATATGTATATTTCTTGATACTTTATACAATATTTCATGATTGTTTTACTAACCAACTAAATTGCTAGAGGGGAGATTTAGGGTAATGCCCTAGCCAAACCCACTGGTTCATCCATCGGTTCCTGGCCATTGTGTCTGGCTACCACCAAGGATCTAGAACAACCCATAGACCAAAAATAGTCTTTCCTGCGCACTTGGTCAGTTCCTTTCGTATGAGCTCCCAAAAAGAAGATGCACCTTGTTGACATGAGTAGTCTATCATTTCTATTAAACCAGGATGTCATATACGTCATTTTCAAAGGAACCGACGTCCTTGCCGACTGAGAAGGAACGCTCCCTCTTGACGCACATCTGTGCGTCCAGTGCGGCACAGGTGTCATATCTTGTGCCATGAGAGGCCACACGTGCCATCCGCCACTTGCCCGCGCGTGCGCCTGGCCAGCACACGCCCATGTAACCGCGAGGTTCGACTCTAATACCAATTGTAACACCCGGGCCAAACCACCTGTTAACCCACCTGTTCCTGGCTGTAGTGCCTAGCTACCACTTAGGATCTAGACCGGCCCTACAGACCAACACTAGTCTTTCATGCACATTTTTTCTTACTCATGCTCACCACAGATCAACTTCCTGGTCGGTCACCCATCCACATAGTGCTCCAAGCCAAGCGCGCTTAACTTTGAGGTTCCTTTTGTATGGGCTCTCCGAAAAGAAGGTGCACATTGTTGATATGAGTAGTATATCGTTCCTATTAAGGCAAGATTTCACATTTATATGTTTTTCTGTCGGTGCTTTTACTAAAAGAAATGTAACAAAGCCAATCCCAACTCTAGAAGATGAAGGCCGCCGAAAGTAGCTAGCTGAGGAAGCTTGGAGAGGCCCCCTTGCGCATACCATTGACCATGTGGGCCCACCACGTGGGCACCTCCTGGTATCTGCTTTGGCCACCAACTCTATATACTGAACCTAAACCCTAAACTCTCTGTCGAACAACTTTATGCCGCCGCCGGAGGAAGTTATTCAGGCTCCGAAGTAGAGTAAAAACAACTTTTGTGCAATTTCAAGTTATGTAAACATTATTTCAATGCAATTTCAATCCTTTAAACGTGACTTGCGTGCTATTTTAATTTTTGCAAACATGAGTTTAGTGCATTTTTTGGTAAACATTATTTCACTGCAATTTCGAATACTACAGTTCAACTTTAAGATCCATTTCAGTGAAATTTGAAACACTAAGTTTAGAAAGCTTTGAGAGTCATTTTAGTGAAATTTTACATTTCATTCTCAAATTTACTAGGTTTGAGTGCAATCTCAAATTCCAAATACAATTCACAGTTTGTTTGAGTGCTTCAGTAAACAATCCCAATACACTTTGTTTCAGTGTAGTTTCACAACCATTCAAGCGCATTTCAATATTTTGGAACAGAGGGAGTAGGACCAATGTTTGCTCTCATGGTCTCCTATGAACATCGATTGTTGGTGAAATATCTAATTTTGCTGCTTATGCATTTGCTCCTGCGATTCTTGTCAGTCCTCTTGGAGCACTCAATATAAATCATCAGGTACAGTCATAGGATTTCCATAGAGGACTCTTAATAATATGCTTTAGTTTGTTGCTTATTAAACTCAAATAGCAGTCCATTCTAAATGTTTGCCGTGCTGCACTTGCTCATTCCATTCTACAGAAGAAATTGCACACCTTTGGTAAATTGGTTGTGTTTGTGTAGTCATCTCCCAAATACTATCTTAGTTACTTACTCAGCAATTGCTTTGTTAAGACACTAGTTACAAGTTGATAGCTTTGTACTCTTACATTATTAATTGTTCGTTATATATCCATTGATTGTTAATAGTAGTTAGAATTCTCTCTTGCTAGTTTAATTAGTGAAATTTTGCAACATGAGTACATATTCATTTCATAACTAGGATTCCATAAATTTGTTGGAAGTAGACATTGGATTCAAAATACAAAGCAAAAGGGAGAGTGAGCTTTGCCACCGGTTGTGCTCGTCAGGGATGATAGTTGTGTCGGGCGATGGGGTGATGTCATAGGTATTGTGGACCAATTGATTGCACATTACCATGAGTAAAAAATTGTCTCCAGTCTTTCTCGCTCAAACGTACTATGAATGGTTTACAATCATCTCTCTAGTCACTCTCACTTAGTCTTATGTGCTCATCCATCCACCACCATGTGTACCCACTCGCAATTTGCTTGGACTTTCGTTGACTAATTGGCTTCTTCTTTGAATTGTTGACCATGGCAATTTGCTTGGACCGAGTTGGACTTTTCTTGACCATCTTAGACCTCGTTAACTAACTTGAATTGTAAAATTCTAGAATGTGAAACCAATTATATGTTTTGCAACATATAACTAATTAATATTTTGTCAAAGAAATGGTTAAAATATGTGCGCCTTATAAATGCGAACAAAAGAAGTAGTAGGACTTACGTGGGGGCTCCACGAATGATCCATGGTTTTACTACCGTGAATTGTCTCTATTGCATGGAGTGATTTTTCTACTCTTTTTTCTTGGACTAAACATGCACGGAGTGAAAAATATTTGCGGCCTTATAACTCCAGACCGCATGGGGGAGGATGCGAGCATTTCATTTTCAATTATATTAGCGTTTCTTTTCTTATTATCTGCAAATGAATATTTTAATGGAAATGAAATTCATTTTTTACATCAAAATGAAATTAATACTGAAAGAGAAGAGCTAACAATTGGGAACGCAAATTTGTGTTTTGATATGTCTCATTATTCTATTTTTTCTGAAGAAATGGCCTTTATTATTATTATTATTATTATTATTATCGGTTAATAAATATTAACCAAATTGGGCGCGCGGGGGGGGGGGGGGGGGGTGGTGGTGGTTAAAATTTACGTGGTGATCCCAGGCGTGACACATGCGTAGTAATTATGTCTAGATTCCATGGAGTGACTTTTCTCTACAAGCATGCATGCATACCAATGATGCCATGCCATCGACCTAGTCAGACCACACTTAACTAATTTCGTTTAGTTACCACTTCTTGCAGCGGTCTGCCTAGTCCTGGAGTACGACTTTATATGAGTTGGTTGTTAACACTAGCTCTACAATCAGGTTATTTTTTTTCGATAAAGGACATTTCATTGAATTGATATATCAAGGTGATACAATCGCATCGAAAGAATGCCCGGCTCTGCATAACTCGATGCACATAGCGAAAAAGTCCAATCGACCCAAAAAATAAAATCGTTTTACAACTTAAAAAGATAAATTAGTCCAGCCTATAATGTGGCAGATCCTATCCGGAGATCACTGATGAACCACAAGTATAGGGGATCTATCATAGTCCTTTTTATAAGTAAGAGTGTCGAACCCAACGAGAAGCAGAAGGAAATGATAAGCGGTTTTCAGTAAGGTATTCTCCGCAAGCACTGAAATTGTAGGTAACAGATAATTTTGTCATAAGATAATTTGTAATGGGTAACAAGCAATGAAAGTAAATAAAGTGCAGCAAGGTGGCCCAATCCTTTTTGTAGCAAAGGACAAGCCTGAACAATTTTTTATAATGAGAAAAGCGCTCCCGAGGACACATGGGAATTATCGTCAAGCTAGTTTTCATCACGCTCATATGATTCGCGTTTGGTACTTTGATAATTTGATATGTGGATGGACCGGTGCTTGGGTACTGCCCTTACTTGGACAAACATCCCACTTATGATTAACCCCTATTGCAAGCATCTGCAACTACAAAAGAAGTATTAAGCTAAACCTAACCATAGCATGAAACTAATGGATCCAAATCAGCCCCTTACAAAGCAACGCATAAACTAGGGTTTAAGCTTCTGTCACTCTAGCAACCCATCATCTACTTATTACTTCCCAATGCCTTCCTCTAGGCCCAAATAATGGTGAAGTGTCATGTAGTCGACGTTCACATAACACCACTAGAGGAGAGACAACATACATCTCATCAAAATATCGAACGAATACCAAATTCACATGACTACTAATAGCAAGACTTCACCCATGTCCTCAGCAACAAAAGTAACTACTCACAAAGCATATTCATGTTCATGATCAGAGGAGTATTAATATGCATTAAGGATCTGAACACATGATCTTCCACCAAGTAAACCAATTAGCATCAACTACAAGGAGTAATCAATACTACTAGCAACCCACAAGTACCAATTTGTGATTTTGATACAAGATTGGATACAAGAGATGAACTAGGGTTTTGATAGAAGAGGGTTCTGATGAAGATGTTGATGGAGATTGACCCCCTCCGGGTGAGAGAATCATTGGTGATGACGATGGTGATGATTTTCCCCTCCCGAAGGGAAGTTTCCCCGGCAGAACAGCTCCACTGGAGCCCTAGATTGGTTCCGCCAAGGTTCCGCCTCGTGGCCGTGGAGTTTTGTCCCGTAAGCTTGCTTATGATTTTTTTTCCAGGGTAAAAGCCTTCATATAGCAGAAGATGGGCACCGGAGGGCCACCAGGGGGCCCAGGAGATAGGGGGCGCGCCCAGTAGGGGTGGACGCGCCCCCACCCTCCTGGCCAGGGTGTGGACCCCTCTGGTGTTTTCTTTGCTCAATAATTCTTATTAATTCTAAAAATAACTTCCGTGGAGTTTCAGGATTTTTGGAGCTGTCCAGTATAGGTTTCCAATATTTGCTCCTTTTCCAGCCCGAATTCCAGCTGCCGGCATTCCCCCTCTTCATGGTAAACCTTGTAAAATAAGATAGAATAGCCATAAGTATTGAGACATAATGTGTAATAACAGCCCGTAATGCAATAAATATTGATAGAAAAGCATGATGCAAAATGGCCGTATCAACTCCCCCAAGGTTAGACCTCGCTTGTCCTCAAGCGGAAGCCAAAATCAAAAAATATGTCCACATGTTTAGATATAGAGGTGTGGATAAAAATAAAATACGGACATGAGGGCATCATGATCATTCTTATAACATTAACATATATAGATTTTTGTCATATGGTTTCTTATGCTCAAGTAACAATCAATTCACAATGTCAAGTATGGTTTAGAAACTTCTTGAGAACTAACAAACCATAATCTCGGTCATTGAGCAATTGTAATTTATCATAACATCAGAAAGAGTCAAGAATAGAGCTTTTCAGCAAGTCCACATACTCAACTATCATATAGTCTTCTACAATTGCTAACACTCACGCAATACTTGTGGTTATGGAGTTTTAATCGGACACTAAGAAAGATAGGGGCTTATAATGTTGCCTCCCAACGTGTTCACCTTTGGGTTATGTCAACAATAATAATTCATGCTAACTTACATCCAATTGGATATATATATATATATATATATATATATATATATATATATATATATATATATATATATATATATATATATCAGGATCTTTCAAACACGAGGAGCTTGCCAAAGGATAAAATGAAAAAGGGAAAGGTGAAGATCACCTTGACTCAAGCATAAAGTAAAAACATAAAGTAAAAGATAGGCCCTTCGCAGAGGGAAGCAGAGGTTGTCATGTGCTTTTAGGGTTGGATGCACAAAATCTTAATTCAAAAGAATGTCACTTTATATTGCCACTTGTGATATGAACCTTTATTATGCAGTCCGTTACTTTTATTACTTCCATATCACACGATCGTATAAAGCTTATTTTCTCTGCACTAATAAGTCATACATATTTAGAGAGTAATTTTTATTGCTTGCAACATGATAACTTACTTGAAGGATCTTACTCAATCCATATGTAGGTATGTGGACTCTCATGGCAAAACTGGGTTTAAGGATATTTGGAAGCACAAGTGGTATCTCTACTTGGTGCAAGGAATTTTGGCTAGCATGAGGGGGAAAGGCAAGCTCAACATGTTGGGAAGATCAATGACAATATACTTTAACTGAGATGTGAGAAAACATAAACCATTACGTTCTCTTCCTTGTCCAACATCAACTCTTTAGCATGTCATACTTAATGAGTGCTCACAATCATAAAAGATGTCCAAGATAGTATATTTGTATGTAAAAACCTCTCCTTCCTTATTACTTCCTATTAATTGCAATGATGACCAAAACTACGTTTGTCAACTATCAACAACTTTTATGCCTCATACTTTTTATATGTGAAGTCATTACTATCCATAAGATCAATATGAACTCTTTTATTCTTTTTCATTCTTTTTACTTTCTCAAGATCATAGCAAAATAGCAAAGCCCTTGACTCAACACTAATCTTTATTATAGATAGCTCACGGACTCGATTACATAGAAGGGATCACAAAGCAAAACTCAAAACTAATTCATGCCAAAACTTCAATGTAATAGATCAAGGTATTACTAAAAGGATCGAACTAAGTAAAACGGTAAAGATAGGAGTGTGATGGTGATACGATACCGGGGCACCTCCCCCAAGCTTGGCGGTTGCTAAGGAGAGTGCCCATACCCATGCAATTATGTCCTCGGAGGTGGTGAAATAGGAGTTGTTGATGATGTAGGCTTGTCGTCCACCTTCCAAGGCATAGGCTCACCATCATAGAAGGATGATCGAGTCTCTGGGATCCTCAAATCTGCAGCCAAACTCATCCTCTTGAATCTATATTCATACTCACAGTTTTGGTTTTGCGGGTCATAGATCTGGGCTTGGAGGTGCTCGATTTTCTCTTGAAGCTTGAAGATGGTCTCCCCAATGATCTTGGCATCTAGCTTGTGGTTGTTGGTGAACTCCGTGATCATCATCTGGTTAGCGTTGAGTCCACGCTCCACCATCCCTTGACACTTGAAAACTTGTTGGTCCATGGCTTCGAGCTTTGTCTCCATGCTTCTGGTACGCCTTGGTCCCTCCACATCGCGGATGTGCAGCACCCCCTCACGCATCTCAATGGTTTAAGGGTGTTGCAGCACCTGCGCGAGATAGGGGTTGTGTGACGCCCCCGATTCAATTGTACACTAATCATGCACACAAATGTGTACGATCAAGATCAGGGACTCACGGGAAGATATCACAACACAACTCTAACACATAAATAAGTCATACAAGCATCATAATACAAGCCAAGGGCCTCGAGGGCTCGAATACAAGTGCTCGATCATAGACAAGTCAGCGGAAGCAACAATATCTGAGTACAGACATAAGTTAAACAAGTTGCCATAAGATGGCTAGCACAAACTGGGATATAGATCGAAAGAGGCGCAGGCCTCCTGCCTGGGATCCTCCTAACTACTCTTGGTCGTCGTCAGCGGCCTGCACGTAGTAGTAGGCACCTCCAGTGTAGTAGGAATCATCGTCGACGGTGGCGTCTGGCTCCAGGGCTCCAGCATCTGGTTGCGACAACCAGGTAAAAGGGAAAGGGGGAAAAGAGGGAGAAAAGCAACCGTGAGTACTCATCCAAAGTACTCGCAAGCAAGGAACTACACTACATATGCATGGGCATATGTGTAAGGAGGCCATATCGGTGGACTGAACTGCAGAATGCCAGAATAAGAGGGGGATAGCTAGTCCTATCGAAGACTACGCTTCTGGCAGCCTCCGTCTCGCAGCATGTAGAAGAGAGTAGATTGAACTCCTCCAAGTAGCATCTCCAAGTAGCATCTCCAAGTAGCATCTCCAGTAGCATCTCATAGCATAATCCTACCTGGCGATCCTCCCCTCGTCGCCCTGTGGAAAAGCGATCACCGGGTTGTCTGTGGAACTTGGAAGGGTGTGTTTTATTAAGTATCCGGTTCTAGTTGTCATAAGGTCAAGGTACAACTCCAAGTCGTCCTGTTACCGAAGATCACGGCTATTCGAATAGATTAACTTCCCTGCAGGGGTGCACCAACTTACCCAGCACGCTTGATCCCATTTGGCGGGACACACTTTCCTGGGTCATGCCTGGCCGCGGAAGATCAACAGGTCGCAGCCCCACCTAGGCTCAACGGAGAGGCCAGCACGCCGGACTAAACCTAAGCGCACAGGGGTCTGGGCCCATCGCCCTGAGCACACCTGCACGTTGCGTACGCGGCCGGAAGCAGACCTACCCTAGTGGCGTTCCAGTCCAATCCGGCGCGCGCCGCTCAGTCGCTGACGTCACGAAGTGCTTCGGCTGATACCACGACGCCGGGATACCCATAACTACTCCCGTGTAGATGGTTAGTGCGTATAGGCTCGTAGCCAACTCAGATCAAATACCAAGATCTCGTTAAGCGTGTTAAGTATCCGCGAACGCCGAACAGGGCCAGGCCCACCTCTCTCCTAGGCGGTCTCAACCTGCCCTGTCGCTCCGCCACAAAGATCCACTCGCGGGTGCTCCACCAGCCGACCCGACTTTAGTCTCCACATGTATCATGTATAAGTATATAGTATATACCCAAGATCACCTCCCGAGTGATCTCAGCCCAATAGTATAGCACAGCAGACGGACAAGAATGTAGGGCCACAGATGAAAAATACTAGCATCCTATACTAAGCATATAGGATTGAAGGTAAAGGTATCAACAGTAGTAACAAGGACAGGCTATGCATCAGGATAGGTATAACGGAAAGCAATAACATGATACACTACTCTAATGCAAGCAGTATAGAGTAGAATGGGCGATATCTGGTGATCAGGGGGGGGCTTGCCTGGTTGCTCTGGCAAGAGAGAGGGGTCGTCGGTGACGTAGTTGATCACAGCGGCATCAGCGGTAGTCTCAGAGTCTACCGGAGAGAAGAGGGGGGAAGAAACAGTAAATACATAGCAAGCAAGAGCATAACAGGAGAACAAACAGAGCTAGACGTGTTCTAACGCGATGCTACACGTTACCGGCGAAGGGGGATAACATCCGGGAATGTTTCCCCAGGTTTAGCATTTTCGGACAGACGAATCGGAGGGGAAAAGTTCCATGTTCGCTATGCTAGGAGTGTGTGGCGGACGAACGGAGGGTGTAGCCGGATTCGTCTCGTCGTTCTAAGCAACTTTCATGTTGAAATATTTTAATCCGAGTTACGGATTAAAAGATATGATTTTCTAAAGATTTTATTAATTTCTGAAATTTAATTAATTATTTAATCTAATTCGAAAATGGATTTATGACATCAGCATGATGTCATACTGATGTCAGCAGTCAACGTTGACCGTTGACCTGGGTCAAACTGACATGTGGGTCCCCTGGGACCCACCTGCCATACAGTGTTAGGTTAATTAGGTTTTAGGTTAATCTAATTATAGTTTAATTAAACTAACAGGTTAATTAGTTTAGTTAATTGATCAGGTTAATTAAACTTAATTAATTAAGTTAATTAATTTAGTTAATTAGTTAATTATTATTATTATTATTATTATTATTATTATTATTATTTTCTCTTTTTTTTTTCTAGGGCTGGGGCCCCTTTGTCAGTGGGCCAAAGGCCTATGCGGGCGTGCGGGCGCCCCCGGTGCGGTTCGGGCGCACCCGCGCGGGGCCGAGCCCGACCGGGAAGGCGAGGCAAGGCGAGGCCACCGTGGAGCGGCGGCGCTTGGCCAGCGTGGGACAGACGGCGGGATCGACGCCCAACAAGGGGGTGGACTCGGGCGGTGCCGCATGGGGGGAGGAAGCGGAACGGCGGACGGCGGCGGCCTCCGCAGGTAGCGTGCGGCCACGGGGAGCAGGGGGCCGGCCGGCGCGCCGAGGCGCGTCTTGAGGCCGGACGGGGCAGGTGCGGGCGGAGGCTTCGAGGCGCGCGCTGGGGCAGCCGCAACCAACGGCGGCCGGAGTTGCCGACGCGGGAGCGCGGACGGGAGGGGGGGGGGGGAAGAGGGCGCGGCCACGGGCGCGAGGGCCACGGTGAGCGCGGGGCGCGTGCGCGCGCACGGCCAGGGCACAGCCGGCGCGTGCGGCCCACGGCGGGGCGGCAACAGCGTAATGGGGGGGGGATACGGCGCCGATGACGGAGAAGGGAGAGGAGGGAGCTCACGGGGGGGAGTAGGGGACGGGGCAGTGGGCTTGACGGCGGTCGGGGAGGACCGGCGAGGAGGAGGACGGGGACGTCGACGTAGATGGGAGGAAGACCGGCGATGGGACGGCGTCCGGCGGGGTGGCGGCGCGGTGGCTTCGGCGACGGCGTCGGGATGGTGGTGATCGTCGTCGAGGGTGACAGGGTCGAGGGGGGGTGATGGGGACAACGTTCCGGCGAGGAGGGGGACGAGGAGGCAAGGAGGAGGACGATGAGCCGGCGACGGGCGGCTTCGGGCGAGCGCCAACGCGGCATCGAGGCGACGGGGTCGGGGGCGGTTCGAGCCCCCGATCCAATCGAGGGGGGGGGAGTGGGTGGAGTGGGGGAGAGTGGGGATTAGGGTTTGCGGGGGTGTGGGGATAAGGTGCGGCCGACTGGGCCAGTTGGGCCGGCCTGGCAGGCCACTGGCTGGGCCGAGGCCCAGTTGGCCTGGGGGGTTTTCTTTCTCCTTTTTCTTTCTTTTGTTTTCTATTTGTTCTTTTCTTTTTATTTATTCTTTCCTGTTTTACTTTAGTCACCTTTTATTTTAGTTTCTGTAAAATATATACATAGCATCTAATTTAGTATCTCAGTTTAGTCCACCGTCACAAAATGTCTAGTCCCCAATTAATTTAGTTTGATAATTTACTAATTAGTAAAGGCATTTAATTATTAGTTTTTATTACTGTTTTATTTATTTCAGTGCCATTAAATACTTTATAAAAATGCGGATTCTCCACCATAATTATTTATGCAATATTTGGCACATATAGAACATTTTAGTTTTAATGTTTGAAAACTTTTATTGTTTGCCTTGATTTTGAATTTTTGAATTCAGACGGGATTGAATCATCGTGAGGTTTACAACAGTAAGAGTGGTGACGTGGCATCATTAGCAAAGTTTTACTGTAGCCTAATTATCCGGGCGTCACAATTCTCCTCCACTACAAGAAATCTCGTCCCGAGATTTAAGAGGGGTCTAAGGGGGAAAGGTTTGGTTACGAAATTTTAGCGAATCTTCTTGGTCTTGGTAGCTCTTCTCGAAGAGGTCGATCCATAGCGTTGATGTCTTCATTCCTATGCATCAATACATCATGATGAGGTTGTCGTCCTTCCTTCAGGAACTCCATCGTACTTACGAAAATTATAAGGGTTAACTTCGGAAGAACATGCCTCTACAATGTTGCTTAGCCAGTAGATAACAATAGGGAAGGTGGCGGAAAGTAACTCTCGAACTAAAACTTAAGAATGTATCGTGAGCAAAGTAAGAAGGTACAACAAGGAGTTCCAAGCGGATAGACAATCGTTCGATGCCGGAAAAGAGTGCGAAAGGGGTCCAAAGCATTAAGATTAAGTATTGCATCTGATACCGGAACAGATCACTAGGAAGGTGGCTCGCGAATTACACACGAAGCCAAGCGTGAGTATTGACTTTGGGAAAGGGGGTACAGGAGGGTCAGGTTTCGATCCTGTGGAACTGTGGGTTATGGGCCCACCATGTGGGTTAAAAGTAGGAAAGGCAATGACGTCTTGCACAATCATGTAAGCAAGGCATGTTAGAGGATAGCCTGACAGTTATGTCGGCAACAATGTCGGTACCAAGGGCGAGGGACGAAGAGAACCATCTTCCTGCTCGTTGAACGAGGCGGACCAATAGGCAAAGTTCTCGTCCATCGGTGGTTACCGGAATGTCATCACCAAAATAACAGGGTCTTTCTGACAGCATTGTACACCGAGGTGTTTACAAAAGTAGGAGAATATTACTGCTTAGATCTCATAGATCACAAGAAAGGTTAAACCAAACAATGGAAAGGAAGATATGATTATCGGATTTAACCAGATCAATGGAAAGGAAAAATGTGTTTAAACACATTTTCCAGGGGTATATCCTTCCCAAGGACAAGCAGATGATATCCATGACAGGATAGTAGGTAGAAAACCATTTTAGGTAAGGGGAGAAAAATTTCATGACATTACCCATACAACAGTGTTTGGATATTTGATAAAGAGAATTTAGCATTGTGCTTCAAATGTTCTTGGTGATGAACGGAGTACCACAGACATGCTTCAGGTAGCAATGATATGGTGTTTCAATCAAGGGCCCGACTTCGGATACACCAATGATCCATCAGGAGTAACTTATAAAATAAGTCCTACCACTTCCTCCAGGAGGAATGGTTATCCTTGCAAAAGAAATCATAATGATAGGTCCTCCAGCCAGGGGGGGGGGGTGCTAGGCATGACATCATGTTACCGGGTCATCAAAGGACAAACAACATAACTCCTGGAAAGTTGTCCCAACCATCATATCTGACCGAGATTCAGATCCAATTGGTGTCATGATGCCTCAGACTCAGAATGTCCGAGAAGAAAAGGCGCAACACAAATCGTTGAAATGGCATTGCAAGATTCTCGGGAAATGAACTATGGGAGCGGGTTCCTGAAACAATAGTTCATCATTAAACCAAGGAGAGGTGAGGAGGTGGCTGATTGACTCGGCGACAATTCATTGAGATTTCCAAAAGATGGATTTCCACAATAATGTGAACAAGAAGATGACATTTGTCAGATCAAATGGTATAATGATGTATGCTCGAGGAAAACATACACAATTAAACATTGGTTGAAAGGTGCACCCGAAATACGGGTTGGGTTGCACGACCAATGTCAGAATGGTGATTCAATAGTCAATAGCCTAAGAATGAACTTCCGACCATTAACTTCAAAAAAATAGGGTTGCTAGAAGGAAAGAATCCAAACAACACCATTCACTTGTTGGAATTAACACGGGGACCAAGAAAGAATGGTGATGGTGAGAAGTATTTCTATGTCAAGAATTCTCAAGAGGTGGAACAAATCTCAGAACATTCTTGACATAAAGGATGGTAATACTCCAAGGTAAAGAAGAACAATTGCTGGATAGCAAGGAACTCAAGGTATAACACCAAACATGAACAAGCTTGTGTTGGTGGGAGGGCAATAAAGTGATCGACGATAATACAATTCATCGAGGGCAAGGATGGTATTTCTCATCATGAATTCAATTGATATCCTGGATGAGCTCAGAATGTTGATGATCACGACACCTTTGTCGCGAGAGTTCATGAAGATGTAATCGATCGGTAACGACATCAAGTCAAGTAATGATGAAGTGAAAGGTTATTGGAACCAAGGGTACGACACAAACTCGAAACCAAGCTTGTTGTTCAAGGCGAAATGATATGACGATGAGGATCGACATAAGGTTAGTTCATCGTCGAAAATTGGTGCTCCGAGAATAAGGACCAGGTAGCACAGTTAGAATCATCACGACAATGATATAGCCATACAGGCTAGGAATGGCGTGATCGGGTACAAACTCGTACTTATAGAAGCTTACAGAAGAGTTGTTGAACCGAAGAGCAGACTCGGTTCAGTTATCGGTGTCTTTGAGTGTTCAATAACTCAGAGCCCGCGAAAAATTGGAATCAGTGGGAAGGTAGCACTTGATGAAGAACTCATAAAAAGTTATGCAGTTCCATGATAATCTCGAGATACCAGGGGGTAATACTCGACACAAGATCAAAGTAAAGGTTGGACTGGTGTATTGATCCATAGAAGACAATTGTTTTAACTTGTCCGAGAAATGAGATCAAAGAAGAACAATCATGGTCGGAACCACGGTTGCAAAAGGCCAGATCCTAGATATAAGATGAACTTATACCAAAGGAATAATTTATTTAAGAGAAGCTTTAATGATAAGATCTACATCGTGTCCATGGGCATGAACACAAGTTCAAGGTCGACTCCCACTTCTCCAATGCATAACCTTTCATTCACTTCTCACGTTCGATGAAGTTGCAGTGTTGAAATTTTATCTGGTGAAGCACCAGAAGAGTATGACTCGTGAAAACTTTCGGGTTCACACGGTTTAGAGAAGGCATATGTTCACCCATAGGGGCTTCTTAGAAACATATACCACAAGTTTCAAGAGTAAATAACACAAGCCCGAAAGCAGAGCATGGTTGGCCAAGCAGAGGATACAACTTAACAAAGGCATTATGTATCAGGGGAAGAACTCACAAGGTGATCAAATGTGAAGGACACTGTCGGATAACAATCCAACAAAGGACTTGATGGTCCACAAAGGATCTGATACGAGTATCGGTACTCAACTAGAGGAAGAAGAATGCAAGGAGATCAGATTATAGAAACAACTGACTAACTCAATTGTCAAATGCAAAGGAATTATGATTTCCAAATCAAGGGATCAAAAGCAATGCTCTGATTAGGGATGGATAAGTTGAATAGCCTTAGGGTACAATCAACGACAATTGGATTGGTCAAGAACCAATTCCAGTTAAAAGAATGGAAGCTCAGCCGGAAAGGTAATTTATAAGGATCAATGATGATTGCGTGTATTCGCAACATATTGAGTCAACAGACTCAAAATGATAATGACAAGGAATGTCAATAAGATTTCTATACTTATGGGATTAATCATAATGAAAGCAAACAAGAAATTCCAGAGCAATAGGTTGCTGAGGATTTTCAGAATATCGGGTGGTATTTCGAAGACTTTTGTGTAACACATGAACAACTGGGGGATGAGCGGATACTCGATAAGTGCGAGAATTTATTTGAAGGGGGTATTCATGTGGCAAAGAACTGCTAGGCAGTAAGCACAAAGTATTCTCGGAACAATAGAGAAAACTTCGGGGTATCTTGTAATAACAAGATCAATGGGGGGTGATCATATGAATGGCAAGTGTAAGTAGTTATCCATACAGATTTATCGGTGGTCAGGAATAGCAAAAGTGATGGGCACAAAGTCTCGAGAGAACATCAGAGAGTATCTTCGGAATCATCTGATGTAGCAGGCGATCCTCTGCAGTAAGGGGCTCTCCGGGTGGATGCGATCACGAGATCCTAATCTTAGAGTTAGCAAATTCATTTAACCCGAATAGTAGAGAGATCAGAGTCCCAGAGTATAGGTCGAGGAGTAAAAGATCCTACTACCACCCGATGGCGACGTGGGCCCATGGGCCACATAGCCATGTTAGTAAAAGTTTTTCAACGACTAGACTCGACTTCAGCCAAGGAATTGGAAAGAGGGATTCCTACAGGCAGTTGGCTCTGATACCAACTTGTGACGCCCCCGATTCAGTCGTACACTAATCATGCACGCAAATGTGTACGATCAAGATCAGGGACTCACGGGAAGATATCACAACACAACTCTAAAACTTAAATAAGTCATACAAGCATCATAATACAAGCCAGGGGCCTCGAGGGCTCGAATACAAGTGCTCGATCATAGACGAGTCAGCGGAAGCAACAATATCTGAGTACAGACATAAGTTAAACAAGTTTGCCTTAAGAAGGCTAGCACAAACTGGGATACAGATCGAAAGAGGCGCAGGCCTCCTGCCTGGGATCCTCCTAACTACTCCTGGTCGTCGTCAGCGGCCTGCACGTAGTAGTAGGCACCTTCAGTGTAGTAGGAATCATCGTCGACGGTGGCGTCTGGCTCCAGGGCTCCAGCATCTGGTTGCGACAACCAGGTAGAAGGGAAAGGGGAAAGAGGGAGAAAAGCAACCGTGAGTACTCATCCAAAGTACTCGCAAGCAAGGAACTACACTACATATGCATGGGTATATGTGTAAGGAGGCCATATCGGTGGACTGAACTGCAGAATGCCAGAATAAGAGGGGGATAGCTAGTCCTATCGAAGACTACACTTCTGGCAGCCTCCGTCTCGCAGCATGTAGAAGAGAGTAGATTGAACTCCTCCAAGTAGCATCTCCAAGTAGCATCTCCAAGTAGCATCTCGAGTAGCATCTCATAGCATAATCCTACCCGGCGATCCTCCCCTCGTCGCCCTGTGGAAAAGCGATCACCGGGTTGTCTGTGGAACTTGGAAGGGTGTGTTTTATTAAGTATCCGGTTCTAGTTGTCATAAGGTCAAGGTACAACTCCAAGTCATCCTGTTACCGAAGATCACGGCTATTCGAATAGATTAACTTCCCTGCAGGGGTGCACCAACTTACCCAGCACGCTTGATCCCATTTGGCCAGATACACTTTCCTGGGTCATGCCCGGCCGCGGAAGATCAACACGTCGCAGCCCCACCTAGGCCAAACAGAGAGGCCAGCACGCCGGTCTAAACCTAAGCGCGCAGGGGTCTGGGCCCATCGCCCTGAGCACACCTGCACGTTGCGAGGGCGGCCGAAAGCAGACCTAGCCTAGTGGCGTTCCAGTCCAATTCGGCGCGCGCCGCTCCGTCGCTGACGTCTGAAGTGCTTCGGCTGATACCACGACGTCGGGATACCCATAACTACTCCCGCGTAGATGGTTAGTGCGTATAAGCTCGTAGCCAACTCAGATCAAATACCAAGATCTCGTTAAGCGTGTTAAGTATCCGCGAACGCCGAACAGGGCCAGGCCCACCTCTCTCCTAGGCGGTCTCAACCTGCCCTGTCGCTCCGCCACAAAGATCCACTCGCGGGTGCTCCACCAGCCGACCCGACTTTAGTCTCCACATGTATCATGTATAAGTATATAGTATATACCCGAGATCACCTCCCGAGTGATCTCGGCCCAATAGTATAGCACAGCAGACGGACAAGAATGTAGGGCCACAGATGAAAAATACTAGCATCCTATACTAAGCATATAGGATTGAAGGTAAAGGTATCAACAGTAGTAACAAGGACAGGCTATGCATCAGGATAGGTATAACAGAAAGCAGTAACATGATACACTACTCTAATGCAAGCAGTATAGAGTAGAATGGGCGATATCTG
Organism: Triticum aestivum; assembly: GCF_018294505.1. NCBI lineage: Eukaryota > Viridiplantae > Streptophyta > Magnoliopsida > Poales > Poaceae > Triticum > Triticum aestivum. The sequence goes on along the minus strand of NC_057795.1, from coordinate 125,770,274 downwards.
GTGATCAAGGGGGGGGGGCTTACCTGGTTGCTCTGGCAAGAGAGAGGGGTCGTCGGTGACATAGTTGATCACAGCGGCATCAGCGGCAGTCTCAGAGTCTACCGGAGAGAAGAGGGGGGAAGAAACAGTAAATACATAGCAAGCAAGAGCATAACGGGGTGGCGGCACGGTGGCTTCGGCGACGGCGTCGGGATGGTGGTGATCGTCGTCGAGGGCGACAGGGTCGAGGGGGGGTGATGGGGACGACGTTCCGGCGATGAGGGGGACGAGGAGGCAAGGAGGAGGACGATGAGCCGGCGACGGGCGGCTTCGGGCGAGCGCCAGCACGGCATCGAGGCGACAGGGTCGGGGGCGGTTCGAGCCCCCGATCCAATCGGGGGGGGGGAGTGGGTGGAGTGGGGGAGAGTGGGGATTAGGGTTTGCGGGGGGTGTGAGGATAAGGTGCGGCCGACTGGGCCAGTTGGGCCGGCCTGGCAGGCCACTGGCTAGGCCGAGGCCCAGTTGGCCTGGGGTGTTTTCTTTCTCCTTTTTCTTTCTTTTGTTTTCTATTTGTTCTTTTCTTTTTATTTATTCTTTCCTGTTTTACTTTAGTCACCTTTTATTTTAGTTTCTGTAAAATATATACATAGCATCTAATTTAGTATCTCAGTTTAGTCCACCGTCACAAAATGTCTAGTCCCCAATTAATTTAGTTTGATAATTTACTAATTAGTAAAGGCATTTAATTATTAGTTTTTATTACTGTTTTATTTATTTCAGTGCCATTAAATACTTTATAAAAATGCGGATTCTCCACCATAATTATTTATGCAATATTTGGCACATATAGAACATTTTAGTTTTAATGTTTGAAAACTTTTATTGTTTGCCTTGATTTTGAATTTTTGAATTCAGCCGGGATTGAATCATCGTGAGGTTTACAACAGTAAGAGTGGTGACGTGGCATCATTAGCAAAGTTTTACTGTAGCCTAATTATCCGGGCGTCACAGGTTGATAACCCTCTCGAAAAACTTGTCCTTGAGAGCGCTTGGAGACGTCATGGTGCTCTAGATCTGTCAGAAAAACAGCTCAAAACGAAAAACAGAGGATATTTGCGTGATACGGTGGTCAAAATCTTCGGGAGATTATATAATGAATTTTTATCGACCAAAATACGTAACGTGCAAGAAAACGGAGTCTGGGAGGCACACAAGGTGTCCACGAGACAGGGGGCACGCCCAGTAAGGGTGGGCACGCCCTCCACCCTCGTGGAGGCCTCGTGTCCTTCCCGGATTACTTCTTGCTTTCCAAAATTCTTAAATATTCCAAAATGGAAAAAAATTGCCATTAGAACTATTTTGGAGTAGGTTTACTTACCGTACCACATACCTATTCCTTTTCGGTGTCTGAAACGTTCTGGAAAGTGTCCCTTATGTATTCCTCCGGGGTTACGGTTTCAATAATATTAGTTTCAACATTGATAGGATTACCCGAGATATAATGTTTGATTCTTTGACCGTTCACCACCCTCGGACTTGTTCCTTCGAAGTGGTTGATTTTTATGGCACCGGAACGATAGACCTCCTCGATAACGTACGGACCTTCCCATTTAGAGAGAAGTTTTCCTGCAAAAAATCTTAAATGAGAGTTGAATAGCAACACATAATCACCTATGTTAAACTCACGCTTTTGTATCCTTTTGTCATGCCAACGTTTAACTTTTTCTTTGAACAACTTGGCATTCTCATAGGCCTGGGTTCTTGATACGTCTCCGTCGTATCTATAATTTTTGATTGTTCCATGCCAATATTATTCACTTTCATATACTTTTGGCAACTTTTTATATTATTTTTGGGACTAACATATTGATCCAGTGTCCAGTGCCAGTTCCTGTCTGTTGCATGTTTTTTGTTTTGCAAAAACCCAATAACAAATGGAGTCCAAACGGGATAAAAATGGACGGAGATTTTTTTTGGAATATTTATGATTTTTGGGAAGTAAAATCAACGCGAAATGGTGTCCGAGGTGGTCACGAGGTAGGGGGCATGCACTACCCCCCCAGGCGCGCCCCTGGCCCTCGTGGTCCACCCATAAGGCGGTTGATGCTCTTCTTTTGGTGCAAGAGAGATAATTTTATGAGAAAGATCTGGGCGAAAGATTCACCCCAATCGGAGTTATGGATCTATATAAAGGAAACGGTGAAGGGGTAGAATCTGAGAACGCAGAAACAAAGAGATAGATCCAATCTCGGAGGGGCTCTCGCCCCTCCCAAGCCATGGGAGCCAAGGACCAGAGGGGAAACCCTTCTCTCATCTAGGGAGGAGGTCAAGGAAGAAGAAGAAGAAGGGGGGCTCTCTCCCCCTTGCTTCCGGTGGCGTCGGAACGCCGCCGGGGGCCATCATCATCACCACGATCTTCACCAACACCGCCGTCATCTTCACCAACATCTCCATCACCTTCCCCCATCTTTATCCAGTGGTCCACTCTCCCGCAACCCGCTGTACCCTCTACTTGAACATGGTGCTTTATGCTTCATATTATTTACCAATGATGTGTTGCCATCCTATGATGTCTGAGTAGATTTTCGTTGTCCTATCGGTGATTGATGAATTGCTATGATTGGTTTGAGTTGCATGTTTTATTATTGGTGCTGTCCTATTGTGCCCTCCGTGTCGTGCAAGCATGAGGGATTCCCGCTGTAGGGTTTGCAATATGTTTATGATTTGCTTATGGTGGGTGGCGTGAGTGACAGAAGCACAGACCTCAGTAAGTAGGTTGTTTGCGTATGGGATAAAGGGGACTTGATACTTTAATGATATGGTTGGGTTTTACCTTAATGAATCTTTAGTAGTTGCGGATGCTTTCTAGAGTTCCAATCATAAGTGCATATGATCCAAGTAGAGAAAGTATGTTAGCTTATGCCTCTCCCTCAAATAGAATTGCAATAGTGATTACCGGTTTAGTAACATAGTCAGTTGCCTAGGGACAATTCCTCAAGTCCTACCACCACTTTTCCACACTCGCTATATTTACTTTGTTGCATCTTTATCTAAACAGCCCCTAGTCTTTATTTACGTGCTCTTTACTTTCTTGCAAGCTTACCCAGAAACACCTACAAAGTACTTCTAGTTTCATACTCGTTCTAGGTAAAGCGAACGTCAAGCGTGCGTAGAGTTGTATCGGTGGTCGATAGAACTTGAGGGAATATTTATTCTACCTTTAGCTCCTCGTTGGGTTCGACACTCTTAACTTATCGAAAACTGTTGCGATCCCCTATACTTGTGGGTTATCAATTCTCCATTCATCAAGTGAGCTAATGTCAAACAATCTCTTCTCACTGGCAAGTTTGAAGTCATAATTGAGCTCTTTAATAGTCCAATATGCTTTATGTTCAAGTTCAAGAGGTAAGTGACATGCTTTTCCATAAACCATCTTATACGGAGACATACCCATAGGATTTTTATATGTAGTTCTATAGGCCCATAATGCATCATCAAGTTTCTTGGACCAATTCTTTCTAGATCTATTCATGGTCTTTTGCAAAATTAACTTGAGCTCTCTATTGCTCAACTCTACTTGACCACTAGATGCAGATGATAAGGAGATGCAATTCTATGATTAACATCATACTTAGCAAGCATCTTACGGCAAGCACCATGAATAAAATGTGAACCACCATCAGTCATAAGATATCTAGGGACTCCAAACCTCGGAAAAATAACTTCTTTAAGCATTTTAATAGAAGTGTTATGATCAACACTACTAGTTGGAATAGCTTCTACCCACTTAGTAACGTAATCAACAGCAACTAAAAATATGTGTGTAACCATTAGAGGCAGGAAAAGGTCCCATATAATCAAAGCCCCAAACATGAAATGGTTCAATAACAAGAGAATAATTCATAGGCATTTCTTGACATCTACTAATATTACCTATTCTTTGACATTCATCACAAGACAAGACAAACTTACGAGCATCTTTGAAGAGAGTAGGCCAATAAAAACCTGATTGCAATACCTTATGTGCAGTTCTATCTCAGCGTGGTGTCCTCCATATGGTTCGGAGTGACACTTGCGTAGGATCTGCTCCTGTTCATGCTCAGGTACACAATGTCTAATAACACCATCTACTCCTTCTTTATAAAGGTGTGGGTCATCCCAGAAGTAATGTCTTAAATCATAAAAGAACTTTTTCTTTTGTTGGTATGTGAAACTAGGTGGTATGAATTTAGCAACAATGTAATTAGCATAATTAGCATACCATGGAGCAGTACAAGAAGCATTAACGACCGCTAATTGTTCATCAGGAAAGCTATCATCAATAGGTAGTGGGTCATCAAGAACATTCTCTAACCTAGGCAAGTTGTCTGCAATGGGGTTCTCAGCTCCCTTTCTATCAATAATATGCAAATCAAATTCTTGGAGCAGGAGAACCCATCTAATAAGTCTAGGCTTAGCATCTTTCTTTTCCATAAGATATTTAATAGCAGCATGATCAGTGTGAATAGTAACTTTAGTATCAACAATATAAGGTCTGAACTTATCACATGCAAACACAACTGCTAAGAACTCTTTTTCAGTAGTAGCATAATTGCTCTGGGCAGTATCAAGAGTTTTACTAGCATACTGGATAACATTCAACTTCGTATCAACTTTTTTCCCTAGAACAACACCTACAGCATAATCACTAGCATCACACATAATTTCAAAGGGTAAATTCCAATCAGGTGGCTCTCTCCCCCTTGCTTCCGGTGGCGTCGGAACGCCGCCGGGGGCCATCATCATCACCGCGATCTTCACCAACACCGCCGTCATCTTCACCAACATCTCCATCACCTTCCCCCATCTATATCCAGTGGTCCACTCTCCCGCAACCTGCTGTACCCTCTACTTGAACATGGTGCTTTGTGCTTCATATTATTTTCCAATGATGTGTTGCCATCCTATGATGTCTGAGTAGATTTTCGTTGTCCTATCGGTGATTGATGAATTGCTATGATTGGTTTGAGTTGCATGTTTTATTATTGGTGCTGTCCTATTGTGCCCTCCGTGTCGTGCAAGCGTGAGGGATTCCCCTTGTAGGGTTTGCAATATGTTTATGATTTGCTTATGGTGGGTGGCGTGAGTGACAGAAGCACAGACCCAAGTAAGTAGGTTGTTTGCGTATGGGATAAAGGGGACTTGATACTTTAATGCTATGGTTGGGTTTTACCTTAATGAATCTTTAGTAGTTGCGGATGCTTTCTAGAGTTCTAATCATAAGTGCATATGATCCAAGTAGAGAAAGTATGTTAGCTTATGCCTCTCCCTCAAATAGAATTGCAATAGTGATTACCGGTTTAGTAACATAGTCAGTTGCCTAGGGATAATTCCACAAGTCCTACCACCACTTTTCCACACTCGCTATATTTACTTTGTTGCATCTTTATCTAAACAGCCCCTAGTCTTTATTTACATGCTCTTTACTTTCTTGCAAGCTTACCCAAAAACACCTACAAAGTACTTCTAGTTTCATACTTGTTCTAGGTAAAGCGAACGTCAAGCGTGCGTAGAGTTGTATCGATGGTCGATAGAACTTGAGGGAATATTTATTCTACCTTTAGCTCCTCGTTGGGTTCGACACTCTTACTTATCGAAAACTGTTGCGATCCCCTATAATTGTGGGTTATCAAGACCTTTTTCTGACGCCGTTGCCGGGGAGGCATAGCGTGGGGTGAATTTCTCGTTTGTGCTTGTTTGCTTTATCACTAAGTAATTTTTATTTGCTGTTGTAAGTTGTTCTCTATCTTTAGTTATGGATACCGAACATGAAATACCAAAAAAATTAGGTGTACCTTCTGCTCATGGAGATGGGGAACCTCCTAAAACCCTCGATGCTGGCTATGTGAGAGATATTATGTACTACTTTAATAATCCTGAGAAAACCCTATTTAATTATGTAATGGGAGTAACGTTGGATCAACGTGAATACTTTAGGGATTATCGCTTAACACAAAAAGGGAAACTATTATGGGATCAAATTCATATATTTAAGTGGTATGCTTGGCAACTATGCGTGAGTTATGATTATACTTGTTGCTCTAGGATGAAGGCTCCACACCTTCCCTTTTCATGCAAATTCAATGATAATAAAACCTTAGCTTCTTATGCTAATGATATATATGATTACTATGATGTGGAACAAATAGAAGAATTTGTTGCTTTTATGGGTGCTTATGAAATTGAAGCTATGTGTAAAGAGTTTGAGGATTATGATGATGCTGTTTATAGATCTGAAAATTTAGCTATCCTCAAATATTGCTATGAGAATTATAAATACAATTATGAAATTAATGCACTTATTAAGAAAGTCTCCGCTGTCCAAGAAGAGACTAATATTTTGCAGGAATCTATGGAAGAAGAAATAGATGAAACTATGAGCTCATTGGATGAAAAAGATGAGGAGGAGAGCGAAGAACAAGAGGAGGAAGAGCGGATTGATCACCCGTGCCCACCTTCTAATGAGAGTAACTCTTCAACTTATACATTGTTTAATTCCCCTTCGTGCTTACCGAAGGATGATTGCTATGATGACTGTTATGATCCCTATGATTCTTTTGAAATATCCCTTTTTGATGATGCTTGCTATGCTTGTGGCCAAGATGCCAATATGAATGATGCTTATGGAGATGAACTTGCTATAGTTCCTTATGTTAAATATGAAATTGCTGCTATTGCACCCACGCATGATAGTCCTATTATCTTTTTGAATTCTCCCAACTACACTATATCGGAGAAGTTTGCACTTATTAAGGATTACATTGATGGGTTGCCTTTTACTACTACACATGATGATTTTGATGAATATAATATGCATGTGCTTGATGCTCCTACTTGCAATTATTATGAGAGACGAACTATATCTCCACCTCTCTATGTTTCTAATACGATAGAATTGCAAGAAATTGTTTATAATATGCATTGGCCTTTACTTGGTGTGCATGAATTGTTCTTTTATGACATGCCGATGCATAGGAAGAGAGTTAGACTTTGTTGTTGCATGATATATGTTACTTTGCGCTCACTACTAAATTACAAATCATTGTTAATTAAAATTGGCTTTGATATTCCTTGGGATCCGGGTGGATTCACTACTTGAGCACTATATGCCTAGCTTAATGGCTTTAAAGAAAGCGCTGCCGGGAGACAACCCGAAAGTTTTATAGAGTCATTTATTTCTGTTGAGTGCTTTCATATAGTTTAAAAACAAAAAAAAATAAAGAGGGGAACCCAACACTTTTCAAAAAGAAAAGTGAAAGTGAGAGAGACGAGCATTGTGAAAGTGGGGGACGTCCTTAAACTTGTTCAGGCCCATGGGAACTTTGTGAATCTTAATTACAGAAACTTTTCAATAAAAATAATTATCCCCTTGTACAATTCCATTGTATTATAAAAATAATGTGCTAAGGTTTGCCTTTAGGATGTTTACAATGCTTGTTGGTTTGTACGGTGCAGGACAGAAACTTTGGCAGTAGTGCGCGACATTTTTAACTGGAACGTCAATTGGTTCTTATTCCTTTTGCACTGTCTTGCTGTATAACTTGTTTATTTTTCCTAATTTTTTCAGAATTTTTCAAGTATAAGAAGTATGGTGAATATTCAGATTGCTACAGACTGTTCTGTTTTAGACAGATTCTGTTTTTAATGCATAGTTTGCTTGTTTTGATGAAACTATCAATTTATATCAGTGGATTAAGCCATGAAAAATTTATATTACAGTAGACACAATGCAAAAACAAAATATGAATTGGTTTGAAACAATACTTAGATTGGTGATTTGCTTTATTATACTAACGGATCTTACCGAGTTTTCTATTGAAGTTTCATGTGGATGTAGTGTCTAATCGAGGATGTTTCGATGTGAGAAGAAGGAAGAGAGGCAAGAGATCAAGCTTGGGGATGCACGAGGCACCCCAAGTAAATATTCAAGGAGACTCAAGCGTCTAAGCTTGGAGATGCTGGGGAGGCATCCCCTCTTTCTTCAACAAGTATCGGTATGTTCCGGATTCGTTTCGTTCATGCATTATGTGCAAGTCTTGGAGCGTCTTTTGCAATTAGGTTTTTATTTTTATTTTATGCACCATGCTGGTATGAGATAGTCCTTGGTTGATTTATAGAATGCTCATTGCGCTTCACTTATATCATTTGAAGTTTGGATTGCCTGTTTCTCTTCATATAGACAACCGCCATTTTTAGAATGCTCTTTTGCTTCACTTATATTTGTTAGAGCATGGGCATATCTTTTATAGAAAGAATGAAACTCTCTTGCTTCACTTATATCTATATAGACAGATGATAGGAATTGGTCATTCACATGGTTAGTCATAAAATCCTACATAAACTTGTAGATCGTTGAATATGATATGTTTGATTCCTTGCAATAGTTTTGCAATATAACGATGGTGATATTAGAGTCATGCTAGTGGGTGGTTGTGGATTGTAGAGACACTTGTGTTGAGGTTTGCAAGTCCCGTAGCATGCACGTATGGTAACCGTTGTGTGACAAATTTGAAGCATGGGGTGTTTCTTTGATTGTCTTCCTTATGAGTGGCGGTCGGGGACGAGCGATGGTATTTTCCTACCAATCTATCCCCATAGGGGCATGCGTAGTAGTACTTTGCTTCGAGGGCTAATAAACTTTTGCAATAAGTATATGAGTTCTTTATGACTAATGTTGAGTCCATGGATTATACGCACTCTCACCCTTCCATCATTGCTAGCCTCTTCGGTACCGTGCATTGCCCTTTCTCACCTCGAGAGTTGGTGCAAACTTCGACGGTGCATCCAAACCCCGTGATACGATACGCTCTATCACACATAAGCCTCATTATATCTTCCTCAAAACAGCCACCATACATACCTATCATGGCATTTCCATAGTCATTCTGAGATATATTGCCATGCAACTTCCATCATCATCATATTCATGACTTGAGCATTCATTGCCATATTGCTTTGCATGATCGTAAGATAGCTAGCATGATGTTTTCATGGCTTGTCCGTTTTTTGATGTCATTGCTACGCTAGATCATTGCACATCCCGGTACACCGCCGGAAGCATTCATATAGAGTCATACCTTTGTTCTAGTATCGAGTTGTAATGTTGAGTTGTAAGTAAATAAAAGTGTGATGATCATCATTATAGAGCATTGTCCCCCAAAAAAAAGGCCAAAAAGAAGAAAAGAAAGGCCAAAGAAAAAAAAGAGAAAAAGAAAAGAAAAAAAAGAAAATAAATAAAAAGGGGCAATGTTACTATCTCTTTTTCCACACTTGTGCTTCAAAGTAGCACCATGTTCTTCATGTAGTGAGTCTCATATCTTGTGCTTCAAAGTAGCACCATGTTCTTCATATAGATTGTCTCCTATGTTGTCACTTTCATATACTAGTGGGAATTTTCATTATAGAACTTGGCTTATATATTCCAACGATGGGCTTCCTCAAATGCCCTAGGTCTTCATGAGCAAGCAAGTTGGATGCACACCCACTTAGTTTCTTTTGTTGAGCTTTCATACACTTATAGCTCTTAGTGCATCCGTTGCATGGCAATCCCTACTCCTTGCATTGACATCAATTGATGGGCATCTCCATAGCCCCTTGATTAGCCGCGTCGATGTGAGACTTTCTCCTTTTTTGTCTTCTCCACATAACCTCCATCATTATATTCTATTCCACCTATAGTGCTATATCCATGGCTTGCGCTCATGTATTGCGCGAGGGTTGAAAAAGCTGAAGCGCGTTAAAAGTATGAACCAATTGCTCGGCTTGTCATCGGGGTTGTGCATGATGGAGGCATTTTGTGTGACGAAAATGAAGCATGGCCAAACTGTATGATTTTGTAGGGATAAGCTTGCTTTGGCCTTGTTGTTTTGAAAAGACATGATTGCTTTATTGGTACGCTCGAAGTATTATTGTTTTTATGTCAAATGATAGACTATTGCTTTGAATCATTCGTGTCTTAATATTCATGCCATGATTAGACATATGATCAAGATTATGCTAGGTAGCATTCCACATCAAAAATTATTCTTTTTTATCACTTACCTACTCGACGACGAGCAGGAATTAAGCTTGGGGATGCTGATACATCTCCGTCGTATCTATAATTTTTGATTGTTCCATGCCAATATTATTCACTTTCATATACTTTTTGGCAACTTTTTATATTATTTTTGGGACTAACATATTGATCCAGTGCCCAGTGCCAGTTCCTGTCTGTTGCATGTTTTTTGTTTTGCAGAAACCCAATAACAAACGGAGTCCAAATAGGATAAAAACGGACAGAGATATTTTTGGAATATTTATGATTTTTGGGAAGTAAAATCAACGCGAAATGCTGTCCGAGGTGGTCACGAGGTAGGGGGCGCGCCCCTGGCCCTCGTGGTCCACCCGTAAGGCGGTTGATGCTCTTCTTTTGGTGCAAGAAAGATAATTTTATGAGAAAGATCTGGGCGAAAGATTCACCCCAATCGGAGTTACGGATCTCCAGATATAAAGGAAACAATGAAGGGGTAGAATGTGAGAACGCAGAAACAGAGAGATAGATCCAATCTCGAAGGGGCTCTCGCCCCTCCCAAGCCATGGGAGCCAAGGACCAGAGGGGAAACCCTTCTCTCATCTAGGGAGGAGGTCAAGGAAGAATAAGAAGAAGGGGGGCTCTCTCCCCCTTGCTTCCGGTGGCGTCGGAACGCCGCCGGGGGCCATCATCATCACCGCGATCTTCACCAACACCGCCGTCATCTTCACCAACATCTCCATCACCTTCCCCCATCTTTATCCAGTGGTCCACTCTCCCGCAACCCTCTGTACCCTCTACTTGAACATGGTGCTTTATGCTTCATATTATTTTCCAATGATGTGTTGCCATCCTATGATGTCTGAGTAGATTTTCGTTGTCCTATCGGTGATTGATGAATTGCTATGATTGGTTTGAGTTGCATGTTTTATTATTGGTGCTGTCCTATTGTGCCCTCCGTGTCGTGCAAGCATGAGGGATTCCCGCTGTAGGGTTTGCAATATGTTTATGATTTGCTTATGGTGGGTGGCGTGAGTGACAGAAGCACAGACCTCAGTAAGTAGGTTGTTTGCGTATGGGATAAAGGGGACTTGATACTTTAATGATATGGTTGGGTTTTACCTTAATGAATCTTTAGTAGTTGCGGATGCTTTCTAGAGTTCCAATCATAAGTGCATATGATCCAAGTAGAGAAAGTATGTTAGCTTATGCCTCTCCCTCAAATAGAATTGCAATAGTGATTACCGGTTTAGTAACATAGTCAGTTGCCTAGGGACAATTCCTCAAGTCCTACCACCACTTTTCCACACTCGCTATATTTACTTTGTTGCATCTTTATCTAAACAGCCCCTAGTCTTTATTTACGTGCTCTTTACTTTCTTGCAAGCTTACCCAGAAACACCTACAAAGTACTTCTAGTTTCATACTCGTTCTAGGTAAAGCGAACGTCAAGCGTGCGTAGAGTTGTATCGGTGGTCGATAGAACTTGATGGAATATTTATTCTACCTTTAGCTCCTCGTTGGGTTCGACACTCTTAACTTATCGAAAACTGTTGCGATCCCCTATACTTGTGGGTTATCAATTCTCCATTCATCAAGTGAGCTAATGTCAAACAATCTCTTCTCACCGGCAAGTTTGAAGTCATAATTGAGCTCTTTAATAGTCCAATATGCTTTATGTTCAAGTTCAAGAGGTAAGTGACATGCTTTTCCATAAACCATCTTATACGGAGACATACCCATAGGATTTTTATATGTAGTTCTATAGGCCCATAATGCATCATCAAGTTTCTTGGACCAATTCTTTCTAGATCTATTCATGGTCTTTTGCAAAATTAACTTGAGCTCTCTATTGCTCAACTCTACTTGACCACTAGATGCAGATGATAAGGAGATGCAATTCTATGATTAACATCATACTTAGCAAGCATCTTACGGCAAGCACCATGAATAAAATGTGAACCACCATCAGTCATAAGATATCTAGGGACTCCAAACCTCGGAAAAATAACTTCTTTAAGCATTTTAATAGAAGTGTTATGATCAACACTACTAGTTGGAATAGCTTCTACCCACTTAGTAACGTAATCAACAGCAACTAAAAATATGTGTGTAACCATTAGAGGCAGGAAAAGGTCCCATATAATCAAAGCCCCAAACATGAAATGGTTCAATAACAAGAGAATAATTCATAGGCATTTCTTGACATCTACTAATATTACCTATTCTTTGACATTCATCACAAGACAAGACAAACTTACGAGCATCTTTGAAGAGAGTAGGCCAATAAAAACCTGATTGCAATACCTTATGTGCAGTTCTATCTCAGCGTGGTGTCCTCCATATGGTTCGGAGTGACACTTGCGTAGGATCTGCTCCTGTTCATGCTCAGGTACACAATGTCTAATAACACCATCTACTCCTTCTTTATAAAGGTGTGGGTCATCCCAGAAGTAATGTCTTAAATCATAAAATAACTTTTTCTTTTGTTGGTATGTGAAACTAGGTGGTATGAATTTAGCAACAATGTAATTAGCATAATTAGCATACCATGGAGCAGTACAAGAAGCATTAACGACCGCTAATTGTTCATCGGGAAAGCTATCATCAATAGGTAGTGGGTCATCAAGAACATTCTCTAACCTAGGCAAGTTGTCTGCAATGGGGTTCTCAGCTCCCTTTCTATCAATAATATGCAAATCAAATTCTTGGAGCAGGAGAACCCATCTAATAAGTCTAGGCTTAGCATCTTTGTTTTCCATAAGATATTTAATAGCAGCATGATCAGTGTGAATAGTAACTTTAGTATCAACAATATAAGGTCTGAACTTATCACATGCAAACACAACTGCTAAGAACTCTTTTTTAGTAGTAGCATAATTGCTCTGGGCAGTATCAAGAGTTTTACTAGCATACTGGATAACATTCAATTTCGTATCAACTTTTTTCCCTAGAACAACACCTACAGCATAATCACTAGCATCACACATAATTTCAAAGGGTAAATTCCAATCAGGTGGCTAAACAATAGGTGCAGTGATCAAAGCTTTCTGAAGTATTTAAAATGCTTCTACACAATCATCATCAAAGACAAAAGGAATATCTTTTTGCAATAAATTAGTCATTGGCCTAGAGATTTTAGAAAAGTCCTTAATGAACCTCCTATAAACACCGACATGACCAAGGAAACTTCTTATACCTTTTATGTCCTTGGGACATGGCATCTTTTCAATAGCATCAACTTTAGCTTTATCAACTTCAATACCTCTCTCGGAAATCTTATGCACAAAGACAATGCCTTCATTAACCATAAAGTGGCACTTTTCCCAATTCAATACAAGACTAGTGTCTTCGCATCTCTACAAAACTCGATCAAGGTTGATCAAGCAATCATCAAAAGAGGATCCATAAACGGAGAAATCATCCATGAATACCTCACAAATATTTTCACAGAAGTTAGAGAATATAGCCATCATGCATCTTTGAAAGGTAGGAGGTGCATTACATAAACCAAAAGGCATACGTCTATAAGCAAAAGTACCAAAAGGGCAAGTAAAAGTAATTTTTGATTGATCCTCCGCTGACACGGGTATTTGAGAGAAACCAGAATAACCATCTAGAAAGCAGAAATGTGTATGTTTGGATAGTCTTTCTAGCATTTGATCAATAAAAGGTAAAGGGTAATGATCTTTCTTAGTAGCATTATTTAATTTACGGAAATCAATTACCATCCTATAACCTGTAATAATTCTTTGCGGGATCAATTCATCTTTCTCATTAGGAACGATAGTAATACCTCCCTTTTTAGGAACACAATGGACATGACTTACCCAATCGCCATCAACAACGGGATAAATTATACCTGCCTCAAGGAGCTTTAGTATCTCCTTTCTTACCACTTCTTTCATCTTGGATTTAACCGTCGTTGAGGGTCTCTAACTGGTTTGGCATCTTTCTCCACTTTTATTTTGTGTTGACATAAAGTGGGACTAATGCCCTTAAGATCATCCAGAGTATATCCAATAGCAGCACGGTGCTTCTTCAGAGTTTTCAATAATCTTTCTTCTTCTTTCTCTGAAAGGTTAGCACTAATAATAACAGGATATATTTTCTTTTCATCTAGATAAGCATACTTAAGATTATCAGGTAATGGTTTGAGCTCAAACACGGGATCGCCCTTGGGTGGAGGAGGATCCCCTAGGATTTCAACGGGCAAGTTGTGTTTCAGAATAGGACCCTGTTGAAGAATACTTTATCTATTTCCCTTCTTTCATCCATAAACATATCATTTTCATGGTCTAGCAAATATTATTCTAACGGATCAGTAGGAGGCACGGCAATAGAGGCAAGACCAATAATCTCATCCTTACTAGGCGATTCTTTATCACGGGGTTGTCTATGTAACTTAGCAAAATTAAACTCATGAGACATATCCCCTAAGCCAATTGTAACAATATCCTTTTCACAATCAATCCTAGCATTAACAGTATTCAAGAAGGGTCTACCAAATATAATGGGACAAAAGTCATCTTGTGGGGAACCAAGAACAAGAAAATCAGCATGATATTTAACTTTCCCACACAAGACTTCAACATCTCTAACAATCCCAACTGGTGAAATAGTATCTCTATTGGCAAGCTTAATTGTAACATCAATACCTTCCAACTCAGCGGGTGCGATAACATGCATAATTTCTTCATATAATGAATGAGGTATTGCACTAGCACTAGCACCCATATCACATAAGCCATGATAATAATGATATCCTATTTTAACAGAAATAACAGGCATGCCTACAACAGGTCTATGTATCTTTGCATCGGGTCTAGCAATATTAGCAGCCTGTCCATAGAAGTAAATAACATGCCCATCTAAATTATCATCCCAGAGATCTTTAACCATAGAAATACTAGGTTCAACTTTAATTTGCTCAGGGGGTGTATACATTCTAGTATTACTCTTACGAACAACAGTTGAAGCTTTAGCATGATCCTTTATCCTAACAGGAAAAAGTGGTTTCTCAACATAACTAGTAGGAACAGCAGGATCATTATAAGTGATAGTATTTTCTTCAACTGTAATAGGTGCAACTACTTTTACTTCAATGGGAGCAAAAGATTCACAAAAAGCAGCTACTATCTCAGAGTAAAGTCCATACTTAGCGCTAAATCCACAAAAAGCATCGATATCCATAAAAGATTTAACACAAACAAACTTAGGTGTTATACCTGACTCCTTTCCATCGTCGGAACCCCAATCTTCGGAGTTGCATTTAATTCTTTCCAATAAATCCCACTTGAATTCAGTAGTCTTCAGCATATAAGAACCAGCACAGGAAGTATCGAGCATGGTGCGATCATTGAGAGAAAGCCGAGCATAAAAGTTTTGAATAATCATTTCTCTCGAGAGCTCATGATTGGGGCATGAATATAACATTGACTTAAGCCTCCCCCAAGCTTGAGCGATGCTTTCTCCTTCGCGAGGCCAGAAATTATATATGTAATTACGACCACGTTGAACAAGATGCATAGGATAGAACTTCTGGTGAAATTCCAACTTCAATCATTTATAATTCCAAGATCCCGTATCATCACATAGCCTATATCATGTCAATGCATCTCCCTTCAAAGATAAAGAGAAGACCTTCCTTTTGACAACATCATCGGGAATGCCTGCAAGATTAAATAATCCACAAACTTCATCCACAAAGATAAGGTGTAAATCGGGATGCAATGTTCCATCTCCTGCAAAGGGATTAGCTAGCAGTTTCTCTATCATACCCGAAGGAATCTCAAAGTAAATATTTTCAGTAGGTTCAGTAGGTTGAGGAGCAACTCTTTGCTCTACTGGTCGGGGTGAAGATACCCCAAACAAGCCCCTCAAAGGATTAGTTTCCATAGTAACAAGTGACAGAAAATTTCAGCACATTGTATAAATGTTTCCTTACCAAGTTCCACTCACCAAAGGCGCTTCACTCCCCGACAACGGCTTCAGAAAAGAGTCTTGATGACACACAAGTATAGGGGATCTATCTGTTGGGGAACGTAGCAGAAATTCAAAAATTTTCCTACGTAACACCAAGATCTATCTATGGAGAGACCAGCAACGAGTAGAAAGAGAGTGCATCTACATACCCTTGTAGATCGCTAAGCGGAAGCGTTCAAGTGAACGGGGTTGATGGAGTCGTACTCGTCGTGATTCAGATCACCGATGATCAAGTGCCGAACGGACGGCACCTCCGCGTTCAACACACGTACAGCCCGGTGACGTCTCCCACGCCTTGATCCAGCAAGGAGAGAGGGAGAGGTTGAGGAAGACTCCATCCAGCAGCAGCACAACGGCGTGGTGGTGGTGGAGGAGCGTGGCAATCCTGCAGGGCTTCGCCAAGCACCTACGGGAGAGGAGGAGGTGTCACGGGAGGGAGGGAGGCGCCAAGGGCTCAGGTGTGGATGCCCTCCCTCCCCTCCACTATATATAGGGGCAGGGGAGAGGGGGGAGGCGCAGCCTTGCCCCCTCCTCCAAGGAAGGGGTGCGGCTAAGGAGGGGGGAGGAGTCCATCCTCCCCAAGGCACCTCGGAGGTGCCTTCCCCCTTTAGGACTCTCCCCTTTTTCCTTTATCTTGGCGCATGGGCCTCTAGGGGCTGGTGCCCTTGGCCCATGTAGGCCAAGGCGCACCCCCTACAGCCCATGTGGCCCCCCGGGGCAGGTGGCCCCACCCGGTGGGCCCCCGGGACCCTTCCGGTGGTCCCGGTACAATACCGATGACCCCGAAACTTGTCCCGATGGCCGAAACAGGACTTCCTATATATAAATCTTTACCTCCGGACCATTCCGGAACTCCTCGTGACGTCCGGGATCTCATCCGGGACTCCGAACAACATTCGGTAACCACATACAAGCTTCCTTTATAACCCTAGCGTCATCGAACCTTAAGTGTGTAGACCCTACGGGTTCGGGAGACATGCAGACATGACCGAGACGTTCTCCGGTCAATAACCAACAGCGGGATCTGGATACCCATGTTGGCTCCCACATGTTCCACGATGATCTCATCGGATGAACCACGATGTCAAGGACTCAATCGATCCCGTATTCAATTCCCTTTGTCTATCGGTATGTTACTTGCCCGAGATTCGATCGTCGGTATACCGATACCTTGTTCAATCTCGTTACCGGCAAGTCTCTTTACTCGTTCCGTAACACATCATCCCGTGATCAACTCCTTGGTCACATTTGCGCAAATGATGATGTCCTACCGAGTGGGCCCAGAGATACCTCTCCGTTTACACGGAGTGACAAATTCCAGTCTCGATCCGCATAAAACAATAGATACTTTCGGAGATACCTGTAGTGCACCTTTATAGTCACCCAGTTACGTTGTGACGTTTGATACACCCAAAGCACTCCTACGGTATCCAGGAGTTACACGATCTCATGGTCAAAGGAAGAGATACTTGACATTGGCAAAGCTCTAGCAAACGAACTACACGATCTTTGTGCTAGTCTTAGGATTGGGTCTTGTCCATCACATCATTCTCCTAATGATGTGATCCCGTTATCAACGACATCCAATGTCCATAGCCAGGAAACCGTGACCATCTATTGATCAACGAGCTAGTCAACTAGAGGCTTACTAGGGACATATTGTGGTCTATGTATTCACACGTGTATTACGATTTCCGGATAATACAGTTATAGCATGAATAAAAGACAATTATCATGAACAAGGAAATATAATAATAATACTTTTATTATTGCCTCTAGGGCATATTTCCAACAGTCTCCCACTTGCACTAGAGTCAATAATCTAGTTCACATCGCCATGTGATTAACACTCACAGGTCACATCGCCATGTGACTAATACCCAAGAGTTTACTAGAGTCAGTAGTCTAGTTCACATCACTATGTGATTAACACTCAATGAGTTTTATGTTTGATCATGTTGCTTGTGAGAGAGGTTTTAGTCAACGGGTCTGAACCTTTCAGATCCGTGTGTGCTTTACAAATCTCCATGTCATCTCCTAGATGCAGCTACCACGCTCTATTTGGAGCTATTCCAAACAACTGTTCTACTTGGAGCTATTCTAAATTATTGCTCCATTATATGTATCCGGTCTCTCTACTCAGAGCTATCCGGATAGGTGTTAAGCTTGCATCGACGTAACCTTTACGACGAACTCTTTTACCACCTCCATAATCGAGAAAAATTCCTTAGTCCACTAGTTACTAAGGATAACTTTGACCGCTGTCCTATGATCCATTGATGGATCACTCTTGTACCCCTTGACTGACTCATGGCAAGGCACACTTTCGGTGCGGTACACAGCATGGCATACTGTAGAGCCTACGTCTAAAGCATAGGGGACGACCTTCGTCCTTTCTCTCTATTCTGCCGTGGTCGAGCTTTAAGTCTTAACTTCGTACCTTACAACTCAGGCAAGAACTCCTTCTTTGACTGGTCCATCTTGAACACCTTCAAGATCATGTCAAGGTATGTGCTCATTTGAAAGTATTATTAAGCATTTTGATCTATCCTTATAGATCTCGATGCTCAATGTTCAAGTAGCTTAATCCAGGTTTTCTATTGAAAAACACCTTTCAAATAACCCTATATGCTTTCTAGAAATTCTACATCATTTCTGATCAACATATACTCATCAGAAATTCTATAGTGCTCCCACTCACTTCTTTGGAAATACAAGTTTCTCATAAACTTTGTACAAACCCAAAATCTTTGATCATCATCAAAGCATTCATTCCAACTCCGAGATGCTCACTCCAGTCCTTAAAAGGATTGCTGGAGCTAGCATACCTTTTAGCATCCTTAGGATCGACAAAACTTTTCTGATTGTATTGCATACAACATTTCCTTACGAAAACTAGTAAGGAAACTTGTCTTGACATCCATCTGCCAGATTTCATAAATGCAGCTAATGCTAACATGATTCTGACGGACTTTAAGCATCGCTACGAGTGAGAAAATCTCATCGTAGTCAACTCCTTGAACTTGTCGGAAAACACTTTGCCACAAGTCGAGCTTCATAGATGGTGACATTACCATCCACGTCCGTCTTCTTCTTAAAAGATCCATTTATCTCAATGGATTGCCGATCATCGGGCAAGTCCATCAAAGTCCATGCTTTGTTCTGATATATGGATACTATCTCGGATTTCATGGCTTCTAACCATTTGTCAGAATTCGGGCCCACCATCGCTTCTCCATAGCTCGTAGGTTCATTGTTGTCTAGCAACATGACCTTCAAGACAGGATCACCTTACCACTCCGAAGTAGTACGTGTTCTTGTCGTCCTACGAGGTTTGGTAGTGACTTGATCCGAAGTTTCATGATCAATATCATAAGCTTCCACTTCAATTGGTGTAGGTGCCACAGGAACAACTTCCTGTGCCCTGCCACACACTGGTTGAAGTGATGGTTCAATAACATCATCAAATCTCCACCATCCTCCCATTCAACTCTTTCGAGAGAAACCTTTCCTTGAGAAAGGACCCGATTCAAGAAACAATCCATATTGCTTTCGGATCTGAATTAGGAGGTATACCCAACTGTTTTGGTTTTCCTATGAAGATGCATTTTATCCGCTTTGGGTTCGAGCTTATCAACCTGAAACTTTTTCATATAAGCGTCGCAGCCCCAAACTTTTAAGAAACGACAACTTAGGTTTCTCTAAACCATAATTCATACGGTGTCATCTCATCGGAATTACGTGGTGCCCTATTTAAAGTGAATGTGGTTGTCTCTAATGCCTAACCCATGGACAATAGTGGTAATTCGATAAGAGGCATCATGGTACGCACTATATCCAATATGGTGCAACTATGATGTTCGAACACACCATCACACTATGGTGTTCCAGGCGGTATTTATTGCGAAACAATTTCCACAATGTCTTAATTGTGTGCCAAAACTCGTAACTCAGATATTCATCTCTATGATCATATCATAGACATTTTATCCTCTTGTCACAATGATCTTCTACTTCACTCTGAAATTATTTGAACCATTCAATAATTCAGACTTGTGTTTCATCAAGTAAATATTCTCAACATCTACTCGAATCATCTGTGAAGTAAGATCATAACGATATTCACTGCATGCCTCAGCACTCACTGGATTGGACACATCAAAATGTGTTACTTCCAACAAGTTGCTATCTTGTTCCATCTTACTGAAAACGAGGCTTTTCAGTCATCTTGCCCATGTGGTATGATTTGCATATCTCATGTGATTCAAAATCAAGTGAGTTCAAACGGTCCATTTGCATGGAGTTTCTTCATGCATATATACCAATAGACATGGTTCGCATGTCTCAAACTTTTCAAAAATGAGTGAGTCCAAAGATCCATCAACATGGAGCTTCTTCATGCGTTTTATACCAATATGACTTACATGGCAGTGCCACAAGTAAGTGGTACTATCATTACTTTCTTATATCTTTTGGCATGAAAATGTGTATCACTACGATCGAGATTCAATAAACCATTCAGGTTTAATACTAATCTTGATGGTAGAGGGAGCGTGCGATGTTTGATCACATCAAACTTGGAAATACTTCCAACACATATCGTCAGCTCACTTTTAGCTAGTCTCCGTTTATTCCGTAGCTTTTATTTCGAGTTACTAACACTTTAGCAACCGAACCGGTATCTAATACCCTGGTGCTACTAGGAGTACTAGTAAAGTACACATTAACATAATGTATATCCAATATACTTCTATCGACCTTGCCAGCCTTCTCATCTACCAAGTATCTACGGTAATTCTGCTCCAGTGGCTGTTCCCCTTATTATAGAAGCACTCAGTCTCGGGTTTGGGTTCAACCTTGGGTTTCTTCATTGGTGCAGCAGCTGATTTGCCGTTTCATGAAGTATCCCTTCTTGCCCTTGCCCTTCTTGAAACTAGTGGTTTCACCAACCATCAACAATTGATGCTCCTTCTTGATTTCTACTTTCGTGATGTCAAACAACGCGAATACCTCAAGGATCATCATCTCTATCCTTGATATGTTATAGTTCATCACGAAGCTCTAGCAGCTTGGTGGCAATGACTTTGGGGAAACATCACTATCTCATCTGGAAGATCAACTCCCACTCGATTCAAGTGATTGTTGTACTCAGACAATCCGAGCACAAGCTCAACGATTGAGCTTTTCTCCCTTAGTTTGCAGGCTAAGAAAATCGTCGGAGGTCTTATACCTCTTGACATGGGCACGAGCCTGAAATCCCAATTTCAGCCCTCGAAACATCTCATATGTTCCGTGACGTTTCGAAAACGTCTTTAGTGCCTCAACTCTAAACCGTTTAACTGAACTATCACGTAGTTATCAAAACGTGTATGTCCGATGTTCGCAACATCCACAAACGACATTTGGGGTTCAGCACACTGAGCAGTGCATTAAGGACATGAGTTTTCTAGTGTCCGCATAATCGCTACTATCAACTTTCAACTATATTTTCTCTAGGAACATATCTAAAACAGTAGAACTAAAGCGCGAGCTACGACATAATTTGCAAAAGGTCTTTTGACTATGTTCAGGATAATTAAGTTCATCTTATGAACTCCCACTCAGATAGACATCCCTCTAGTCATCTAAGTGATTACATGATCCGAGTCAACTAGGCCGTGTCCGATCATCACGTGAGACGGACTAGTTTACGTCGGTGAACATCTTCATGTTGATCGTATCTACTATACGACTCATGCTCGACCTTTCGGTCTCCGTGTTCCGAGGCCATGTCTGCACATGCTAGGCTCGTCAAGTTAACCCTAAGTGTATTGCTGTGTAAATCTGTCTTACACCCGTTGTATGTGAACGTAAGAATCCATCACACCCGATCATCACGTGGTGCTTAGAAGCGACGAACTGTAGCAACGGTGCACAGTTAGGGGAGAACACTTCTTGAAATTGTTGTAAGGGATCATCTTATTTACTACCGTCATCCTAAGTAAATAAGATGCATAAACATAATAAACATCACATGCAATTATATAGTAGTGACATGATATGGCCAATATCATATAGCTCCATTGATCTCCATCTTCGGGGCTCCATGCTCATCATCGTCACCGGCATGACACCATGATCTCCATCATCATGATCTCCATCATCGTGTCTTCATGAAGTTGTCACGCCAACGACTACTTCTACTTCTATGACTAACGCGTTTAGCAATAAAGTAAAGTAAGTTACATGGCGTTCTTCAATGACACGCAGGTCATACAAAAAATAAAGACAACTCCTATGGCTCCTGCCGGTTGTCATACTCATCGACATGCAAGTCGTGAATCCTATTACAAGAACATGATCAATCTCATACATCGCATATATTCATTCATCACATCCTTTGGCCATATCACATCACATAGCATACCCTGCAAAAACAAGTTAGACGTCCTCTAATTGTTGTTTGCATGTTTTACGTGGCTGCTATGGGTTTCTAGCAAGAACGTTTCTTACCTACGCAAGACCACAACGTGATATGCCAATTGCTATTTACCCTTCATAAGGACCCTTTTCATCGAATCCATTCCGACTAAAGTGGGAGAGACTGGCACCCGCTAGCCACCTTATGCACCAAGTGCATGTCAATCGGTGGAACCTGTCTCACGTAAGAGTACGTGTAAGGTCGGTCCGGGCCGCTTCATCCCACAATACCGTCGAAACAAGATTGGACTAGTAACGGTAAGCATATTGAACAACATCAACGCCCACAACTACTTTGTGTTCTACTCGTGCAAAGAATCTATGCAATAGACCTAGCTCATGATGCCACTGTTGGGGAACGTAGCAGAAATTCAAAAATTTTCCTACGTAACACCAAGATCTATCTATGGAGAGACCAGCAACGAGTAGAAAGAGAGTGCATCTACATACCCTTGTAGATCGCTAAGCGGAAGCGTTCAAGTGAACGGGGTTGATGGAGTCGTACTCGTCGTGATTCAGATCACCGATGATCAAGTGCCGAACGGACGGCACCTCCGCGTTCAACACACATACAGCCCGATGACGTCTCCCACGCCTTGATCCAGCAAGGAGAGAGGGAGAGGTTGAGGAAGACTCCATCTAGCAGCAGCACAACGGCGTGGTGGTGGTGGAGGAGCGTGGCAATCCTGCAGGGCTTCGCTAAGCACCTACGGGAGAGGAGGAGGTGTCACGGGAGGGAGGGAGGCGCCAAGGGCTCAGGTGTGGATGCCCTCCCTCCCCTCCACTATATATAGGGGCAGGGGAGAGGGGGGAGGCGCAGCCTTGCCCCCTCCTCCAAGGAAGGGGTGCGGCTAAGGAGGGGGGAGGAGTCCATCCTCCCCAAGGCACCTCGGAGGTGCCTTCCCCCTTTAGGACTCTCCCCTTTTTCCTTTATCTTGGCGCATGGGCCTCTAGGGGCTGGTGCCCTTAGCCCATGTAGGCCAAGGCGCACCCCCTACAGCCCATGTGGCCCCCCGGGGCAGGTGGCCCCACCCGGTGGGCCCCCGGGACCCTTCCGGTGGTCCCGGTACAATACCGATGACCCCGAAACTTGTCCCGATGGCCGAAACAGGACTTCCTATATATAAATCTTTACCTCCGGACCATTCCGGAACTCCTCGTGACGTCCGGGATCTCATCCGGGACTCCGAACAACATTCGGTAACCACATACAAGCTTCCTTTATAACCCTAGCGTCGTCGAACCTTAAGTGTGTAGACCCTACGGGTTCGGGAGACATGCAGACATGACCGAGACGTTCTCTGGTCAATAACCAACAGCGGGATCTGGATACCCATGTTGGCTCCCACATGTTCCACGATGATCTCATCGGATGAACCACGATGTCAAGGACTCAATCGATCCCGTATTCAATTCCCTTTGTCTATCGGTATGTTACTTGCCCGAGATTCGATCGTCGGTATACCGATACCTTGTTCAATCTCGTTACCGGCAAGTCTCTTTACTCGTTCCGTAACACATCATCCCGTGATCAACTCCTTGGTCACATTTGCGCAAATGATGATGTCCTACCGAGTGGGCCCAGAGATACCTCTCCGTTTACACGGAGTGAAAAATTCCAGTCTCGATCCGCATAAAACAATAGATACTTTCGGAGATACCTGTAGTGCACCTTTATAGTCACCCAGTTACGTTGTGACGTTTGATACACCCAAAGCACTCCTACGGTATCCAGGAGTTACACGATCTCATGGTCAAAGGAAGAGATACTTGACATTGGCAAAGCTCTAGCAAACGAACTACACGATCTTTGTGCTAGTCTTAGGATTGGGTCTTGTCCATCACATCATTCTCCTAATGATGTGATCCCGTTATCAACGACATCCAATGTCCATAGCCAGGAAACCGTGACCATCTATTGATCAACGAGCTAGTCAACTAGAGGCTTACTAGGGACATATTGTGGTCTATGTATTCACACGTGTATTACGATTTCCGGATAATACAGTTATAGCATGAATAAAAGACAATTATCATGAACAAGGAAATATAATAATAATACTTTTATTATTGCCTCTAGGGCATATTTCCAACACTATCATAGTCCTTTCGATAAGTAAGAGTGTCGAACCCAACGAGGAGCAGAAGGAAATGACAAGCGGTTTTTAGTAAGGTATTCTCTGCAAGCATTGAAATTGTAGGTAACAGATAATTTTGTGATAAGATAATTTGTAACGGGTAACAAGCAATGAAAGTAAATAAAGTGCAGCAAGGTGGCCCAATCCTTTTCGTAGCAAAGGA
The DNA here is from genome assembly GCF_018294505.1 of Triticum aestivum. Classification (NCBI taxonomy): domain Eukaryota; kingdom Viridiplantae; phylum Streptophyta; class Magnoliopsida; order Poales; family Poaceae; genus Triticum; species Triticum aestivum. The sequence continues at coordinate 125,745,499 of NC_057795.1, read as the reverse complement.
CAAGCCTGGACAATTTCTTATAACGAGAAAAGCGCTCCCGAGGACACATGGGAATTATCGTCAAGCTAGTTTTCATCACGCTCATATGATTCACGTTCGGTACTTTGATAATTTGATATATGGGTGGACCGGTGCTTGGGTACTGCCCTTACTTGGACAAGCATCCCACTTATGATTAACCCCTATTGCAAGCATCCGCAACTACAAAAGAAGTATTAAGGTAAACCTAACCATAGCATGAAACTAATGGATCGAAATCAGCCCCTTACGAAGCAACGCATAAACTAGGGTTTAAGCTTCTGTCACTCTAGCAACCCATCATCTACTTATTACTTCCCAATGCCTTCCTCTAGGCCCAAATAATGGTGAAGTGTCATGTAGTCGACGTTCACATAACACCACTAGAGGAGAGACAACATACATCTCATCAAAATATCGAACGAATACCAAATTCACATGACTACTAATAGCAAGACTTCACCCATGTCCTCAGCAACAAAAGTAACTACTCACAAAGCATATTCATGTTCATGATCAGAGGAGTATTAATATGCATTAAGGATCTGAACATATGATCTTCCACTAAGTAAACCAATTAGCATCAACTACAAGGAGTAATCAATACTGTTGGAAATATGCCCTAGAGGCAATAATAAAAGTATTATTATATTTCATTGTTCATGATAATTGTCTTTTATTCATGCTATAACTGTATTATCCGGAAATCGTAATACACGTGTGAATACATAGACCTCAATATGTCCCTAGTGAGCCTCTAGTTGACTAGCTCGTTGTGATCAACAGATAGTCATGATTTCCTGGCTATGGACATTGGATGTCGTTGATAACGGGATCACATCATTAGGAGAATGATGTGATGGACAAGACCCAATCCTAAGCATAGCACAAAGGTCGTTTAGTTCGTTTGCTAGAGCTTTGCCAATGTCAAGTATCTCTTCCTTAGACCATGAGATCGTGTAACTCCCGGATACCGTAGGAGTGCCTTGGGTGTATCAAACGTCACAACGTAACTGGGTGACTATAAAGGTGCATTACAGGTATCTCCGAAAGTAGCTGTTGGGTTGACACGGATCGAGACTGGGATTTGTCACTCCGTATGACGGAGAGGTATCTCTGGGCCCACTCGGTAATGCATCATCATAATGAGCTCAAGGTGACCAAAGTGTTGGCCACGAGATCATGCATTACGGTACGAGTAAAGTGACTTGCCGGTAACGAGACTGAACAAGGTATTGGGATACCGACGATCGAGTCTCGGGCAAGTAACGTACCGATTGACAAAGGGAATTGTATACAGGGTTTGATCGAATCCTCGACATCGTGGTTCATCCGATGACAACATCGAGAAGCATGTGGGAGCCAACATGGGTATCCAGATCCCGCTGTTGGTTATTGACCGGAGAACGTCTCGGTCATGTCTACATGTCTCCCGAACCCGTAGGGTCTACACACTTAAGGTTCGATGACGCTAGGGTTATAAAGGAAGTTTGTATGTGGTTACCGAATGTTGTTCGGAGTCCCGGATGAGATCCCGGACGTCACGAGGAGTTCCGGAATGGTCCGGAGGTAAAGATTTATATATGGGAAGTCCTATTTTGGCCACCGGAAAATGTTCGGGATTTTTCGGTATTGTACCGGGAAGGTTCTAGAAGGTTCCGGAGTGGGGCCCACCTGCATGGGGGGACCCACATGAACGTGAGTAGTGGGGGAAAGGCCCCACACCCCTGGTCAAGGCGCACCAAGATCCCCCCTTAGAAGGAATAAGATCATATCCCGAAGGGATAAGATCAAGATCCCTAAAAAGGGGGGATAACAATCGGTGGGGAAGGAAATGATGGGATTTCTTTCCTCCCACCTTGGCCAACGCCCCAATGGACTTGGAGGGCAAGAAACCAGCCCCTCCACCCCTATATATAGTGGGGAGGCGCATGGGAGCTTAACACAAGCCAAGGCGCAGCCCCTCCCCTCCCCAACACCTCTCCTCCTCCGTATATGCTTGGCGAAGCCCTGTCGGAGTACTGCTGCACCAACTACACCACGCCGTCGTGCTGCCGTTGGAGCAATCTTCCTCAACCTCTCCTTCCCCCTTGCTGGATCAAGAAGGAGGAGACGTCTCCCGTCCCGTACGTGTGTTGAACGCGGAGGTGCTGTCCGTTCAGCACTTGGACATCGGTGATCCGAATCACGTTCGAGTACGACTCCATCATCACCATCCCCTTGGCTAGCTTCCGCTCGTGATCTACAAGTGGTATGTAGATGCAAACTCTCTCCCTTGACTCGTTGCTTAGATGAACTCATAGATGGATCTTGGTGAAACCGTAGGAAAAATTTTAATTTTCTGCAACGTTCCCCAACAGTGGCATCATGAGCTAGGTCTATGCGTAGTTCTCTTTGCACGAGTAGAACACAATTTTGTTGTGGGCGTGGATTTTGTCATCTTACTTGCCTCTACTAGTCTTTTCTTGCTTCGGCGGTATTGTGGGATGAAGCGGCCCGGACCAACCTTACACGTACGCTTACGTGAGACCGGTTCCACCGACTGACATGCACTAGTTGCATAAGGTGGCTGGCGGGTGTCTGTCTCTCCCACTTTAGTTGGAGCGGATTCGATGAAAAGGGCCCTTATGAAGGGTAAATAGAAGTTGACAAAATCACGTTGTGGTTATTCGTAGGTAAGAAAACGTTCTTGCTAGAACCCAATTGCAGCCACGTAAAAGATGCAACAACAATTAGAGGACGTCTAACTTGTTTTTGCAGCGATTGATCATGTGATGTGATATGGCCAGAAGTTGTGATGAATGATGAATTGTGATGTATGAGATCATGTTCTTTGTAATAGGATTCACGACTTGCATGTCGATGAGTATGACAACCGGCAGGAGCCATAGGAGTTGTCTTTATTTTTTGTATGACCTGCGTGTCATTGAAGAACGCCATGTAACTCACTTTACTTTATTGCTAAACGCGTTAGCCATAGAAGTAGAAGTAGTCGTTGGCGTGACAACTTCATGAAGACACGATGATGGAGATCATGATGATGGAGATCATGGTGTCAAGCCGGTGACAAGATGATCATGGAGCCCCGAAGATGAAGATCAATGGAGCTATATGATATTGGCCATATCATGTCACAACTATATAATTGCATGTGATGTTTATTATGTTTATGCATCTTGTTTACTTAGGACGACGGTAGTAAATAAGATGATCCCTTACAAAAATTTCAAGAAGTGTTCTCCCCTAACTGTGCACCGTTGCTACAGTTCGTCGCTTCTAAGCACCACGTGATGATCGGGTGTGATGGATTCTTACGTTCACATACAACGGGTGTAAGACAGTTTTACACAGCGAAAACACTTAGGGTTAACTTGACGAGCCTAGCATGTGCAGACATGGCCTCGGAACACGGAGACCGAAAGGTCGAACACGAGTCGTATGGAAGATACGATCAACATGAGAATGTTCACCGACGATGACTAGTCCGTCTCACGTGATGATCGGACACGGCCTAGTCGACTCGGATCGTGTAACACTTAGATGACTAAAGGGATGTCTAATCTGAGTGGGAGTTCATAATTTGATTAGAACTTAATTATCATGAACTTAGTCTAAAACCTTTGCAAATATGTCTTGTAGATCAAATGGCCAACGCTCATGTCAACATGAACTTCAACGCGTTCCTAGAGAAAACCAAGCTGAAAGATGATGGCAGCAACTATACGGACTGGGTCCGGAACCTGAGGATCATCCTCATAGCTGCCAGGAAACAATATGTCCTAGAAGGACCGCTAGGTGACGCTCCCGTCCCAGAGAACCAAGACATTATGAATGCTTGGCAAACTCGCGCTGATGATTACTCCCTCGTTCAGTGCGGCATGCTTTACAGCTTAGAACCGGGGCTCCAAAAGCGTTTTGAGCATCACGGAGCATATGAGATGTTCGAAGAGCTGAAACTAGTTTTCCAAGCTCATGCCCGGGTCGAGAGATATGATGTCTCCGACAAGTTCTACAGTTGTAAGATGGAGGAAAACAGTTCTGTCAGTGAGCACATCCTGAAGATGTCTGGGTTGCACAACCGTATGACCCAGCTGAACATTAACCTCCCAGATGAGGCGGTCATTGACAGAATCCTCCAGTCGCTCCCACCAAGCTACAAGAGCTTTGTGATGAACTACAACATGCAGGGGATGGAAAAGACCATTCCTGAAGTGTTCTCGATGCTGAAGTCAGCAGAGGCTGAAATCAAGAAAGAACATCAAGTGTTGATGGTCAATAAGACCACTAAGTTCAAGAAGGGCAAGGGTAAGAAGAACTTCAAGAAGGACGGCAAGGAGGTTGCCGCGCCTGGTAAGCCAGTTACCGGGAAGAAGTCAAAGAATGGACCTAAGCCTGAGACTGAGTGCTTTTATTGCAAGGGGAAGGGTCACTGGAAGCGGAACTGCCCCAAATACTTAGCAGATAAGAAGGCCGGCAAAACCAAAGGTATATTTGATATACATGTAATTGATGTGTACCTTACCAGTACTCGTAGTAACTCCTGGGTATTTGATACCGGTGCCGTTGCTCATATTTGTAACTCACAGCAGGAGCTGCGGAATAAACGGAGACTGGCGAAGGACGAGGTGACGATGCGCGTCGGGAATGGTTCCAGAGTCGATGTGATCGCCGTCGGCACGCTGCCTCTACATTTACCTACGGGATTAGTTTTGAACCTTAATAATTGTTATTTAGTGCCAAGTTTGAGCATGAACATTGTATCTGGATCTCGTTTAATACGAGATGGCTACTCATTTAAGTCTGAGAATAATGGTTGTTCGATTTATATGAGAGATATGTTTTATGGTCATGCTCCGATGGTCAATGGTTTATTCTTAATGAATCTCGAGCGTAATATTACACATGTTCATAGTGTAGATGCCAAAAGATGTAAAGTTGATAACGATAGTCCCACATACTTGTGGCACTGCCGCCTTGGTCACATTGGTGTCAAGCGCATGAAGAAGCTCCATGCCGATGGACTTTTAGAGTCTCTTGATTATGAATCGTTTGACACGTGCGAACCATGCCTCATGGGCAAGATGACCAAGACTCCGTTCTCCGGAACAATGGAGCGAGCAACCAACTTATTGGAAATCATACATACCGATGTGTGCGGTCCAATGAGCGTTGAGGCTCGCGGAGGATATCGTTATGTTCTCACTCTCACTGATGACTTAAGTAGATATGGGTATGTCTACTTAATGAAACACAAGTCTGAGACCTTTGAAAAGTTCAAGGAATTTCAGAATGAGGTGGAGAATCAACGTGACCGAAAGATAAAGTGCCTACGATCAGATCGTGGAGGAGAATATTTAAGTCACGAATTTGGCACACACTTAAGGAAATGTGGAATCGTTTCACAACTCACGCCGCCTGGAACACCTCAGCGAAACGGTGTGTCCGAACGTCGTAATCGCACTCTATTGGATATGGTGCGGTCTATGATGTCTCTTACTGATTTACCGCTATCATTTTGGGGATACGCTCTAGAGACAGCTACATTCACTTTAAATAGGGCACCGTCTAAATCCGTTGAGACGACACCGTATGAATTATGGTTTGGGAAGAAACCTAAGCTGTCGTTTCTAAAAGTTTGGGGATGCGATGCTTATGTCAAGAAACTTCAACCTGAAAAGCTCGAACCCAAGTCGGAAAAATGCGTCTTCATAGGATACCCTAAGGAAACTGTCGGGTATACCTTCTACTTAAGATCCGAGGGCAAAATCTTTGTTGCCAAGAACGGATGCTTTCTGGAAAAAGAGTTTCTCTCGAAAGAAGTAAGTGGGAGGAAAGTAGAACTCGATGAAGTACTACCTCTCGAACGGGAAAGTGGTGCAGCTCAGGAAAATGTTCCTGTGATGCCCACACCAACTGAAGAGGAAACCAATGATGATGATCAAGGTACTTCGGATCAAGTTGCTACTGAACTTCGTAGGTCCACAAGGACACGTTCCGCACCAGAGTGGTACGGCAACCCCGTCCTGGAAATCATGTTGTTAGACAACGGTGAACCTTCGAACTATGAAGAAGCGATGGCGGGCCCAGATTCCAACAAATGGCTTGAAGCCATGAAATCCGAGATAGAATCCATGTATGAAAACAAAGTATGGACTTTGACAGACTTGCCCGATGATCGGCGAGCGATAGAAAACAAATGGATCTTTAAGAAGAAGACAGACGCGGATGGTAATGTCACCATCTATAAAGCTCGACTTGTCGCTAAGGGTTATCGACAGGTTCAAGGGATTGACTACGACGAGACATTCTCTCCCGTAGCGAAGCTAAAGTCCGTCCGAATCATGTTAGCAATTGCCGCATACTATGATTATGAGATATGGCAGATGGACGTCAAAACAGCATTCCTTAACGGGCATCTTAAGGAAGAACTGTATATGATGCAGCCGGAAGGTTTTGTCGATCCTAAGAACGCTAACAAAGTATGCAAGCTCCAGCGATCCATTTATGGGCTGGTGCAAGCATCTCGGAGTTGGAATATTCGCTTTGATGAGATGATCAAAGCGTTTGGGTTTATGCAGACTTATGGAGAAGCCTGCGTTTACAAGAAAGTGAGTGGGAGCTCTGTAGCATTTCTCATATTATATGTAGATGACATACTCTTGATGGGAAATAATATAGAATTTCTGGACAGCATTAAGGCCTACTTGAATAAGTGTTTTTCAATGAAGGACCTTGGAGAAGCTGCTTACATATTAGGCATCAAGATCTATAGAGATAGATCGAGACGCCTCATAGGTCTTTCACAAAGCACATACCTTGATAAGATTTTGAAGAGGTTCAAAATGGATCAGTCCAAGAAGGGGTTCTTGCCTATGTTACAAGGTGTGAGATTGAGCTCGGCTCAGTCACCGACCACGGCAAAAGATAAAGAAGAGATGAGTGTCATCCCCTATGCTTCAGCCATAGGATCTATTATGTATGCCATGCTGTGTACCAGACCTGATGTAAACCTTGCCGTGAGTTTGGTAGCTAGATACCAAAGTAATCCCGGCAAGGAACACTGGACAGCAGTCAAGAATATCCTGAAGTACCTGAAAAGGACAAAGGACATGTTTCTCGTTTATGGAGGAGACGAAGAGCTTGTCGTAAAGGGTTACGTCGACGCTAGCTTCGACTCAGATCCGGATGACTCTAAGTCACAAACCGGATACGTGTATATGTTGAATGGTGGAGCAGTAAGCTGGTGCAGCTGCAAGCAGAGCGTCGTGGCGGGATCTACGTGTGAAGCGGAGTACATGGCAGCCTCGGAGGCAGCGCATGAAGCGATTTGGGTGAAGGAGTTCATCACCGACCTAGGAGTCATACCCAATGCGTCGGGGCCAATCAAACTCTTCTGTGACAACACTGGAGCTATTGCCCTTGCCAAGGAGCCCAGGTTTCACAAGAAGACCAGGCACATCAAGCGTCGTTTCAACTCCATCCGTGAAAATGTTCAAGATGGAGACATAGAAATTTGCAAAGTACATACGGATCTGAATGTCGCAGATCCGTTGACTAAACCTCTCTCGCGAGCTAAACATGATCAACACCAGAACTCTATGGGTGTTCGATTCATCACAATGTAACTAGATTGGTGACTCTAGTGCAAGTGGGAGACTGTTGGAAATATGCCCTAGAGGCAATAATAAAAGTATTATTATATTTCATTGTTCATGATAATTGTCTTTTATTCATGCTATAACTGTATTATCCGGAAATCGTAATACACGTGTGAATACATAGACCTCAATATGTCCCTAGTGAGCCTCTAGTTGACTAGCTCGTTGTGATCAACAGATAGTCATGATTTCCTGGCTATGGACATTGGATGTCGTTGATAACGGGATCACATCATTAGGAGAATGATGTGATGGACAAGACCCAATCCTAAGCATAGCACAAAGGTCGTTTAGTTCGTTTGCTAGAGCTTTGCCAATGTCAAGTATCTCTTCCTTAGACCATGAGATCGTGTAACTCCCGGATACCGTAGGAGTGCCTTGGGTGTATCAAACGTCACAACGTAACTGGGTGACTATAAAGGTGCATTACAGGTATCTCCGAAAGTAGCTGTTGGGTTGACACGGATCGAGACTGGGATTTGTCACTCCGTATGACGGAGAGGTATCTCTGGGCCCACTCGGTAATGCATCATCATAATGAGCTCAAGGTGACCAAAGTGTTGGCCACGAGATCATGCATTACGGTACGAGTAAAGTGACTTGCCGGTAACGAGACTGAACAAGGTATTGGGATACCGACGATCGAGTCTCGGGCAAGTAACGTACCGATTGACAAAGGGAATTGTATACAGGGTTTGATCGAATCCTCGACATCGTGGTTCATCCGATGACAACATCGAGAAGCATGTGGGAGCCAACATGGGTATCCAGATCCCGCTGTTGGTTATTGACCGGAGAACGTCTCGGTCATGTCTACATGTCTCCCGAACCCGTAGGGTCTACACACTTAAGGTTCGATGACGCTAGGGTTATAAAGGAAGTTTGTATGTGGTTACCGAATGTTGTTCGGAGTCCCGGATGAGATCCCGGACGTCACGAGGAGTTCCGGAATGGTCCGGAGGTAAAGATTTATATATGGGAAGTCCTATTTTGGCCACCGGAAAATGTTCGGGATTTTTCGGTATTGTACCGGGAAGGTTCTAGAAGGTTCCGGAGTGGGGCCCACCTGCATGGGGGGACCCACATGAACGTGAGTAGTGGGGGAAAGGCCCCACACCCCTGGTCAAGGCGCACCAAGATCCCCCCTTAGAAGGAATAAGATCATATCCCGAAGGGATAAGATCAAGATCCCTAAAAAGGGGGGATAACAATCGGTGGGGAAGGAAATGATGGGATTTCTTTCCTCCCACCTTGGCCAACGCCCCAATGGACTTGGAGGGCAAGAAACCAGCCCCTCCACCCCTATATATAGTGGGGAGGCGCATGGGAGCTTAACACAAGCCAAGGCGCAGCCCCTCCCCTCCCCAACACCTCTCCTCCTCCGTATATGCTTGGCGAAGCCCTGTCGGAGTACTGCTGCACCAACTACACCACGCCGTCGTGCTGCCGTTGGAGCAATCTTCCTCAACCTCTCCTTCCCCCTTGCTGGATCAAGAAGGAGGAGACGTCTCCCGTCCCGTACGTGTGTTGAACGCGGAGGTGCTGTCCGTTCAGCACTTGGACATCGGTGATCCGAATCACGTTCGAGTACGACTCCATCATCACCATCCCCTTGGCTAGCTTCCGCTCGTGATCTACAAGTGGTATGTAGATGCAAACTCTCTCCCTTGACTCGTTGCTTAGATGAACTCATAGATGGATCTTGGTGAAACCGTAGGAAAAATTTTAATTTTCTGCAACGTTCCCCAACAAATACTACTAGCAACCCACATGTACCAATTTGTGGTTTTGATACAAGATTGGATATAAGAGATGAACTAGGGTTTTGAGAGGAGATGGTGCTGATGAAGTTGTTCATGGAGATTGACCCCCTCCCAATGAGAGGATCGTTGGTGATGAGGATGGTGATGATTTACCCCTCCCGAAGGGAAGTTTCCCTGGCAGAATAGCTCCGCTGGAGCTCTATATTGGTTCCGCCAAGGTTTCGCCTCGTGGCGGCGGAGTTTCGTCCCGTAAGCTTGCTTATGATTTTTTCCACGGTAAAAGCATTCATATAGCAGAAGATGGGCACCGGAGGGCCACCACAGGGCCTAGGAGACAGGGGGCGCGCCTAGTAGGGGTGGGGGCGCCTCCCACCCTCCTGGCCAGGGTGTGGGCCCCCTCTGGTGTTTTCTTCGCTCAATAATTCTTTTTAATTCCAAAAATAACTTCCGTGGAGTTTCAGGATTTTTGGAGCTGTGCAGAATAGGTTTCCAATATTTGCTCCTTTTCCAGCCCGAATTCCAGCTGCCGGCATTCCCCCTCTTCATGGTAAACCTTGTAAAATAAGAGAGAATAGCCATAAGTATTGAGACATAATGTGTAATAACAGCCCATAATGCAATAAATATTGATATAAAAGCATGATGCAAAATGGACATATCAATCACACCGCCATCCATGCGGGTAGAAAACCTCCCTGGCCGTACGCTCCAGCCGCGTAGACGCCATCATAAAAAGGTCCATGTCCTCCGGCCTCTGCAGGATAGACCAAGTACGGAGCCATCGCATACATACATGAATAACCTACATAGGATATGAAACACATTTTTTATTGAAAACCACATCATTCCTGGTAAGCCATAATGCCCAGCATAAGGCAGCCGCCCCCACAAGAATATGTGTGCAGAAAATTGTTTATCAATACCCCTCAACCAGTTGCCGAACATATTACGTGCACTACGTGGTGGGTATAGATATGAAGCTACTTGAACTATGGCCCAAACCGCCCGAGCGAACTTACACTCAAAAAGTAAGTGCTTAATAGACTCGTCATGTTGACAAAAGACACACGCCTTGGTGCCTTGCCAGTTGCGACGTGCCAGATTATCTCTAGTTAAGATGACCCTTCTGTTTAGGAACCAACCGAATATCTTCACTCTTAGAGGGATTTTAAGCTTCCACAATTTCCAACCGGAACATCACAATGAACCATTGCATCATACATGGATTTGACTGTAAACTTGCCATTCTGATGCAAATTCCATCAAAAGATGTCCGGTTCATCTGACAACTGAATAGCCTCTAGACTTATGAGTAGCTCATTCCAAGCTACCAGGCGAGGTCCTAAAAGGTCCCTATGGAAAGAAATATCAGGATTTTCTTGCCCCAAAACTTGTTTGATGATGACAAACTTATGTCTAACAATCCTATACAAACTCGGGTATTGCACCATGAGTGGTGTGGTCCCTAGCCAGGTGTCTTCCCAGAATCGAACTTGGGAACCGTCCCTAAACGAGAAAGTCCCAAATTGGAAAAAGAATTCCTTGGCCTTCATGACTCCAGACCAAAAATGTGAGTCACCAGGTTTCCAATGGACTTGAGAAATGGCTTTGGATTCCACGTACTTGTTATGAATGATTTCCTTCCATACTCCATTCTCAGTGAGTAGTTTATAAACCCATTTGCTGAGAAGAGCAATATTTTTAATCGCAAGGTCCTGAATTCCATGTCCACCTTGACTTTTAGGTCGACATAATACAGTCCACCTAGCTAGTCGATATTTCTTAGATTCATTATCACACTGCCAAAAAAATCTGGATCTAGGCACTGAAGAACCACTTTTGGTAGATGAAAGAATGACAACATATATAAAACCATGTTGCTGAGGATGGAATTGATCAAGATCAATCGCCCCCCATATGACAAGAGTTTGGCTTTACAACTGGCTAGCCGTTTCTCAAGTCTCTCTTCCACATGCTTCCACTCAGCGATAGTTAAACGCCGATAGTGTATGGGAATACCAAGATACCGAATCGGGAACTGCCCGAGCTGGCATCCAAAAATGTCAGCATACTCAGGTGCATATTCTGCAGCATCCTCGAAGCAAAAAAGTTAACCCACAAGTGTAGGGGATCGCAACAGCTTTCGAGGGTAGAGTATTCAACCCAAATTTATTGATTCGACATAAGGGGAGCCAAAGAATATTCTCAAGTATTAGTAGTTGAGTTGTCAATTCAACTACACCTAGATAACTTAATATCTCCAGTAAAGTATTTAGTAGAAAAGTAGTATGATAATAAAAGTAACAGTGGCAAAAGTAAGGATAGCAGTTTTGTAGTAGTTGTAATAGTAGCAACGGAAAAGTAAATAAGTGAAGCACAATATGTTAAAAGCTCGTAGGCATTGGATCAGTGATGGATAATTATGTCGGATGTGATTCCTCATGTAATAGCTATAACATAGGGTGACACAGAACTAGCTCCAGTTCATCAATGTAATGCAGGTGTGTATTCCGAATATAGTCATGCGTGCTTATGGAAAAGAACTTGCATGACATCTTTTGTCCTACCCTCCCATGACAGCGGGGTCCTAGTGGAAACTAAGGGATATTAAGGCCTCCTTTTAATAGAGAACCGGAACAAAGCATTAGAACATAGTGAATACATGAACTCCTCAAACTACGGTCATCACCGAGAAGTATCCCGATTATTGTCACTTCGGGGTTGTCGGATCATAACACATAATAGGTGACTATAGACTTGCAAGATAGGATCAAGAACTCACATATATTCATGAAAACATAATAGGTTCAGATCTGAAATCATGGCACTCGGGCCCTAGTGACAAGCATTAAGCATAGCAAAGTCATAGCAACATCAATCTCAGAACATAGTGGATACTAGGGATCAAACCCTAACAAAACTAACTTGATTACATGGTAAATCTCATCCAACCCATCACCGTCCAGCAAGCCTACAATGGAATTACTCATGCACGGCGGTGAGCATCATGAAATTGGTGATGGAGGATGGTTGATGATGACGACGGCGAGGAATCCCCCTCTCCGGAGCCCCGAATGGACTCCAGATCAGCCCTCCCGAGAGAGATTAGGGCTTGGCGGCGGCTCCGTATCGTAAAACATGATGAAACTTCCTCTCTAATTTTTTCTCTCCGCGAAACGGAATATATGGAGTTGGAGTTGAGGTCGGTGGAGCATCAGGGGGCCCACGAGACAGGGGCGCGCCCAGGGGGGAGGGCGCGCCCCCACCCTCGTGGAAAGGGTGTGGGCCCCCTGGCCTTGATTCTTTTGCCAGTATTTTTTATATTTTCTAAAAGTTATCTCAGTGGATTTTCAGGTCATTCCGAGAACTTTTGTTTTCTGCACAATAAACAACACCATGGCAGTTCTGCTGAAAACAACGTCAGTCCGGGTTAGTTTCATTCAAATCATGCAAGTTAGAGTCCAAAACAAGGGGAAAAGTGTTTGGAAAAGTAGATACATTGGAGACGTATCAACTTCCCCAAGCTTAAACCTTTGCTTGTCCTCAAGCAATTCAGTTGATAAACTGAAACTGAAAAAGAAAATCTTTTACAAACTCTATTTGCTCTTATTGTTGTAAATATGTAAAGCCAACATTCAAGTTTTCAGCAAAGATTATGAACTAACCATATTCACAGTAACACTTAGGTCTCATATTTACTCATATCAATGGCATAATCAGCTAGCGAGCAATAATAATAAAACTCGGGTGACAACACTTTCTCAAAACAATCACAATATGATATAACAAGATGGTATCTCGCTAGCCCTTTCTGAGACCGCAAAACATAAATGCAGAGCACCTTTAAAGACCAAGGACTGACTAAACATTGTAATTCATGGTAAAAGAGATCCAGTCAAGTCATACCCAATATAAACTAATAACAATGAATGCAAATGACAGTGTGCTCTCCAGCGGGTGCTTTTTAATAAGAAGGTGATGACTCAACATAAAAGTAAATAGATAGGCCCTTCGCAGAGGGAAACAGGGATTTGTAGAGGTGCCAGAGCTCAATTTTAAAATAGAGATGAATAACATTTTGAGCGGCATATTTTCACTGTCAACACAACAACTATGAGATGGCAATATCTTCCATGCTACATACATTATAGGCGGTTCCCAAACAGAATGGTGAAAGTTTATACTCCCCCACCACCAACAAGCATCAATCCATGGCTTGCCCAAAACAATGAGTGCCTCCAACTAACAACATCCCTGGGGGAGTTTTGTTTAATTATTTTGATCTGCTTTGATCTTTTTGATCATGAGACTGGGCATCCTAGTTACCAGTCATTTTCTCGTGAATGAGGAGCGGAGTCCACTCCTCTTGAGAATAACCCACCTAGCAAGGAAGATATAGACAACCCTAGTTGTAACATGAGCTGCTCGAGCATACAAAACATAATTTCATTTGAAGGTTTGGAGTTTGGCACATACAAATTTACTTGGATCGGCAGGTAGATACCGCATATAGGAAGGTATGGTGGACTCATATGGAATAACTTTGGGGTTCATGGAGTTTGGATGCACAAGCAATATTCCCGCTTAGTACAGGTGAAGGCTAGCAAAATACTGAGAAGCGACCAACTGAGAGAGCGACAACAGTCATGAACATGCATTAAAATTAATTTACACCAAGTACAAGCATGAGTAGGATATAATTCACCATGAACATAAATATCATGAAGGCTATGTTGATTTGTTTCATCTACATGCGTGAACATGTGCCATGTCGAGTCACTCAATTCATTCAAAAGAGGATACCATCCCATCATACCACATCATAATCATTTTAATAGCATGTTGGCATGCAAGGTAAACCATTATAACTCATAGCTAACTGAGCATGGCACAAGCAACTATAATCTCTAAATGTCATTGCAAATATGTTTACTTCATAATAGGCTGAATCAGGAACGATGAACTCATCATATTTACAAAAACAAAAGAGGTCGAGTTCATACCAGCTTTTCTTATCTCAATCAGTCCATCATATATCGTCATTATTGCCTTTCACTTGCACGACCAAACGATGTGTATAATAATAATAGTGCACATGCATTGGACTAAGCTGGAATCTGCAAACATTCAACTCAAGAGAGAAGACAAAGTAATATGGTCTCTAAGTTAAATCAACAATAATGCATATGAGAGCCACTAAACATTTTCAATATGGTCTTCTACTCTCGACCCCCAAAGGAAAGAAAAGAAAATAAAACTATTTACATGGGAAAGCTCCCAACAAGTAAAAGAAGAAGAACAAGAAATCTTTTTGGGTTTTCTTTCTAATTACCACTACAAGCATGGAAATTAAACTAACTAATTTTTTTTTTGGTTTTCTTAAGGTTTATCAAACACACAAGAAGAAAGCTAGAAAAAGAAACTAAACTAGCATGGATAATACAATGAAAGAGTATGAGCATCGATGACTAGAATAGTGTGTGAACATGAATGTAAAGTCGGTGAGAAATACGTACTCCCCCAAGCTTAGGCTTTTGGCCTAAGTTGGTTTATTGCCAAGGGTCGTGGCTACTCTCCCCGGTGTACCGAGGAGTGTAATCAGGATACCACTAACTAGCGATCTCCTCCGGATCCCACTGATAAGATGATGAACGATAAGGGTCCAGTGGAGCTTTCGGCTCAGGCTCTGGAGCGGCTGCCTGGCCTCGATGGGCGTACACCGCTTCCGGCAAGACAAGATAATTAATTGCAGTCAAATCAAACAACAGAGGCACAGGCAGGGTAATAATCTCATTGTGTTTCTTATTAAATCTCAGGTTATACAGGAGCATCTTATCATCATTGTGAACAATAAACTCATGTGCGACCATGCTCCTGTAATCTAAAAGGTAAGGAGGCAATATTGTCTCCTCTTTCTCATAGTGCCTAATAGGTATACCTCCAAAGATGGGGCCCTTTTGTCAGGACCCCGACTCGATGTCACACCGATCTAGACGGTAACACCTCATATCACTTTGCGGCCTCACGCACGGTATCCCCACGGGTGTCGCCTTACCTTTGCCCGGGACCGTTTGCGCCTTTTGGCTCACGTATATGATAGTGTCGCTAGCATCCATATGATAAAGAGCCCGGGCTGACATGACTAGTCGTAAACCCAAAGTGGCACAGACTTACAGGGACAGGCATCCATGACCCAGCTTCGAACGTGTCGATCATCAGCAATGGGTCCGGGCTGTAGCACTGGGCTAGCAGGACTCCGGTAAACCGGCTGTAGCGGGCTAACAGGACTCCGGTACTCAAAGCGTGACATTTCCCCGAAGGGACAGACACAGGAACGAAGAAGGACACATGCCGGCTAGCCTAAGTGTTCCAGAGCAGTAGCAAGCTACCATGGCTCAGCGGTAACACTAGGAGACATTTCCCGGTAAGAGAGGCTACTAAAGATAAACAACTAGATAGTCAGATCCCACACATACCAAGCATTTCAATCATACACACAATATGCTCGATATGTGCAAATACAACGAAGGCATCACAACATGACTCTACGACACAAGTACTTTATTCATTAGGCTCCGAGGAGCGAGATATTACAAACATGGGTCTCATGACTCAACACTCAGAGCATACAAGTCAAAGCACAAGCGGAAGCTATCATGTCTGAGTACAGACGTCTATAAATGAAAAAGGCTGAAAAGCCTGACTATCTATCAGATCCTGCCGAGGGCACAAGATCGTAGCTGAGGTATCAAGCTAAACGTCGAAGTCCAAGCGGAACTACTAGTGAGACTGAAGTCTCTCTGCAAAACATAAAATAGGCAAACGTGAGTACAAATGTACCCAGCAAGACTTACATCAGATCTATCTACACATGCATCATTATCAACAAAGGGGATGGTGGAGTTTGACTGCAGCAAGCCAGCTTTGACTCGGTGGCTATCCTGAACTACGACTGCAAGTAACTCTTTGAGGTGGCGCACACGAGTCCACATATTCACCATATCAATACACCACTATGGATCCGCTCCCGTCTCCCTACGAGAACGCCATCCATAGCACTCACGCTTATCTTGCGTATTTTAGAGTATCCACTTTCACTTGTCTATGAACTGTACAAGGGGTCCAAGTTTCCATATCCGAGGAATCCGGCTATTCGAATAGATGATGATAACCCTGCAGGGGTGTACTTCTTCACACACGCTCCCGCCACTTACCGCCCTGTACACGTCATGTACCTCGGCAACCTTCAAGCGGAAGCCGGGCGAGGGAGTCGGCCACGACCTGACTAACCGAACAAGTCTCTAGTCCAGGTTTATCGCCTATTCGGGTTCCATCCGCAAGGAGATCCGGCCGGGGTGTCGCTCACGGCCCCAAACGATGTGTGCAGGGTTCCCAAGCCCACCAACCGGGTGCCACTTGGTACACCGTGCCACTGTGCCTAGTCTGTCCCAAGCCCACCTGTACCGGGTGCCACTTGGTAGACTACTAACACTACCTACAAACACCAGAAACTAGTTGCAACTCCTGGACAGAGATCATGTTGATTAATAAGTCGAGAGGGGCACTTAAGCATTCCAATGTGTGGTAGTAGCTGGTCATGGATCACAAACACAGAACTCAGTTCCTGAGGACGGCTGCAATGAGACAACCCACCATGTACTCCTACATGGCCTCTCACCGCTACCTTTACCAAATCGTGTTCACACACTTAGCTCACACACAGTAGGACATGTTCACACGCCTCTGATTCATCCCCGATGAATCAGACCTGACTCAACTCTAAGCAGTAGCAGGCATGACGAACAAGCATGAATGAGTAGGCACATCAGGGCTCAAACAACTCCTACTCATGCTAGTGGGTTTCATCTATTTACTGTGGAATGACAGGTCATGCAAAGGATAAAGGGGTTCAGCTACCGCAGCAAGTAACAGATGAATCGGTGTTGTCCTAATGCAGTAAAAGAGAGCAGGAGCGAGAGAGTAGGATTGTATCGGAATGAACAAGGGGGTTTTGCTTGCCTGGCACTTCTGAAGATAACATTGAGTCTTCATCAGTGTCAACGATCACATCCTCGGTATCACGTCTATCGAGAGGGGACAAATACCGGCAACACAGAAGGAAACACAATCAATGCAATGCACAATATGATGCATGATCATGACAAGGCAAAATGAATGTGTTTTGGGCTAATGCACCTAAAACCAGATTAAATGAAGTTGGTTTGAATCCAAGATTCAAATTCAAACTCCATATGTGGTTATTTAAATGTCATTTACTTCATTTGCCCTAAACAGTAGTGATAAGTTGTTCTAACATGCATGAAAATGGTACAGATGGATTCCTTGAATTTTTCCGATAATTTTTCATATATAAATTATTTAATTTGGAGTTACGGTTGAATTTCTATGATTTATTGAAGTTTTAGCTATTTTCTGGAATTTCCTGATTATTTTTAAATCCAGAAAATACTTATTGCGTCAGCCCCACGTCACAGTGACGTCAGCAGGGTCAACTGGGCTGGCTCGGGTCAAACCTGACATGTGGGGTCCACACGTCAGTGACACAGGGGCTAATCCCGCGTTGACCCGGGCTTTGACCCACTACGGGACCCACTGTCAGTGGCTGTGGGGGGGGTGTTTAGGCGTCATTAGTGCTAATTAGGCGTGCCACGTCGGCAGTCGCCGGAGTTCGGCCGGCGACGACCAAAACTGCGGCGGGAGCTCGCCGGAGTGGCGCTGCGAGCGGTTTTGGGCCAAGCCAAGGGCACCAGAGGGTTGCCCTTGCTTGCGCGCATCCAAAGGAGGCATGCGGGAGGCGCGGGGTGGCCGGAGCTGCCGGCGGCGAGTTCCTTTGCGGCTGCCGGGGTTCAGGCAATCTCGGGGTCGGGGTTAGGGAGCACGGCAGGAGGAGCTGGGGCGTGCTACGGACTCCTGAGATCACGGTGAGCACGTCAGTGGGCTCGGATACGAGCTGGGGTGGCTGTTGCCACGGCCACGCCATGGCCGGCGGCGAGAGATTCTCGGGCAAAGTGGTGGGGCTAGCTAGAGAGGGAGGTGGGGCACGGGGAGAGGGGGAATCGGGTCGAGAGCTCACCGTGGTTCTTCTGGTGCTGCTGGCGAGGCAGGGGAGGCACGGGGTCCGGCGAATCGACGGAGGGGAGCTTCAGTGGCCGGCGACGGAACGGCGATGGTGACGGCGTTGCAGGGCTTCCGGAGGGCCGTGGGTCGGTGGGGAGGAAGGAGGGGGTCGAGGCGGAGCTCCCTGGGGCGTCGGTGAGGCGTGGGGAGCATGGTGGCTGCGGCAATCGGCGTCGGTGGCGACGGCTGCGCTCGGCACGAGAGGGAGAGAGAAACAGAGGAGGGGGAGAGCTCGGGAGAGAGTGAGGGGCGGTCGGGGAGGCCACGTGTCGACGTCCAGGGCGTCCAGAGCGTCGGGGGAGAGCGGTAAGCAGGAGCTGGCGAGGCGCGTGGCCAGCGCGCGGCGGGCACGCGCTCGTCCTCCTGTCCAGGGAGGAAGACGACAGGGAAGGCGCTGGTGGGCTGGGCCGGCCAGGGGGGGGAGCTGGGCCGGCTCTGGTGGCTGCGCGGGTAAGGCCAGGTGGGCTTGCTCTTTCTCTCTTTTATTTTTTTCCCTGTTTTGTTTTATTTAATTTCGTTTTGCCACTGTTTTGAATTTTTAAACAAATTCAAACAATGCCAAAAACTCCTCTGAATAATTTTATTTGGCTAGATGGACTTTTCCAAAAGCTCATAAAATATTTCAGGGGTATTTGAAATTATATTCTAATTATATGAATATAATTCAAATTCAAATAGCTAATGATTTAAATTCAAAGTCCCAAAAATAAATCCTTAAAAAATGTTCAAAATTTTTGGTTGGGACCAGAACCCTTACCAAAAATTATCAAACATTTAAGAAGAGCCTTTTGGAGCAATGAATGAGATTTCTAGGGTTTTTGCCCCTCTTTTATTTAAGGTTTTGAGGCTTCCAATATTCCTCAATTCAAGTTTCAAAAATATAGACATGATGCACACATGAAGCTAGGCTAGAGCAATGCCAGAAGCTAGGGGTGTGACAACTCACCCCCACTAAACAAGAATCTCGTCTCGAGATTCAAGCGTAGGGCAGGATGAAGGGAAAACGCAAACTAGTACAATCTTCACGATCCAGGTTGCACTTCAAATGAACGTTGAGTTGAACACCATCTTTGTCTTGTCGTCTTGCTCTGAGAAATCCTGTCAACATGACAGGGGGGGGGGAAGAAGGAGACTCTAGAAGGGTCGATCTCCTCGAAGATCGAACAACTCAAGATTAACTTACGGAATGAGACATAGAACCATCTTTCGGGTTGAGACACGGATACACATCAAGAGGGGTGGAGAGAAACGGATGACGAAGGTTCACTAGGTAGACAACAATTCCACACCTAAGAAGGTGGTAAACGATTGTCAACGTAGCGAGGAGTTGAGTTGCCATGATACCACGAAGAAACATCCTGGAGGAGGGTGATTCATAGACTATTACCCTAAGTGGCAAAAAGAATTACCTTTGATCCAGAGATCATTGAAACTCTTTAAACCAGCCTAAGACAATTCTCGAGCGATCGTTTGGAGGGGGTCGGTAGAATGGCATACTCAAACTTGGGTGATGTGGATTACCTTGTGGAAGACAACGTAATGGATGATTTTTGCTTATCACCGGAAATGGAAGGGACCCATGGTAGAATGGCACATTGGCGGTGCAAGCTGGGAACAAAATGCAAATGCTGGGAATGATTCTGGTAACTGGGGAAGAACCCAACAATAGAGAGTAAATCCACTGTTGAGAAGTTATAGCATAACCGAGGAAGTAGAGAGCAAACCTAGCTAGTGTCGATGGTAACACCTAACGCTTGTGCGTGCTCTCAAGAACTTGAGCATTTCCATAATCATCAAGGTTTTACCAATATCCGTGTCAAGGATTCTGGCAACACAACTTACTACCATGATGAATACCGGTGGAAAATGCCGATGCAAAGGAAGATAACACCTTCTTAGATTTCACCTTGGCGAGGCCAAAGAAACAAAATCTGGATGATCGACCGAGAGACATTTAGCACTCTGCTTCTAATGTTCTCCTTGATGTGCTAGCGTAACCCATTCATAGATATGGTTTGATATCTAGAACATCAAGTAAAGGGTCGGACTTCGGGATCTCGAAATCCATAGGGCAACTAGGGAGTAAATCCTACGAAATCCCTATGGGGAGGTGGCCAACTTCCTCAATCAAGATATTATAATAATAGGTCTTCCGGCTAGGTGTGTTGGCCACGACATCCACTTTACCGGTTTTCGAGGGACCGATATTATAGTTCTTGGGAAATGTTCCAAACCATCATATCTGCCTGAGATTCAGATCTGGTTGGTGTCAGGATATTCCAGACTCATCGAGTCTAGGAAGAAAAATGAAAGTTTGCAACACAATCCGACGAGACAACGCTGCGAGATTCTCGGGGAATGAACTACGATAGTAAGCTCCAAAACATGAGCTGGTTCTGCTACAAACATGTGAACACGTTGTCCAAGACAAGCATGACCACAAAGTAGTCTTATAATAAAACACTACCGAGTTCAGGAGGGGAAACCATCAGCGAGGATATCGAAGTTTTGTACAAATCCGTCTGGTACCTTCGGGACTAGCACTTAAAACTTATTAATCTTGAACAAATCAATCAGTGGCTTGGTGTGCTAGGGACCCATATAGAATGGAGGTTGCAAGTCTCCGAACCACAGAATACTTCGCACGTATGCATGACTGATTTGGGATGATTCCAAAGGAAACAACATTGACTTTCTCGAATCCACGGCGGCAACTATCACCAAATGCACGTGTATAAGAGGAAGTCACTCCTTTCATCAAACAAATGCTTCATGAGTTAGCATGAAGAAATGCTTTCAAAAGTTTCCAACACTAGCTTAATGTTCAACAAAATCATGGAGGAGATAAGGATGTTGTCAATGGGCTCAACAACAATTCTTCCGGGTTTCCTTTTTAAAAGGAATTCCATAGTTAAGTGAACACGGTGATAGCATTGGTCAGACCAAAGATGTAATGGTGTATGCTCGAGGGATCATCCACGAGTAAGACAACATTACGAATATCGTTGGTTCTGGTCTGATTGGATGATAGCCCATACTCCAATCAAAAGTTAGATAAAAATGATAGGTCCAGCAACTGATCACAGGGACCAATCGATGAAGATATCATCTTTCGTCAACACACACTACACAAGAATATCCCTTTGGAACGAACTAAGTCAGGCAAGCTTTTATCTTCCAACTCTCCAAGTTGTTGTCTAGCTTAACCAACTAGCTCAGGGGTATCCAACACGGATTCTTGGAGAAAGGGTGGTTTACAGGATGAACCAACTTGATCACGAGCTCAACATAACAGTCAGGTGACAACCTGGTGATACCTTCGAGAGGATATTCGAAAAATCACGAACCACCGATATGTTACTAAGCTCGAGAACAATCTTGCTTTTTGAGGCAAGACGATATGATTAATAGAGCGAAGATTTGAATAATCCTAACTCATCGATCGAGGAGTGCACCGAGAACAAGGACTAGGTAGCATGATCAACCTTAGAATGATGATTCAAAACCAGCACGCTAAGAATGAAATTATTGTCCTTTAACTACCAAGCAACGAGGTTGCTGGGAGTATTGATTTCACACATCACAATTCATTTGTCGGTATTCCGGTTGCATCAACCGAGGCCGAGGAATGACTAATGATGGTGAGAAGTATCACTACGTCAAAATTCATGAGAGTTGGTGTAGTTCTCATGACAATTCTGACATAAAGGGGGTAATACTCCAAGGTAGAACAGAACCAAAAACTGGATTGACATTTGATCTGCGGCATACAACTTCTTTGACTCAATCCTGGATATGGAAGAGGTACTGGAGTTTGTTTCTCCTAGTCATTCTGCGATAGAATGGCTTGACGGACCACAAGAGTAATAGGCATCGATAAACGAACGCACACATACGCTTGACTATCAATTGATAGACGAGGGTCAGTAGACAACTAAAGAGGGACAACTCAAAGGAACATATAACTTTCTGAGTTGTGGATGCATAGATTAGTATGTCGATCCAAGTTCAACATAATTCTTCCGGATAACTCATGCAGAAAAGTAGAACTGGCAGAGCCATAACATATAATGGAGAACTCATCAAGAATAATCCTGTTGTGATATTTCAGTTCAACGAGGAACTTCTGCCATAAGTAGTTCATGGTATTTGGAAGAAGAAGATACCACGGACTTCAAGGACTATCGCAAATGTTACTGATATCCTAAAGGCACTAGCAATTACTATCAACATGAAGTAGGTAAAGTGAATCTCGGGTTCAAGAACCCAGGAACAGAATACCTACTAACCAAATGGCATCACGGGATGCTTTCGATAATGACGGCCAGAGTCATCACACTGGAGCATAAATCATGGCTAGGCTACTAGATGATCCCCTGAGACACCTAAGGTCATTATAGTAACTCCAACATAATGTCAAGGCAATAGAATACCTCAACTCAACAATTAGTGTGATTGAGCTGGCATAAAGGAACATCGAGACCAGAGGGAAAGGATTTTGCAAATGCATCAGACTATTTAGAAACCTGGGATGACTCGGACAGCATAACGGCTGTAAATGCTCAGAAAAGATTTGAGACATTCACAAAAATGGTGGCATAACCACTCAGAAGCACAATATCAAGGTTTCGTGATCAGCAATTAACATACAGAGGTAGAAACTGAACTGAGGCTTAATCCAACAATCTTTAAGTCTACGGACTAGTAACACGTGATCCTAATGGAAAGAAGAGATAGCCTAGTTCTTAATCCCCGTAGAAGAGAAGATGATGACTCAGATCAGAAGGCCATGAGGTATAAGGAGTAAAAAGAGCCTTACGTTCCATCCCACAATCAATTCCCTTATATAGCTAAAGAATTTCTAGACTCAACTTCGACCAGTTTGGCTTGGTAATCCTACAGGCAGTCAAGCTCTGATACCAACGCTGTCAGGACCCCGACTCGATGTCACACCGATCTAGACGGTAACACCTCATATCACTTTGCGGCCTCACGCACGGTATCCCCACGGGTGTCGCCTTACCTTTGCCCAGGACCGTTTGCGCCTTTTGGCTCACGTATATGATAGTGTCGCTAGCATCCATATGATAAAGAGCCCGGGCTGACATGACTAGTCGTAAACCCAAAGTGGCACAGACTTACAGGGACAGGCATCCATGACCCAGCTTCGAACGTGTCGGTCATCAGCAAATGGGTCCGGGCTGTAGCACTGGGCTAGCAGGACTCCGGTAAACCGGCTGTAGCGGGCTAACAGGACTCCGGTACTCAAAGCGTGACATTTCCCCGAAGGGACAGACACAGGAACGAAGAAGGACACATGCCGGCTAGCCTAAGTGTTCCAGAGCAGTAGCAAGCTACCATGGCTCAGCGGTAACACTAGGAGACATTTCCCGGTAAGAGAGGCTACTAAAGATAAACAACTAGATAGTCAGATCCCACACATACCAAGCATTTCAATCATACACACAATATGCTCGATATGTGCAAATACAACGAAGCATCACAACATGACTCTACGACACAAGTACTTTATTCATTAGGCTCCGAGGAGCGAGATATTACAAACATGGGTCTCATGACTCAACACTCAGAGCATACAAGTCAAAGCACAAGCGGAAGCTATCATGTCTGAGTACAGACGTCTATAAATGAAAAAGGCTGAAAAGCCTGACTATCTATCAGATCCTGCCGAGGGCACAAGATCGTAGCTGAGGTATCAAGCTAAACGTCGAAGTCCAAGCGGAACTACTAGTGAGACTGAAGTCTCTCTGCAAAACATAAAATAGGCAAACGTGAGTACAAATGTACCCAGCAAGACTTACATCAGATCTATCTACACATGCATCATTATCAACAAAGGGGATGGTGGAGTTTGACTGCAGCAAGCCAGCTTTGACTCGGTGGCTATCCTGAACTACGACTGCAAGTAACTCTTTTGAGGTGGCGCACACGAGTCCACATATTCACCATATCAATACACCACTATGGATCCGCTCCCGTCTCCCTACGAGAACGCCATCCATAGCACTCACGCTTATCTTGCGTATTTTAGAGTATCCACTTTCACTTGTCTATGAACTGTACAAGGGGTCCAAGTTTCCATATCCGAGGAATCCGGCTATTCGAATAGATGATGATAACCCTGCAGGGGTGTACTTCTTCACACACGCTCCCGCCACTTACCGCCCTGTACACGTCATGTACCTCGGCAACCTTCAAGCGGAAGCCGGGCGAGGGAGTCGGCCACGACCTGACTAACCGAACAAGTCTCTAGTCCAGGTTTATCGCCTATTCGGGTTCCATCCGCAAGGAGATCCGGCCGGGGTGTCGCTCACGGCCCCAAACGATGTGTGCAGGGTTCCCAAGCCCACCAACCGGGTGCCACTTGGTACACCGTGCCACTGTGCCTAGTCTGTCCCAAGCCCACCTGTACCGGGTGCCACTTGGTAGACTACCAACACTACCTACAAACACCAGAAACTAGTTGCAACTCCTGGACAGAGATCATGTTGATTAATAAGTCGAGAGGGGCACTTAAGCATTCCAATGTGTGGTAGTAGCTGGTCATGGATCACAAACACAGAACTCAGTTCCTGAGGACGGCTGCAATGAGACAACCCACCATGTACTCCTACATGGCCTCTCACCGCTACCTTTACCAAATCGTGTTCACACACTTAGCTCACACACAGTAGGACATGTTCACACGCCTCTGATTCATCCCCGATGAATCAGACCTGACTCAACTCTAAGCAGTAGCAGGCATGACGAACAAGCATGAATGAGTAGGCACATCAGGGCTCAAACAACTCCTACTCATGCTAGTGGGTTTCATCTATTTACTGTGGAATGACAGGTCATGCAAAGGATAAAGGGGTTCAGCTACCGCAGCAAGTAACAAATGAATCGGTGTTGTCCTAATGCAGTAAAAGAGAGCAGGAGCGAGAGAGTAGGATTGTATCGGAATGAACAAGGGGGTTTTGCTTGCCTGGCACTTCTGAAGATAACATTGAGTCTTCATCAGTGTCAACGATCACATCCTCGGTATCACGTCTATCGAGAGGGGACAAATACCGGCAACACAGAAGGAAACACAATCAATGCAATGCGCAATATGATGCATGATCATGACAAGGCAAAATGAATGTGTTTTGGGCTAATGCACCTAAAACCAGATTAAATGAAGTTGGTTTGAATCCAAGATTCAAATTCAAACTCCATATGTGGTTATTTAAATGTCATTTACTTCATTTGCCCTAAACAGTAGTGATAAGTTGTTCTAACATGCATGAAAATGGTACAGATGGATTCCTTGAATTTTTCTGATAATTTTTCATATATAAATTATTTAATTTGGAGTTACGGTTGAATTTCTATGATTTATTGAAGTTTTAGCTATTTTCTGGAATTTCCTGATTATTTTTAAATCCAGAAAATACTTATTGCGTCAGCCCCACGTCACAGTGACGTCAGCAGGGTCAACTGGGCTGGCTCGGGTCAAACCTGACGTGTGGGGTCCACACGTCAGTGACACAGGGGCTAATCCCGCGTTGACCCGGGCTTTGACCCACTATGGGACCCACTGTCAGTGGCTGTGGGGGGGGTGTTTAGGCGTCATTAGTGCTAATTAGGCGTGCCACGTCGGCAGTCGCCGGAGTTCGGCCGGCGACGACCAAAACTGCGGCGGGAGCTCGCCGGAGTGGCGCTGCGAGCGGTTTTGGGCCAAGCCAAGGGCACCAGAGGGTTGCCCTTGCTTGCGCGCATCCAAAGGAGGCATGCGGGAGGCGCGGGGTGGCCGGAGCTGCCGGCGGCGAGTTCCTTTGCGGCTGCCGGGGTTCGGGCAATCTCGGGGTCGGGGTTAGGGAGCACGGCAGGAGGAGCTGGGGCATGCTACGGACTCCTGAGATCACGGTGAGCACGTCAGTGGGCTCGGATACGAGCTGGGGTGGCTGTGGCCACGGCCACGCCATGGCCGGCGGCGAGAGATTCTCGGGCAAAGTGGTGGGGCTAGCTAGAGAGGGAGGTGGGGCACGGGGAGAGGGGGAATCGGGTCGAGGGCTCACCGCGGTTCTTCTGGTGCTGCTGGCGAGGCAGGGGAGGCACGGGGTCCGGCGAATCGACGGAGGGGAGCTTCGGTGGCCGGCGACGGAACGGCGATGGTGACGGCGTTGCAGGGCTTACGGAGGGCCGTGGGTCGGTGGGGAGGAAGGAGGGGGTCGAGGCGGAGCTCCCTGGGGCGTCGGTGAGGCGTGGGGAGCACGGTGGCTGCGGCAATCGGCGTCGGTGGCGACGGCTGCGCTCGGCACGAGAGGGAGAGAGAAACAGAGGAGGGGGAGAGCTCGGGAGAGAGTGAGGGGCGGTCGGGGAGGCCGCGTGTCGACGTCCAGGGCGTCCAGAGCGTCGGGGGAGAGCGGTAAGCAGGAGCTGGCGAGGCGCGTGGCCAGCGCGCGGCGGGCACGCGCTCGTCCTCCTGTCCAGGGAGGAAGACGACAGGGAAGGCGCTGGTGGGCTGGGCCGGCCAGGGGGGGGAGCTGGGCCGGCTCTGGTGGCTGCGCGGGTAAGGCCAGGTGGGCTTGCTCTTTCTCTCTTTTATTTTTTTCCCTGTTTTGTTTTATTTAATTTCGTTTTGCCACTGTTTTGAATTTTTAAACAAATTCAAACAATGCCAAAAACTCCTCTGAATAATTTTATTTGGCTAGATGGACTTTTCCAAAAGCTCATAAAATATTTCAGGGGTATTTGAAATTATATTCTAATTATATGAATATAATTCAAATTCAAATAGCTAATGATTTAAATTCAAAGTCCCAAAAATAAATCCTTAAAAAATGTTCAAAATTTTTGGTTGGGACCAGAACCCTTACCAAAAATTATCAAACATTTAAGAAGAGCCTTTTGGAGCAATGAATGAGATTTCTAGGGTTTTTGCCCCTCTTTTATTTAAGGTTTTGAGGCTTCCCATATTCCTCAATTCAAGTTTCAAAAATATAGACATGATGCACACATGAAGCTAGGCTAGAGCAATGCCAGAAGCTAGGGGTGTGACACCTTTGTACAATTCAGGCTTAGCCGTTTAGCAATAAAGGCACTCATACTAAAGCTGTTATCACCAAACAAGGCATGGAATAGAATAATAATATCAGGAACACTAAAGTTTCCACTATTTCCACGACCAATTAAGCATCGACTAGCAAATAAGGCAAAGTAGCATAAAACAGGAAAGTGTATGCTAGCGATTCTCGCATCGGAACCCTTCTTTGGATCCCCTACAGTAATGGTGTTAACAAAACCATCCACAACTCTACGATGTGGTTCATCTAATCTTCCCTCAAAGGGTATTCTACATACCGCACAAAAATTACGTAAAGACATTTCCTTGAATTCATCATATAAATGAAATGATACTGAACGAGGTGAATTCTTAGGATAATAATAAAAGTTTTGCACGAAAGTACTGGTGAGTAAGAGATACTGATCGATCCGATCGTGGAGGAAGTCAGTGAGGCCAACATTTTCAATCAAGGAATAAAAGTCTTCATAAATTCCGGCTTCTCTTAAGAAATTATCACAAGGCCATTCACATGGCCATACTTCCGCTACGCGAGGAAGATTATACTTGGCCTTCTCCTTTTCTTTAGCTTGTTTATCCTTGGAGCCTTGGCTAGAAGAGCCCCTCAAAAATCTCCTTATCATTTTCTGAAAATTTCTGAAATTTTAGTAACTTCAAAATAAAAGTGAATAAAACTAAACAAGATTGGTAGCAACTACTCCCACAAGTGCATAGAGCCTATATCATTCATTAGAATTACTTAGGACCTCATAAATTTGACATGCAAGCTCAAGAACAGGGACACCTAAGCAGCAAACATTTGCAATGAATAAAGCATTAGAACAAAAACTAATTGGATCAATGGAGGAGTCACATACCAAGCAACAATCTCCCAAAGCAGTTTTGTGAATGGAGCTTTGAGCAAGGAGATCGAAAATCGCAACAAAACGAGCTAGAACTCGTGCTTGAACTGGATAGGGATTTTTTGGGAGGAAGATGGAGTGTGTGGGTGCTGGAATAGGTGGAGGGGGCCACCATGGGCCCACGAGATAGGGGGGCGTGCCCAGGGGGTGTGGGCGCGCCCTCCACCCTCGTGGCCAGGTGCTTGCCCCCTGCAGTGTTTTCAGTGCCTAAAATCCTCAAATATTCCATAAAAAATCATACAAAATTTGCAGGGCATTTGGAGCACTTCTATTTTCGAGATATTTTTTTATTGCACGGATAATTAAGAAAACAGACAGATAATACTAGTTTTTCTTTATTTATTCTAAATAACAGAAAGTAAAAAGAGGGTACAAAAGGTTGTGCCTTCTAGTTTCATCCATCTCATGATCATCAAAATGAATCCACTAATAAGGTTGATCAAATCTTGTTAACAAACTCATTCCGAATAACACGGAACCGGAGGAATTTTGAATAACATTAGGTTACCTCAACGGGGATATGAATATACCTAACAATAAGAATATCATAATTTTTCTTAACAGTAGGAAGAGGAAATTCAAAACCTCCAATAATGATAGTTGGAATCTTCCCAATAGAATTGATGCTATGAACTTGACGTTGTTTCCTCGGAAAGTGTACCGTATGCTCATTACCATTAACATGAAAAGTGACATTGCCTTTGTTGCAATCAATAACAGCCCCTGCAGTATTCAAAAAGAGTCTATCAAGGATAATCGACATACTATCGTCCTCGGGAATATCAAGAATAACAAAGTCCGTTAAGATAGTGACATTTGCAACCACAACAGGCACATCCTTGCAAATACCGACAGGTATAGCAGTTGATTTATCAGCCATTTGCAAAGATATTTCGGTAGGTGTCAACTTATTCAATTCAAGTCTACGATATAAAGAGAGAGGCATAACACTAACACCAGCTCCAAGATCACATAAAGCAGTTTTAACATAATTTCTTTTAGTGGAGCATGGTATAGTTGGTACCCCAGGATCTCCAAGTTTCTTTGGTATTCCACCCTTAAAAGTATAGTTAGCAAGCATGGTGGAAATTTCAGCTTCCGGTATCTTTCTTCTATTTGTATTGATATCCTTCATATACTTAGCATAAGGATTTAATTTAAGCATATCAGTTAAGCGCATACGTAAGAAGATAGCTCTAATCATTTCAGCAAAACGCTCAAAATCCTCATCATCCTTTGTCTTGGATGGTTTAGGAGGAAAATGCATGGGTTTCTGAACCCATGGTTCTCTTTCTCTACCGTGCTTCCTAGCAACAAAATCTCTCTTATCATAACGTTGATTCTTTGATTGTGGGTTATCAAGATCAACAACAGGTTCAATCTCTACCTCATTGTTATTGCTAGGTTTGAGCGTCAACGTGAACATTATCTTTAACATTATCACTAGGTTCATGTTCATCACCTGATTGTGTTTCAGCATCAGAAATAGAAATATTATTGGGATTCTCAGGTGTGTCTACAATAGGTTCACTAGAAGCATGCAAAGTCCTATCATTTTTCTTTTTCTTTTAGAAGAACTAGGTGCCTCTAAATTATTTCTCTGATAATCTTGCTCGATTCTCTTAGGGTGGCCTTTAGGATACAAAGGTTCCTGAGTCATTCTACCAGTTCTAGTAGCCACTCTAACAGGAAAGTCATGCTTATTATTTAATTCATCAAGCAAATAACTTTGAGCTTTAAGTACTTGCTCTGCTTGAGTGGTAACCATAGAAGCATATTTGCTAATGAGTTTAAGTTCACCTTTAACTCTAGCTATATAATCACTCAAGCGTCCTATCTCGAAAGCATTATTCTTTAATTCTCTACCAACATAAGCATTAAGACTTTCTTGTCTAGCCATAAAGTTATCAAATTCATCTAAGCATGGGCTATGAAATTTAGTAGAAGGAATTTCAACATTATCATATCTATAGAGAGAATTTACCTTTACTACCTATGTCGGGTTATCAAGACAATGTGTTTCTTCAACAGGCGGTATATTAAGACCATGTAATTCTTCAATAGTTGGTAAATTCTTAACATCTTCAGCTTTAATACCTTTTTCTTTCATTGATTTCTTTGCCTCTTGCATATCTTCAGGACTGAGAAATAGAACACCCTTCTTCTTCGGAGTTGGTTTAGGTATAGGCTCAGGAATTGCCCCAGGAATTGGCTCAGGAAGAGTCCAATTATTTTCATTAGTCAACATATTATTCAATAGTAATTTAGCTTGGTCGACTGTTCTTTCCCTGAAAACACAACCAGCACAACTATCCAAGTAGTCCTTGGAAGCATCGATTAGTCCATTATAAAAGATATCAAGTATTTCATTTTTCTTAAGAGGATGATCAGACAAAGCATTAAGTAATTGGAGAAGCCTCCTCCAAGCTTGTGGGAGACTCTCTTCTTTGATTTGCACAAAATTATATATTTCCCGCAAGACAGCTTGTTTCTTATGAGCAGGAAAATATTTAGCAGAGAAGTAATAAATCATATCCTGGGGATTACGCACACAACCAGGATCAAGAGAATTAAACCAAGTTTTAGCCTCACCCTTTAATGAGAACGGAAATATCTTAAGGATATAATAATAGCGAGACTTCTCATCATTAGTAAACAGGGTGGCTATATCATTTAACTTGGTAAGATGTGCCACAACAGTTTCAGATTCATAGCCATAAAAAGGATCAGATTCAACCAAAGTAATTATTTCAGGATCAACAAAGAATTCATAATCCTTATCAGTAACGCAGATAGGTGAAGTAGCAAAAGCGGGGTCAGGTTTCATTCTAGCATTAAGAGATTGCTGCTTCCATTCAGCTAATAACTTCTTAAGATCATATCTATCTTTGCAAGCAAAAATAGCTCTAGCAGCTTCCTCCTCCATAACATAACCCTCAGGAACAACATGCAATTCATAATCATGGGGAGAACTTTCATCATCAATAATATCATTATTAATAATTTCATTCTCTCTAACCCTAGCAAGTTGTTCATCAAGAAATTCACCTAATGACAAAGTAGTATCATGCACAGAAATAGTTTCATCATAAGTATCATGCATAGCAGAAGTCGCATCATCAATAACATGCGACATATCAGAACTCGTAGCAGTAGCAGGTTTAGGTGTCGCAAGCTTACTCAAAACAGAAGGAGAATCTAATGCAGAGCTAGATGGCAGTTCCTTACCTCCCCTTGTAGTTGAGGGAAAAATCTTTGTTCTTTCGTCTTTCAAGTTCCTCATAGTGATCAGCAGATATAAATCCCAAGTGACTCAAATAATAGAGCTATGCTCCCCGGCAACGGCGCCAGAAATTAGTCTTGATAACCCACAAGTGTAGGGGATCGCAACAGCTTTCGAGGGTAGAGTATTCAACCCAAATTTATTGATTCGACACAAGGGGAGCCAAAGAATATTCTCAAGTATTAGCAGTTGAGTTGTCAATTCAACTACACCTGGATAACTTAATATCTGCAGTAAAGTATAGTAGCAAAGTAGTATGATAATAAAAGTAACGGTGGCAGAAGTAAGGATAGCAGTTTTGTAGTAGTTGTAATAGTAGCAACGGAAAAGTAAATAAGCGAAGCACAATATGTGAAAAGCTCGTAGGCATTGGATCAGTGATGGATAATTATGTCGGATGCGATTCCTCATGTAATAGCTATAACATAGGGTGACACAGAACTAGCTCCAGTTCATCAATGTAATGTAGGCACGTATTCCGAATATAGTCATACGTGCTTATGGAAAAGAACTTGCATGACATCTTTTGTCCTACCCTCCCGTGGCAACGGGGTCCTAGTGCAAACTAAGGGATATTAAGGCCTTCTTTTAATAGAGAACCGGAACAAAGCATTAGCACATAGTGAATACATGAACTCCTCAAACTACGGTCATCACCGAGAAGTATCCCGATTATTGTCACTTCGGGGTTGTCGGATCATAACACATAATAGGTGACTATAGACATGCAAGATAGGATCAAGAACTCACATATATTCATGAAAAAATAATAGGTTCAGATCTGAAATCATGGCAGTCGGGCCCTAGTGACAAGCATTAAGCATAGCAAAGTCATAGCAACATCAATCTCAGAACAGAGTGGATACTAGGGATCAAACCCTAACAAAACTAACTTGATTACATGGTAAATCTCATCCAACCCATCACCGTCCAGCAAGCCTACAATGGAATTACTCATGCACGGCGGTGAGCATCATGAAATTGGTGATGGAGGATGGTTAATGATGACGACGGGGACGAATCCCCCTCTCCGGAGCCCCGAATTGACTCCAGATCAGCCCTCCCGAGAGAGGTTAGGGCTTGGCGGCGGCTCCGTATTGTAAAACATGATGAAACTTTATCTCTGATTTTTTTTCTCCGTGAAACGGAATATATGGAGTTGGAGTTGAGGTCGGTAGAGCATCAGGGGACCCACGAGACAGGGGGGCGCGCCCAGGGGGGATGGCGCGCCCCCACCCTCGTGGATAGGGTGTGGGCCCCTTGGCCTTGATTCTTTCACCAGTATTTTTTATATTTTCCAAAAGTTATCTCTGTGGATTTTCGGGTCATTCTGAGAACTTTTGTTTTCTGCACAATAAGCAACACCATGGCAGTTCTGCTGAAAACAACGTCAGTCCGGGTTAGTTTCATTCAAATCATGCAAGTTAGAGTCCAAAACAAGGGCAAAAGTGTTTGGAAAAGTAGATACGTTGGAGACGTATCAGTTCGCTCTTATGAAAATTAATTTTGAGGCCAGAAAGTTCCTCAAATGCACATAAAAGCAGCTTGAGATTTCTTGCTTTATCTAGATCATGATCAAAGAAAAGTATCGCGTCATCTGCATATTGTAGGATAGATAAACCTTCTTCTAACTAATGAGGAATGACGCCGCTAACCTGACCGTCCACCTTAGCCCGTTCAACAAGGGTAGCTAACATGTCAGACACAATATTAAACAAAATGGGTGATGTGGGGTCCCCTTGGCGAAGCCCTTCCTTGTCTGAAAATAGTTGCCAACCTCATCGTTAACTTTGATGGCCACACTACCTCCAGAAACAAAGCTCTCAACCCATCGACACCATTTTGGTGAAAACCCCTTCATGCGTAAAGTTTTCAACAGAAAGGGCCATTTAACTTTATCATAGGCTTTTTCAAAATCTATTTTAAAGATCACTCCATTCAACTTTTTGCGGTGAAGCTCATGTACCGTTTCATGCAGCACAACCACACCATCTAGTATGTTGCGTCCTTGCATGAATGTGGTTTGAGTGGGCTTGATGACATGGTCAGCCACCCCGTTCAACCGGTTAGTTGCGACCTTCGTAAAGATTTTGAAGCTTACATTAAGAAAGCAAATCGGTCGATATTGTTGAATACGACTGGCCTCCTTAATCTTAGGCAAAAGGATAATCTCCCCAAAGCTTATGCGGGAAATATCAAGGTCTTCGGTATGCAGTTTGTTAAACAACTGAATCAAGTCCGCCATGATCACATCCCTAAAGCATTGATAAAACTCTGCCGGAAAACCATCCGGTCCCGGGGCCTTGTTGTGTTCCATTTGAAACACCGCGGTTCGAATTTCCTCTTCAGAAAACGGAGAGGTTAAGAATCCAAAACTTGAGGGATGTCATGAGTGATAGACTCGTCCAGCTCAAAAAAGTGTTTCAGTGGAAGGGCCAAAAAGCTCTTTGTAGTATTTAGTAATAAAGTCTCTGAGCGGTGCTTCCCCCTCGATACGGCCTTCCTCCTGGTTAAGAGCAAAGATACGTTTCTTTCTATGTCTGCCATTGGCCAGCATTTGAATGTATTTCGTGTTATCATCACCTTGAACGAGTGAATTGGCCTTGCAACGTTGGTACCATTTAATCTCTTCCTCATGAAGCAAGCATGCAATCTGCTCATTAAGATGGTTTTTTTGCTCAATCTCAGCAGCAGAAAGAGGCCTCACCTCTGCAATTTTATCAAGGGTATCGATTAAAGTAGATAGCCGCAACTTTTCTTTTTTGTAAATGCCAGCAGTGTGTTTAGCCCATCCACGAAGGAATCGGCGCAAGGCGCGAATTTGATTGTTCCATCGTTGAATGGGCGTATTACCGCGAGGTTGACGCGTCCACACTTTCTTGACCATGTCGAGGAATCCCTCTCTAGTGAGCCATCCCAATTCAAATTTAAACTGATGACTGTTAGAACTTCGATTTGTTTGTCCAAAATTGGTTAGCAATGGAGCGTGATCCGATAAGGCCTCAATTCTTTCTAGTGCCCTACCGAGGCTAGGGGATATTTATATTCCTAGTCGGTGGTAACCAGCACCCGGTCAAGTTTTTCAAAAGTTGGAACTGATCGGTTATTGGGCCAGGTATACTGACGACCAGACATAGTGAGCTCCCGCAGATCTAGGCTGTCAATAACATCATCGAATAGGAAAGGCCACCTAGTATCAAACCGGTCATTGTTTTTTCCTGCTGATATCAAAGGATATTGAAATCCCCCCGACTAACATGGGATGGGGATTGTCTCGGCAGGTATTAACAAGTTCCTTTAGAAAAGCAGACTTAAACTCTTCCTGAGCGGCGCCGTATACAGCCACCAGGCTCCAAAGGAAGTTGTCGGACTTGTTTCGAAGGTGAAATTTGATATGATATTCCCCCTTTGACGTGGACAAAAGTTCCAAGTATGTGGAATGGATGCCTAGCAAGATTCCACCGGACCTCCCAAACGGGGGTAAGACGTGCCATTCATAATCGTAACCACATGAAAAGTGGTCAAGATCACGTGTTGGGAAGTCTCGTTTGCCCAACTCAGTGATAGCCACAAAGTCCGATGCATCACACAATCGGCAATATGTTTGTGTTTAGCCAAGTCACCAAGACCTCTGCTATTCCAAAACATGCCTCTCATGATGAACCATTTTTTTTGTTTAGAGGCCTTTGCCCTCTTAGATGGGCGCCCTCTTTTCTTCGCTGAGTTAGATTAGTTCTTTCGTACCGATGCGACAAGCTCACATAGCATAGTGTCACGTACAGTATCGTCCAAGTCTACCTCAGTTGTGTCTTTAACCAGATGGGAGAGAAGCTTGCCTTCATTATTGGCATCAGCTTCCTCATCCTCCTCATCTGACACAAGAGGGTCCACGAACTACGACAACTTAGGAGCAACCGTAAGCCGGTTGAACTCCACTTGTTTAAGAGCCCTAACCGAAAAATCTACTTCTTTCTCGTTACGTCCTAATGAAACTCCAAGGCTAGTAATATTTGAAGATACTTTGGAATTATCGAAAGACACAAATGATTGACGAGAAGAGGTTCCTTCAAAGTCGAGGTTGCGGGCCGCCGTCCTACGCATGGCCTTCACCAGCGAGTCCTCGTCGGTGGCTGTTGTACCATCTACACCGATGGCGTGCCAACCGCAACGCCTCAACAATGGTGGAGTGAGGCCAGCAATAGTGGCAGTCCCGGTGGCCCCGAGTGCTGGAGTAGACGGGCGCGGCGACAACGAAGAAGACCGTGAGGGCTGCATGTCATCCTCCAGCTCCGCAAGTGCCCCAGATGCAGACACCCCTCCCTGCGTCGAAGGCGTAGAGGACAAAGCTCGCAACTCCACCATCGCGGACTCATGGTCAGCCCTAACGGACGGGAAGAAGATCACTCCCCGCCGGGTAGGTGAAGCAGGTGCCGGTGACGGTGGCACCGAAGCCGCGCGCACAGGTACCTCCGCATGTGCCAACTCCACCAGCTGAGTCCACTCCTGGCCCCCTCTTCGAGGTGAGGCGGTGCCGCCAGCTGCGTCGGAGTCGGCGGCGTCGAAGTCTGTGGCGCCGACGTCGTCAGAAGAGATGGCGCATTGATCACCGGGGCCGCCATAGACGAAAGTGCCGAAGGTGTCATGGCCGCCGATGGAGGTCCCTGTAGTGACACAGGAGCTACCTTGGAATGCATGCGTCGATTAGGGTTGGGTGGTGTGACAGCGATGAAGATCTTATCCGGCGTTGAAAACCAGGTTAAATACTGGTGTAGTAATTAATTGCGAGATGTTACTGCCACTAGCTAGTGACCAGCCAGTGCCCAAACGTTAATCTTAGCTGAAAATCTATTTCCCACCTTCCAAGAATAAATCTATTTTCCCATACTTACCCGCTTTTGGCTTCACAAGTCTCTAGTCGCTCGTACGCGTGCGTGCCAATCCGAATCCATCCACCAACAGTCGCGGTCATCCAGGTCGCGGGGCTTGTCGCATTCCGATACGTCCTACCTCGTCGATGGCTACTCGTTGGTCGTGGTCATCCAAGTCGCGGGGCAGATAGATGCACCGCATCGGCTCGTCGCGTCGCGCGTTCGGTTTTTGCGAGTTTTGGCCAGAAATTTCTGTGGGAACGCTGGCTTCAGTTCCCACTTACCATATTGGCCGGTCCAAGCATCCGACTACGCGTAACAGACCCGTAGCTATAGCTTTTGGAGTTTCGGTGCTGTTATGATATGCCTTGTCCTCCTCTTAACGAGAAGTTTTTAAAGGAAATGTAGGCGACCGGCGTTCGTTAGAGAAAAATGGTTAACGGACGTTGAACTTGCTGGATCGAGGACGTTTGTTTCCATTTGCCCAAGTCTGTAGACATAGACAGAGGTCTTGCCGGATTATAAACTCCTAATCACGCATTATGATTGGTGGTGACACGGTGTGTTTCATGGAGGTGGCCGCGTGACCGAGGAATCGTGTGTACGTGTGCGCTTGCGTCTTCCTAGCTGGTCTATGCCAAAAAGCATGCAGTGTACACCGGGGAATTGATGGTTCACACCGGCTACTGCTGATTGCTTTTTTCAGAGAAGAGCAGACATCATGCATCTTCGAGCGCTCGCGTCACATACGATACTTACGCGCACTCTGAGTAAACAAAACACGCCGCGGAGAATCGATTCAGAGAGAAGCCGCCGCCCAACAAGACAAGTCAGATCGTGTCACTGGATTGAGTAGGTGCGCATCCCTTTCCTTG
Source organism: Triticum aestivum (assembly GCF_018294505.1). Classification (NCBI taxonomy): domain Eukaryota; kingdom Viridiplantae; phylum Streptophyta; class Magnoliopsida; order Poales; family Poaceae; genus Triticum; species Triticum aestivum. The sequence goes on along the minus strand of NC_057795.1, from coordinate 125,707,924 downwards.
TTACCCTTCCTTTGCCTTTGCACGTAGCCGGCCGTGCAACCATGAGAAGCCGATCTCATCCATACGGCCTGATCATGCACCTATCTAAGTAGCCATTATCTTTCCTACCAAGATAACATTGTTGACTAACAAAGCATATATTCGCTACGTGGAAGACGATTTGTGGCACACAGCGGCAGGGGCACGCATGCATGGAGCCGTATTGGTGCATCAAGATTTCAAAAATGGTTTTATGATTAGAGCTTAATTACTGCATGCATGCGGCTTTGATACCGTTTTTGACGTTTTTGACGGAGAGTGCATGCCTCCCCTGCCCCAGATCCCATGTTTTTTCTTTTGACTAGTAAATTTAAATTTGTTATATCTTTTGAATCGAAAGTCCAATTGACATTTTTCATATTTGTGTTCCTTGTGATGAGACCAAATTTGCATAAATGTATTCAAAATTGGTCTTATTCGAAATTACTCGTTGCAGCAAACACGAATTTGTAACTTAATTTGGACTTTCATTTCAAAAGTTCCAACAAATTCAAATATATGAGGTGGGACGGGTGACACATGCAACTCTGTCAAAAGCTGACATGCATGGGCTATAGTGCAGTGATTAAAGATTAATGACATAAACTAGTGCATCAATCTTAAAGCAAATGGGCGGCTGCTTGCATGCGTGCCCTTACGAGTTTTCGTCCGCCATGCTTAATCAATTACTTTGTGTCCGTGCATGATGCATCAAACTCATCATGATACAATCACGATCCCTTCATTTTCTTTTACTTCGCATATTAGTTTTGTCTTCGGTCAAGCTTTCTAATAAAGTTTGATCAAGGTTACAGAAAAAAATCAGTGTTCATAATACCAAATTAATACCATCCGATCCATCATGACATATATTTTTATACTGTATTAATTTTTAAAATATAAATGTACTCAAATTATGAAGTTCGACTTAAGACAAAACTAATATGCGAAGTAAAAAAATATATGCAGAGAGTGTTTACAACAAAAAAATGTGTTTGCTTATGGACTTCAAGGTACGCCCATCCACAACTACACAATGAAGCCTGCCCTAGAATAAAATTTACCTAGAAAATCGATTAGTATTTAGTTGGGACACAAAACTTGCTGGCATCCCAGCAGGACAGTTCACCCGCTTTACAAATCTCTGCACCGTTTGAGAACCCAGTAGCCACACGCATGCCCACCTGGCGGGGTTGGTGCTAGTGCCGTCAACGTTACCAACCCAATTTTTGACTAACCAGCCAACCTATCAATTTTCCCCTTCGAGGGTATTCGGCCTGGCCGGCTGACCCCCCCGCCTGCCTATATATACATGCACACACTAACCTGCGCTAACCCAACACAACACAACGAGCCACACAACACAAACACACACGATCATTTGTTACCTTGGCTGCTCCAGCAATGACAGTGACGGTGGAAATCACGCAGAGCATGGTGCTCGAGCCCTCACGGGAGTCGGCCCGCGGCGGCGGCAAGAAGGTGCCTCTCACCGTCTTCGACCGCGCCTCCACGGACGGCTACATCCCGGCCGTCTTCGCGTGGAACGTGCCGGCGCCGACCAACGACGCGCTCAAGGCCGGCCTCGTTGCCGCCGTCGCCAGGTTCCCGCACCTCGCCGGGAGGTTCGCTGCCGACGACCACGGCCGGAAGTGCTTCCACCTCAACGACGCCGGGGTGCTTGTTCTCGAGGCCACCGCGGACGCGGACCTTGCCGATGCGCTGGCGCACGACGTGTCCGCGCACATCAACGAGCTCTACCCGAAGGCCGAAAAGGTGATGAGAGATGCAGAGTATTTTTACACGTCCCAATAAGACTTCCACACGTACTGTAGGGTTGAAAACATGCTGATGATTTTTGACACTGTTGGGTTGCAGGAACGTGCGAATGAGCCCATCTTCCAGGCGCAGCTGACGAGGTACGCGTGCGGCGGTCTGGTGATCGGCACCGCCTGCCATCACCAGGTCGCTGACGGTCAGTCCATGAGCGTCTTCTACACCGCTTGGGCCAGCGCCGTCCGCACCGACTTGGCAGTTCTCATGTCGCCGTTCGTCGATCGCTCGGCCACCGTTGTCCCCCGAAGCCCACCGACGTCGGCGTATGATCACCGGAATATCGAGTTCAAGGGCGGGCTCAGCCGGAGCCACTCCTATGGTGTCCTCCCCATGGACAGGATCAAGAACCTGGCCGTGCACTTCCCGGACGAGTTCGTCGCCGACCTCAAGGCCCGTGTGGGCACGCGCTGCAGCACGTTCCAGTGCCTACTTGCGCACGCGTGGAAGAAGATCACGGCGGCGCGGGATCTGGCGCCGGATGATTTCACGCAGGTGAGGGTCGCCGTCAACTGCCGCGGCCGCGCAAAGCCTCCCGTGCCCATGGACTTCTTCGGGAACATGGTGCTCTGGGCGTTCCCGAGGATGCAGGTTCGGGACCTCCTGTCCAGCAGCTACCCAACGGTGGTCGCCTCCATCCGGGACGCCGTCGCCCTCGTCGACGACGAGTACATTCAGTCGTTTATCGACTTCGGGGAGGCGGAGCGCGGCGTGATTGAAGACGGCGGCGAGGAGCTAGCTTCGACGGCAGCGACGCCAGGGACAATGTTTTGCCCTGACCTGGAGGTTGATAGCTGGCTCGGGTTCCGCTTCCACGACCTCGACTTTGGGTGCGGGCCGCCCTGCGCATTCCTACCGCCGGACCTGCCCATCGAAGGAATAATGATCTTCGTGCCGTCCTGCGACCCCAAGGGCGGTGTCGACCTCTTCATGGCGCTCGATGACCAACACGTCCAGGCTTTCAAGCAGATCTGCTACTCCATGGACTAGTCATCCAGAGACCATATAGTATACTCGTATAGATATGCACAAGAAAGTAACACAACGGAATTATACTCTGCTCCCTAAGAACTGCCTCCTTGGTTTTTTTTCCTTGCTTAACTGCATACTTGGATCATTTTCTTGTACTTATGTAATCATAGTCTCATAACATGTTTGCAAAGATTGGTGTACTTTATTTGTAGTAACACGGAGAAAAGAAGCACACCATCGCCACACTCGCACCTACACAATGCTGGTCGTAATTGTAGTATTATAGCTTGTATCATGCATGCCAACTAGACAATTTTAATGAGATATCATACATTTTAAAAAAAAGGTTGAGTATCATATCACGATACATATTATAATAAATGTTATGCTACTGTGTGTCATGCATGAGAATAAATAAAGTACTACTCCTTCCGTTTCATAATATAGTGCCTATAGATTTCTGCAAAAGTCAAACAGTACAAACTTTGACCATATTTATAGAGAAAGGTAGGTACATCTAGAACACCAAATGCATATCAGTGGATACATCATGAGTTATATTTTCAGAATGTACATATTTGGTATTGTAGATATGGACATTTTTCTCTATACACTTGGTCAAAGTTGGCAAAGTTTGACTTTCATAAAAATCTATAGGCACTACACTGTGGAACGGAGGGAGTACATGATACTAATATACTATGATATTATGCATTACGAAGGTAGTATTATACACTAATATCATATGGATGATACCTTTTTCTCGAATACGCATAGAGCGTATCATTTCATTGATAGGGAGAAGAGTTTACATGCGCTTGGTCGAGCTACACACTCGTGGCTAGACCTACGCAAAGTTGCAGTTACAAGGTTCGATCAAGGTGGCTCAAAAATGAAAGAACGCGGTCCCTTTGCACCAGTCGTGGCCCACATCTCGACCTCGGCTAGAGCAGCACGAGAGGCTTCGGTAACTGATGGGCGGACGTCGTCAAAGGTGCAAGCATTCCTATGCTTTCAGAGGGTCCAGGCGACGATGATACCAAGGGAGGCAGTGCCTTTGCGAAGGGGGGCTGGGGCGGAAGACGTGGATGCTTGCCACCAGTCGAAGAAGGACTCATGGCCTTGAGGTATGCTGCTGGTAAGCCATAGCTTGGAGAAAACGTCATGCCACACCATGTAGGAGAAGGAGCAGCCAATCAAGAGGTGCTGCATGGATTCAGTGGCCTGGCCGCAGAACACACAGGCGTAGCCGTGTGGCAGTCCGTGTTGCGCGAGTCTCTCGTTTGTCCAGCACCGGTCTTGTAAGGCCAGCCATATGAAGAACTTGACGCTTAGAGGGGCCCAGGTTTTCCAGGTGAGTGTAGCGTGCGGGGATGTGCTGGAGCCGAGGAAGAGGACGTCGTAGCAAGATTTGGTAGAGTAGATGCCATTTGCTGTCCAGCGCCACCGAAGAATGTCTGGTTGCTCTGAAGTTGAGATCGGGAGTAGACGCCTCCATAGCTCAATGTACTGAATAGTTGCCAGGGGGCCCAAGGCGCCAACGATATCTTGAACCCAAGCACGGTTCTGGAGCCCCTCGGCCACGAGGCAGCATTGGCGGCGCCGCTTGGGCACCATAGCATAGATAGCCGGTGCGATCTCGGCGATTGACTGTCCGTGAACCCAGTGATCTGTCCAGAATTTGCAAGAGCGTCCATCGCCAAGTTCCCATTGTGTGGAAGCACGGAAAATGGCCTGCGCCTCGGGATCAACAGGGAGAGAAAGATGGCTCCAGGGGTGCGTCTGATCCGTGGCTTGAAGCCAGAGTCAGCGCGTGCGGAGGGAGATCCCAGTTCGGCGCAGGTCGCGGACGCCGAGCCCGCCGAGCTGCAATGGCATGCAGACGCGGTGCCAATTGACCGCGCAGTGTCCAACAGCAGAATCTTTCCTTCCATGCCACATGAATTCGCGGATGAGGCGGTTGACCAACTTGAGGACGTGGGCGTTGAGGGCAATAGCCGCTAGCAGATGCCCAGGCATGGCGCAGAGCACATGTCGTGCAAGGGTGAGCCTCTCACTACGGGCCAACAAAGATGCCCTCTAGGTGGATAGCTTCTTGCGCATCCGGTCCACCAGCGGCAGAAGATGAGAAGACTGGATCCTTCAAACCGACAGCGGCAACCCTAGGTATGAGATGGGGAAGTGCTTGATCGGGCAGTCCAACTCTAGCCAATAGTCGCCTCATGAGCAGGAGAGCATTGGATGGGAGTTGCAGAGCACTTGTCGAAGTTGGTGCATAAGCTGGAGGCACCGCCGAACACGAACAACAGCTCCCGGAGCGCGGCGAGGTCGTGCCGGTCTGGGTGACAGAAGACCAACACGTCGTCAGCATAGAGAGAGATACTCGAGGCCATGTGGTTGGGAGTAAGCCGATGTAGAATCCCGGTCTGAACCGCATGCAGAATGATGGAGTTGAGCACGTCAATCATGATGGTGAAGAACATAGGCGACATCGGATCGCCTTGGCGCAACCCCTTGGCATGCATGATCGGCGGCCCAGGCAATCCGTGGATGAGGACGCGGGTGCTCGTGGTGGAAAGCAAAATGGAGATCCATTCCCGCCAGCATGGGCTGAATCCATGGTGGCGCAAGACTTGGAGGAGGAATGGCCAGGAAACCGAGTCGAACGTGCGGGCAATGTCAAGCTTGAGTAGCACGCGTGGGAGCTTGCGGCTGTGGAGGTGCTTGCAGTTTGTTGGACGAGGAGAAAATTGTTGTGGATGCATCTTCCGACCATGAATGTGCTCTGGTTGATAGAGACAAGCTCGGGTAGCCTAGGATCCAGGCGAAGAGAGAGCACTTTGGCAAAGAGCTTCGCCAAGAGGTGAATGAGGCTGATCAGCCTAAAGTCGGCGAGGTAGGACGCGTCCGGCTTCTTGGGTAGTAGTGTGGTCAGCGCCTCCTTGAGTTTCCTGATACCGAGGCCATTGAGAGCATAAAGCTTGTGGAACACCTCGCAAATGTCCTTCTTAATCACAGGGCAAGCGGAGCATAAGAACTCGGCGGTGAACCATCGGGCCCGGGCGCCTTTCCATGGGGGAGCAGCTTGATCGCGGTCCAAATTTCGTCCTTGCTGAATGGCGCGTCGAGGTCGGAGAGATCAAACGTGGGCACCCCGAGCATGTCAAGGTCGAGGGTGAAGTCGCGCTCATCGGCGGAGCCAAGCAGCTGCATGAAGTGGGAGAAGGCCGCTGCAGCCATAGCCTCATCATCGAGAAGAAGCAGCCCATTATGCTGAAGCTCGAGGATCCTTTTCTTGACAAGGCGTCGAGAGGCCTGGATCCGAAGGAATGCCGAACAGGTTTCACCATTGCGCAGCTAGGAGAACCGAGAATGCTAGCGCGAGATCGTCCGGTCAAGCGAGGCGAGGCCGAGGTAGGCACATTTCAGGCAACGCCCAAGCCAAGCCTCTGATAGCGTGAGTGGGCGCCGGTCCTGTGCCTCGTCAAAGCGTGCGACCAGCTCGCGAGCGACAGACAGCTGCAGAGCGATGCCCCCCAAAGATTTTGCGCCCCAGCTCCGTAAACGTCTGGCGGTAATCTTGAGGCAAGCACAGAGGCGCCGGAACGGATCGGGGTGCGGCGGGGTGGAGTTCCAAGCGTCAGAAACCACATCCAGGTAGCCGTCCAGCTTTAGCCAAAACCGCTCGAAGTATACTCGTATAGACATCCATGGACTAGTCATCCAGAGACCATAAAGTATACTCGTATAGATATGCATAAGAGAGTAACACAATAAAATTATACTCTGCTCCCTAAGAACTGCCTCCTTGTTTTTTTCCGTTACTTAACTGCATACTTGGATCATTGGCTTGTATTCTTGTAATCATAGTCTCATGACATGTTTGCAAAGATTGGTGTACTTTATTTGTAGTAACACGGAGAAAAGAAGCACACCACCGCCACACTCGCACCTACACAATGCTGAGGCTTGTCGTAATTGTAGTATCATAACTTGTATCATGCATGACAACTAGACAATTTTAATGAGATGTCATACATTTAGATGAAAAAAAAGAGGGTTGGGTTTCATATCATGATACATATCATAATAAATGTTATGATACTATGTGTCATGCATGACTATAAATAAAGTACTACATGATACTAATATACTATGATATTATGCATTACGAAGGTAGTATCATACACTAGTATCATATGCGTGATACCAGTATACGATACTCCCCATTACAAATAGCCTGCAGAAAGGAGTCACAAAGCTTTCGCCAGTCACACCTCGCCACCCCCTCCCACCGGGTACATAATTACTTACTTTGATGAGATACATGAGGTGTAAAATCTAGGGTTTTGCCCTTGGTTGGACATGCATACCCTTGCAGCCATTCAACCACATATTGGTTTTCAAGAACACTTTCTATATGTAAATCGTCTGAAAATTGATTTTGAGTTGGCCGCTCTTTTTTGGCATTGAGTTATGCTTTGGGATTTGTGTTCTCATTTTCGTGTTTCTTTTGCTTTCGTTTATGTCTTGGCCTGCTACTTTGGCATGGCATGAGAGCTTTTAGTAGTCCTAGATGATGTGCTCTGTTTTTTAATAAAAAATGGAGCAAGGGTGATTAAAAAAGTAGCATAGCGAATTTACTTTTCTAACCAATTGATCCTAAAAGATCTTATTTGAGATAGGTCAGATTGGACTAGCGAGTTAAAAACAAGGGGATCAGAAGAACAAACAATAAGAATGAGGGATTGAAGTCCGTTCTTCGCATCTCGAAAGACACAAAAGATCTGTTATTAGCTTATTTATAAGCTGTCGAAGGTCCTTAAAAGCCTTGATTTGGGGTTTGAAGCATACCTACCACCCCTCCCCTGAGCTTAGTTCAGAGTTGCCTCAGCGCACTCGAGTAATAACTGGGAAAATCATTCTTTTTTAAGCCCTGCAAGCCTAATAGAACCTTGTTTCCTGGGCCAAGCAGATCCATGCATGGGAGCTAGTTCAATAGGCCTCTCGGTGAAATCACCTACTTTACTTTTTATACGAAATTCGTTGTGGGGGTGACTTTCCCATAGACCAACCTCCCGTTGGCGGACGCTACTTTAGATGGGGTGGGCTACACCCATTCTCGGTACGTACAAGGTGGGCACCCATTCTCACCCTTCTTTCTGTGCTTATGGAATCAGCCAGTGGCAGGTCTTGGCAATTGAATTCATCCCCGTCTTGCATAACTGACCACTGCAAATCAAGTCGAAAGTGCTTGGAAATAGATCTTATACCAATACTGACTACCCATTTCCATTGTTGTGCTTTCTAAAATGGCATACCCACACATCATGAGAATGATATTGAACAAGAGTCAGCTCAGCCTGCCTCTTCCTTTGCTCCCCATTTTTAGACTTCTACAAGTCGATCTTCTTACGATGGAAATCACGAAAAAGATCATTCGCTCTTACCTCGTCTGACATAGAATGCAATTGAAATAGAGACAACTAGGAAAAGACCGAAATAAGAAACTTCTACTCCCTAGGCTTAAATTAAAAATAAAAAAGATTTTTTTCTTACGTCGAGAAATATTTGTTTTTCAAGATGCTTGATTTTGACTCCTTGTAGGGGCTCATGACAATCCTGTAGGGGAAAAAAGTTACCGGTGCGTAATTGAAGATTCGGTGAAAACTAGTCGACCGCATTGGATTTTGGAAACTTTTGTTTAGAAAGTGGTGTCACGACCGTGGGGATCAAATGGATGGTTCAGGAAAGTCTAGTGAAGCGGCACGGTCTAAACACATGACTGATGACCGGGTGGGGCGCGTAGTGAACTGGTTTTCTAAAAAGATTGGAAGAAAGCAATGAAGAGAAGGGCATATATATCCTGGGCCCTGCCGTACGATGAAAGCTGGAGGAAGAGATGCGGGAGGACCCAGGGCCAGAGCAAGTTGGGTTGGGGTATAGAGCCGTAAGCGCGGTGGAAATGTAGCATCAAGCGGATACAAAGCATTATGAGTAACACCCGGCCTCTGCATAACTAAGATGCACACAGCCAAATCCAGAAGTCTGACAAAATTCATGAAATAAAAATTGACACACCGGCAACAGTAGAGTCTTTTAGACCGACACTATGCCTATGTCGAAGAAGGTGGTGGCTCGATCCGTAGGTTATGCTGCCACCCATGTTGTGAAAAAACCTCCGTAGCCACCTGCTCCAATCGCGTACACACCGCCATGAACAGCGGTTGGTACTCCGGCCGTTGTAGTATAGACCACGTACGTAGCGAGTGCGTACACCGGAAAATAACCTGTAGAGGAGAAGCATTTTTGTCATTAAAAACCAAATCATTTCTACATAGCCAAAACGACCAAATTAAGGCATACACTCCCACCCTTATTAGCGTTTTGAACCTATTTGTAATATCGTCCAACCAATGACCAAAAATATTGGCAACACTTGTGGGCGGATACAAATTTGGCGCTATTTGGATGACTGACCACGTAGAACGTGCAAACTTGCATTGGAAAAAGAGGTGTTTGATTGTCTTGTCATGAGTACAAAAGGAACACTTCTTACTCCCTCGCCAGTTGCGCCGTGCGAGATTGTCTTTGGTTAACACAACTCCCCTACGGAGATACCACATGAAGATTTTCACTTTTAGTGGAATTTTAGACTTCCAAATTTTCTTATTATTACTCGTTGGTACCTCAGAATGCGTGAGTGCACGGTACATAGAGTCTACTGTGAAAGACCCTGATGTAGTAAGGTTCCAGCGAAACACATCCCGACCTTGTGTCAGGTTAATCGAATCCAGCCGGGATAAAAGATTATGCCATGACACAAGCCGGGGGCCAATCAAATCCCGCCTGAACGAAATATTCGGCAGGGAAGAACCGAGCACGTGCGCAATAGTATTATTCTTATCGCGAGCGATGTTATATAAGGCTGGATATTGTTCTCTGAGACTGGCATTGCCTAGCCAGATGTCTTCCCAGAAACGAATCTCCGACCCGTCCTTTATCGCGAAAGACCCAAAGCAAAAGAGATGTTTCTTTGCTGCCATTAGGCCAGCCCAATAGTGCGAGTCGCCAGGTTTCCAATATGCCTGGGATACCGCCTTTTGGCCTAGATACTTGTTGCGCAACATGGTTTGCCAAACACCATCCTCGGTAAGAAGTTTAAATAACCATTTACTGAGAAGGGCCTCATTCTTAACCTGCAGGTCATGAATTCCAAGGCCACCTTGGTCTTTAGGCCTACAAACCACGCTCCATTTGGCTAGCCTGTATTTTTTCTTTTCACCATCTCCTTGCCAAAAGAATCTGGATCTAAAGTAGTCCAGTCTTTGCAGGACCCCTTTTGGGAGTTGAAAGAAAGAAAACATATAGAGAACAACATTTGTGAGGACGGAGTTGATCAAAACCAGCCGACCACCAACTGAGAGTAGTTTTCCTTTCCAACTGCTCAACCGTTTCTCTAGACGCTCCTCCACATGCTTCCACTCCGCAATGGTGAGACGCTGATAATGTATCGGTATTCCCAGATATTTAATCGGGAATTGGCCAAGTGCGCAACCAAACAGGTCAGCATAATCGGCTGCCGCCCCAACGGCTTCTTCAAAGCAGAACAATTCACTTTTATGAAAGTTAATTTTGAGGCCCGACATTTGCTCAAACGCTGAAAGCAATAGCTTCAGATTTCGAGCTTTGTCTAGGTCATGTTTCATAAAAAGAATCGTGTCATCGGCATATTGCAAAATAGAGAGGCCACCATCCACAAGGTGTGGCACTACTCTCGCAATCTGTCCATCCTGCTTGGCGCGCTCAATCAAAATAGCCAACATGTCAGCAACAATGTTAAATAATATTGGGGACATGGGGTCACCCTGTCGTAGTCCTTTTTTTGTCTGGAAGTAATGACCTACATCATCATTGACTTTGATGGCCACACTACCTCCAGTTACAAAATTTTGGATCCACTTGCACCATTTATCGGAGAAACCTTTCATCCTTAGGGCCTGTTGGAGAAAAGACCACTTGACCTTGTCATAGGCTTTTTCAAAGTCAATTTTGAATACCACTCCACTCAAGTTTTTTCGGTGCATCTCGTGGACGGTCTCATGAAGGATAACTACACCATCTAGTATATTCCTTCCTTGCATGAAGGCCGTTTGAGATGGCCGGACAACATGGTCAGCTATTGAGTTTAACCTATTCGTAGCTACTTTGGTAAAAATCTTGAAGCTGACATTAAGGAGGCATATGGGCTGCTTTTTTAACTGACCATAATTATATTGTCGTTGTATTTCTTTATTAGTTGTTTTTTTGGACATTTTGAGATATTGGGCAAGTGTAAATGTATACGTAGACTCGCCAGTGAAGTTTGGAGAGAAGAGTTTGCCCTAGCCGTTTAGGGTTAGCAAAGAAAACGAGAACCACACTTTTGCTTGCAGCTGCATCGCCTCTGGCAGTGCGCACATGTGTTAATGGATGAGTATATGGGCGCGTGAAGACCAAGCGAGAGCGACTAGAATTATGAAGCTTTTGGACTGGCTGGTCACTTGCTAGTGGGAGTAACATCTCGCGCTTACTATTAACCTCGTGATCAAGCTAGTGTTATGGTAACAACCCACACATACAATTTTCACAACAACGAGAAAAAAAACCACTCATACAAAGTCATAGTCGACGACGTACTAGGTAGGCCGTTGTAAGATGTGGTAACTAACTAACTAAATTAGCTAAGTGTGGCCTGACTCTGTCAATGGCATCAACGGTATATGCATCATGCATGCATGTTTAGTCCAAGCAAAGAAAATAAGAAGAAAATTTCAGCTCGTGGAATCGTGGATACTCAAAGCATGCATCACGTTGGGAGACCCCATGTCAATCTTACTCCCTCCCTTTAAATTTTTATGGCACGCACATATTTAAGAACTTATTTATCATGAAGTTAACAAAATGTTAGTTATATGCCACACAAAGCATATAACTAGATTCACATTCAAAAGAAGTTTCCAGTGTTATGATTCTGACATATAACTAATATTTTATTAATTAAATTAATTAGTGAAGGTTATTATTATAATGTATGTGTGAATGTGTGCTTTAGGGAGTACAAATCAAAGCACGACAAAATGATTTGGTGTAATATTAGTTATATGCCAGAATCATAACACTTGGTGGGATGTACTTAAACCCGGGCATGGGCAGCCCGGCCCGAGCCCAGCCCGAAAAACCCGGGCCGGGCCGGGCCGGGTTCGGGCTTTGTTTTGCAGCCCGAAAGATAGTTCGGGCCGGGCTCGGGCTTCAATTTTTCCTTATTTTGGGCCGGGCTTTTGAGCTTCGGGCCGGGCTTGCACGTGCGCGAACTAAAAAACAACATTCGGGCCGGGCTTTCGGGCTTCGGGCTTGATTTCGGGCCAGGCTCGGGCTTGAAAATATGGAGTATTTCGGTCTTCGGGCCGGGCTCAGGCTTGAGAAATGAAGGTCGGGCTTTTATAAGCCCGGCCCGAAACCCGGCCCGACCCGACGTTTGCCCTGGTTTAGATGTACTTTGGGAAGCGGGGAACAACTAATGTCCATTTCTAGCGGGGGGTCATCAGGGCTAGGGGGATGCGATGTTGGATCATCTTGCCTGCCGGTGAGGACATTAACAAATAAGATAATGACAACTCTTTGTCCTGGCCAACTATGTCGATGCCTACCTCATAGGTACTGCATTGATGGTGTCACAATGAGTGTGTGCCCTTTGCTGCGACTACTTGGCCAAAGTTTATACATCTTGAATGCATCAATAACTTATGAAGTTTATATGTATATTTCTTGTTACTTTATACTCCTGCCATCTCAAAATTCTCGTCTTAGATTTGTCTAAATACGGATGCTGATACGTCTCCAATGTATCTACTTTTCCAAACACTTTTGCCCTTGTTTTGGACTCTAACTTGCATGATTTGAATGAAACTAACCCGGACTGACGCTGTTTTCAGCAGAACTGTCATGATGTTGTTTATTGTGCAGAAAACAAAAGTTCTCGGAATGACCTAAAAATCCACGGAGATAAGTTTTGGAAAATATAAAAAATACTAGCGAAAGAATCAAGGCCAGGGGGCCCACACCCTGTCCACGAGGGTGGGGGCGCGCCCTCCCCCTGGGCGCGCCCTCCTGTCTCGTGGGCCCCCTAACGCTCCATCGACTTCAACTGCAACTCTATATATTCCGTTTCGCGGAGAAAAAAACCAGAGAGAAAGTTTCATCGCGTTTTACGATACGGAGCCGCTGCCAAGCCCTAATCTCTCCCGGGAGGGCTGATCTGGAGTCCGTTCGGGGCTCTGGAGAGGGGGATTCGTCGCCGTCGTCATCATCAACCATCCTCCATCATAGGCTTGCTGTACGGTGATGGGTTGGATGAGATTTACCATGTAATCAAGTTAGTTTTGTTAGGGTTTGATCCCTAGTATCCACTATGTTCTGAGATTGATGTTGCTATGACTTTGCTATGCTTAATGCTTGTCACTAGGGCCCAATTGCCATGATTTCAGATCTGAACCTATTATGTTTTCATGAATATATGTGTGTTCTTGATCCTATCTTGCAAGTCTATAGTCACCTATTATGTGTTATGATCCGACAACCCCGAAGTGACAATAATCGGGATACTTTTCGGTGATGACTGTAGTTTGAGGAGTTCATGTATTCTCTATGTGTTAATGCTTTGGTCCGGTTCTCTACTAAAAGGAGGCCTTAATATCCCTTAGTTTCCACTAGGACCCCGCTGCCACGGGAGGGTAGGACAAAAGATGTCATGCAAGTTCTTTTTCATAAGCATGTATGACTATATTCGGAATACATGCCTACATTACATTGATGAACTAGAGCTAGTTCTGTGTCACCCTATGTTATAGCTATTACATGAGGAATCACATCCGACATAATTATCCATCACTTATCCGATGCCTACGAGTTTTTCACATATTGTGCTTCGCTTATTTGCTTTTCCGTTGCTACTGTTACAATTCCTACAAAACTATTATCTTTACTTTTGCCACTGATACTACTTTGCTACTAAATACTTTGCTGCAGATACTAAGTTATCCAGGTGTGGTTGAATTGACAACTCAACTGCTAATACTCATGAATATTCTTTGGCTCCCCTTGTGTCGAATCAATAAATTTGGGTTGAATACTCTACCCTCGAAAGCTGTTGCGATCCCCTACACTTGTGGGTTATGAAGACTAATTTCTGGCGCCGTCCCCGGGGAGCATAGCTCTATTCTTTGAGTCACTTGGGATTTATATCTGTTGATCACTATGAGGAACTTGAAAGACGAAAGAACCAAGATTTTGCCCTCAACTACGAGGGGAGGTAAGGGACTGCCATCTAGCTCTGCACTAGATTCTCCTTCTGTTATTAGTAAGCTTGCGACACCTAAACCTGCTAGTGCTATGAATTCTGATATGTCGCATTGTTATTAATAATGCCACTTCTGCTATGCATGATACTTATGATGAAACTACTTCTGTGCGTGATACTACTTTGCCATTAGGTGAATATCTTGATGAACAACTTGCTAGGGTTAGAGAGAATGAAATTATTGAAGATGCTATTATTGATGATAGTGACGATGAAAGTTCTCCCCCTGATTATGAATTGCTTGTTGTTCCTGAGGGTTATGTTATGGAAGAGGAAACTGCTACACTACAGGAAACTGCTAGTTGGCCGTCAGTGATCGGCTTTGCCGTCAGCATTTCGTCGGGGTAGACGGCAAAGAAAGTTTTGCCGTCAGGAGCTTACGGCAAAGTATGACCAACGGCAAATCTGCGCCTTGCTGTCTGTGAGCGCGCTGGCTGACGGCAAACCTAGCGAAAGGATGACGACAAAGAAACCAAGACGACAAACTGGCTCTTCGCCGTCTGTTGTTTCACTGAGTGACGGCAAAGGATGGACACGTGTCAAGTTTGACGGTAGGTAACGGTGCCCCAGTTTTGCCGTCTGTGTTTGTCATCGACTGACGGCAAAGTCAGTTGCTTTGCCGTCTGTCTTCTGTCCTACTGACGGCGAACTAATAGAAAAAAAAACCTGGCACCGAGCCTTTCTTTGCCGTCTCCTGTTGGTCCCGCTAACGGCAAACTAATGGAAATTAAGAAAAAAAAACCCACCCGACCGCATCATCCCCGATTCCCTCTGTCTCTACCGCGCGCGCTAGGTATCCCAGCCCATCCCCTGCAGCACCGCGCCGCCGCCACCGCCCGTCCCCGGCTCCACCGCGCCGCCGCCGTCTGTCTCCACCTCCACCGTGCCGCCGCAGCCCGTCTCCACCTCCACCGCGCCGCCGCAGCTGGTCCCCGCCTCCACCGCGCCGCCGTCGGGACCGTTGTCCACTGCGCCCCCCACCCGTCCTCCTCCAATGGCGCGACCGCCACCGGGCCGTCCTCCCCTGCCCTAGCCGTCCCCCACCGGGCCGTCCTCCCCTGCACGGCTGCCGTGGGCAGCACCGCCGCCGGTTCCCTCCTGCGCCCCCCAGTCGTCCTCCCCTGCGCCCCCACCCGTCCTCCCCTGCGCCCCCCACCCGTCCTGCACCGGGCCGTCCTCCCCTGCACGGCTGCCATGGGCAGCACCGCCGCCGGTTCCCTCCTGCGCATCCGCCGCCGCTGGTCACCACCGAAGCGGGGCACCACCTCCCCCTCTGCCCCAAGCCCCCCTCTGCCCCACCCCACGGTGAGCACCGCTCCCTATCTCTGTTTGTATTCTTTTAGATGGATAGATGTATGGATAGCAGTATGTGGATGGATTTATAGATGTATGTAAGGATGGATGCATAGATGGATGTATGTATAAGGTTGTTCTGCCTAAATTTTTTAGTATAAGGTTGTTCTGCAAGGCAAAATTTCAACTTTTCATTAATGCTCGTAGGAAATTAAATGCTCAGTTTTTTGCAACATGCTTAGATTGGAGAAGACAAGCCAGAGAGTCTAGTCTTGCTACACATATATATATAGTTGTCAATTGTGAGATGATGTTGATAATGTTTTTATCAGATTGTTTCACGAGTGCTTATGTTGGTTGTGCCGGTGCTTTTCATGTGCAGGGATTTTCTCTTCACCTCGAGGAGCATTGTCCGTCCCGTTGCCATTGCCATCGTTGTTCAACTACCGCCTCTACGGTCTCGGGGTGAGCTTGACTGTCATCTCCTCCCCCTCCCCTATTTGCTTTGTTCCGTTCGTCGTGCCGATGCCACTAGATTTTATTTTCATGTCAAGTCTCGTAACCTAGGCGTCTCCCGTTCGAAAGGGTGGCATCTATAAATATGCATGTCTTTGCATATTTATAACCGTCGTCCTTTCGAATTGTCCACGTTATCCATGGACAACCCGAGTACGTGTAGATTGGGTTTCGTTTCCCGTGCTCTACTTCGGTCCTCGGCAAAATTTCGTCAGCGCCACCTCATTGTTCTCCGGGTGCACATTCTCTCAGCTTGTTGTCGAGACGTGTATCTGGAGAATAGCGGGGAGGTGCTACCGAAATTTTGCCGAGGACCGGAGTAGAGCACGGGAAACGAACCCAATCTACACGTACTCGGGTGGGATTAGGACCCATCTTTACCTATTAGAGATAGGATTCAATCCATGGATGTGTTGGAAATATGCCCTAGAGGCAATAATAAAAGTATTATTATTATATTTCTTTGTTCATGATAATAGTCTTTTATTCATGCTATAAATGTATTATCCGGAAATCGTAATACACGTGTGAATACATAGACCACAATATGTCCCTAGTGAGCCTCTAGTTGACTAGCTCGTTGTGATCAACAGATAGTCATGGTTTCCTGGCTATGGACATTGCATGTCGTTGATAACGGGATCACATCGTTAGGAGAATGATGTGATGGACAAGACCCAATCTTAAGCATAACACAAAGGTCGGTTAGTTCGTTTGCTAGAGCTTTTCCAATGTCAAGTATCTCTTCCTTCGACCATGAGATCGTGTAACTCCCGGATACCGTAGGAGTGCTTTGGGTGTACCAAACGTCACAACGTAACTGGGTGATTATAAAGGTGCACTACAGGTATCTCCGAAAGTGTCTGTTGGGTTGACACGGATCGAGACTGGGATTTGTCACTCCGTATGACGGAGAGGTATCTCTGGGCCCACTCGGTAATGCATCATCATAATGAGCTCAAGGTGACCAAGTGTTTGGTCACGGGATCATGCATTACGGTACGAGTAAAGTGACTTGCCGGTAACGAGACTGAACAAGGTATTGGGATACCGACGATCGGGTCTCGGGCAAGTAACGTACCGATTGACAAAGGGAATTGTATACGGGGTTTGATCGAATCCTCGACATCGTGGTTCATCCGATGACATCATCGAGGAGCATGTGGGAGCCAACATGGGTATCCAGATCCCGCTGTTGGTTATTGACCGGAGAGTCTCGGTCATGTCTGCATGTCTCCCGAACCCGTAGGGTCTACACACTTAAGGTTCGGTGACGCTAGGGTTATCAGGAAGACAAGTATGTGATTACCGAATGTTGTTCGGAGTCCCGGATGAGATCCCGGACGTCACGAGGAGTCCCGGAATGGTCCGGAGGTAAAGTTTTATATATGGGAAGTTGTTAAACGGGCACCGGAAAGTTTCGGGGTCATACCGGTATTGTACCGGGACCACCGGAAAGGTTCCGGGGGTCCACCGGGAGGGACCACCCCTCCCGGGGGGCCACTTGGGCTGCGTAGGGATAGCAGCCAGCCCCTAGTGGGCTTGGCGCCCCCCCCCTTGGGCCCATGCGCCTAGGGTTGGGGGGGAAACCCTAAAGGGGGCGCACCCCCCTTGCTTGGGGGGCAAGCCCCCCACCCTTTGGCCGCCGCCCCCCTCTAGGGTTTCCCCTAGAGGGCCGGCCCCCTTGCCCCTCTCCTCCTATATATAGAGGGGTGAGGGGAGGGCTGCAACACCACAACTCAAGGCGCAGCCCCTCCCCTCCCCAACACCTCTCCTCCTCCGTACGTGCTCGGCGAAGCTCTGTCGGAATACTGCTGCACCAACTGCACCACGCCGTCGTGCTGCCCTTGGAGCTGCCTTCCTCAACCTCTCCTTCCTCCTTGCTGGATCAAGACGGAGGAGACGTCGACCGTCCCGTACGTGTGTTGAACGCGGAGGTGCTGTCCGTTCAGCACTTGGTCATCGGTGATCCGAATCACGACGAGTACGACTCCATCATCACCATCCCCTTGAACGCTTCCGCACTCGATCTACAAGTGGTATGTAGATGCAAACTCTTCCCCTTGACTCGTTGCTTAGATGAACTCATAGATGGATCTTGGTGAAACCGTAGGAAAAATTTTAATTTTCTGCAACGTTCCCCAACAGTGGCATCATGAGCTAGGTCTATGCGTAGTTCTCTTTGCACGAGTAGAACACAATTTTGTTGTGGGCGTGGATCTTGTCAACTTACTTGCCACTACTAGTCTTTTCTTGCTTCAACGGCATTGTGGGATGAAGCGGCCCGGACCAACCTTACACGTACGCTTACGTGAGACCGGTTCCACCGATTGACATGCACTAGTTGCATAAGGTGGCTGGCGGGTGTCTGTCTCTCCCACTTTAGTTGGAGCGGATTCGATGAAAAGGGTCCTTATGAAGGGTAAATAGAAGTTGACAAAATCACGTTGTGGTTATTCGTAGGTAAGAAAACGTTCTTGCTAGAACCCAATTGCAGCCACGTAAAAGATGCAACAACAATTAGAGGACGTCTAACTTGTTTTTGCAGCGATTGATCATGTGATGTGATATGGCCAGAAGTTGTGATGAATGATGAATTGTGATGTATGAGATCATGTTCTTTGTAATAGGATTCACGACTTGCATGTCGATGAGTATGACAACCGGCAGGAGCCATAGGAGTTGTCTTTATTTTTGTATGACCTGCGTGTCATTGAAGAACGCCATGTAAACTACTTTACTTTATTGCTAAACGCGTTAGTCATAGAAGTAGAAGTAGTCGTTGGCGTGACAACTTCATGAAGACACGATGATGGAGATCATGATGATGGAGATCATGGTGTCATGCCGGTGACAAGATGATCATGGAGCCCCGAAGATGAAGATCAAAGGAGCTATATGATATTGGCCATATCATGTCACTACTTTATATAATTGCATGTGATGTTTATTATGTTTTATGCATCTTGTTTACTTAGGACGACGGTAGTAAATAAGATGATCCCTTACAACAATTTCAAGAAGTGTTCTCCCCTAACTGTGCACCGTTGCTACAGTTCGTCGCTTCTAAGCACCACGTGATGATCGGGTGTGATGGATTCTTACGTTCACATACAACGGGTGTAAGACAGTTTTACACAGCAAAAACACTTAGGGTTAACTTGACGAGCCTAGCATGTACAGACATGGCCTCGGAACACGGAGACCGAAAGGTCGAACACGAGTCGTATGGAAGATACGATCAACATGAGAATGTTCACCGATGATGACTAGTCCGTCTCACGTGATGATCGGACACGGGCTAGTCGACTCGGATCGTGTAACACTTAGATGACTAGAGGGATGTCTAATCTGAGTGGGAGTTCATAATTTGATTAGAACTTAATTATCATGAACTTAGTCTAAAACCTTTGCAAATATGTCTTGTAGATCAAATGGCCAACGCTCATGTCAACATGAACTTCAACGCGTTCCTAGAGAAAACCAAGCTGAAAGATGATGGCAGCAACTATACGGACTGGGTCCGGAACCTGAGGATCATCCTCATAGCTGCCAGGAAACAATATGTCCTAGAAGGACCGCTAGGTGACGCTCCCGTCCCAGAGAACCAAGACATTATGAATGCTTGGCAGTCTCGTGCTGATGATTACTCCCTCGTTCAGTGCGGCATGCTTTACAGCTTAGAACCGGGGCTCCAAAAGCGTTTTGAGCATCACGGAGCATATGAGATGTTCGAAGAGCTGAAACTAGTTTTCCAAGCTCACGCCCGGGTCGAGAGATATGACATCTCCGACAAGTTCTATAGTTGTAAGATGGAGGAAAATAGTTCTGTCAGTGAGCACATACTCAAGATGTCTGGGTTGCACAACCGTATGACCCAGCTGAATATTAACCTCCCTGATGAGGCAGTCATTGACAGAATCCTTCAGTCGCTCCCACCAAGCTACAAGAGCTTTGTGATGAACTACAATATGCAGGGGATGGTAAAGACCATTCCTGAAGTATTTTCTATGCTGAGGTCAGCAGAGGTTGAAATCAAGAAAGAACATCAAGTGTTGATGGTCAATAAGACCACTAAGTTCAAGAAGGGCAAGGGTAAGAAGAACTTCAAGAAGGACGGCAAAGAGGTTGCCGCGCCCGGTAAGCCAGTTGCCGGGAAGAAGTCAAAGAATGGACCCAAGCCTGAGACTGAGTGCTTTTATTGCAAGGGGAAGGGTCACTGGAAGCGGAACTGCCCCAAATACTTAGCGGATAAGAAGGCCGGCAACACTAAAGGTATATTTGATATACATGTAATTGATGTGTACCTTAGCAGTACTCGTAGTAGCTCCTGGGTATTTGATACCGGTGCCGTTGCTCATATTTGTAACTCACAGCAGGAGCTGCGGAATAAGCGGAGACTGGCGAAGGACGAGGTGACGATGCGCGTCGGGAATGGTTCCAGAGTCGATGTGATCGCCGTCGGCACGCTACCTCTACATTTACCTACGGGATTAGTTTTGAACCTTAATAATTGTTATTTGGTGCCAAGTTTGAGCATGAACATTGTATCTGGATCTCGTTTAATACGAGATGGCTACTCATTTAAGTCTGAGAATAATGGTTGTTCGATTTATATGAGAGATATGTTTTATGGTCATGCTCCGATGGTCAATGGTTTATTCTTAATGAATCTCGAACGTAGTGTTACACATATTCATAGCGTGAATACCAAAAGATGTAAAGTTGATAACGATAGTCCCACATACTTGTGGCACTGCCGCCTTGGTCACATTGGTGTCAAGCGCATGAAGAAGCTCCATGCTGATGGACTTTTAGAGTCTCTTGATTATGAATCATTTGACACATGCGAACCATGCCTCATGGGCAAGATGACCAAGACTCCGTTCTCCGGAACAATGGAGCGAGCAACCAACTTGTTGGAAATCATACATACCGATGTGTGCGGTCCAATGAGTGTTGAGGCTCGCGGAGGATATCGTTATGTTCTCACTCTCACTGATGACTTGAGTAGATATGGGTATGTCTACTTGATGAAACACAAGTCTGAGACCTTTGAAAAGTTCAAGGAATTTCAGAATGAGGTAGAGAATCAACGTGACCGAAAGATAAAATTCCTACGATCAGATCGTGGAGGAGAATACTTAAGTCACGAATTTGGTACACACTTAAGGAAATGTGGAATCGTTTCACAACTCACGCCGCCTGGAACACCTCAGCGTAACGGTGTGTCCGAACGTCGTAATCGCACTCTATTGGATATGGTGCGGTCTATGATGTCTCTTACCGATTTACCGCTATCATTTTGGGGATACGCTCTAGAGACAGCTACATTCACTTTAAATAGGGCACCGTCTAAATCCGTTGATACGACACCGTATGAATTATGGTTTGGGAAGAAACCTAAGCTGTCGTTTCTGAAAGTTTGGGGATGCGATGCTTATGTCAAGAAACTTCAACCTGAGAAGCTCGAACCCAAGTCGGAAAAATGCGTCTTCATAGGATACCCTAAGGAAACCATTGGGTATACCTTCTACTTAAGATCCGAGGGCAAGATCTTCGTTGCCAAGAACGGATGCTTTCTGGAAAAAGAGTTTCTCTCGAAAGAAGTAAGTGGGAGGAAAGTAGAACTCGATGAAGTACTACCTCTTGAGCGGGACAGTAGTGCAGCTCAGGAAGATATTCCTGTGATGCCTACACCAACTGAAGAGGAAAATAATGATGATGATCAAGGTACTTCGGATCAAGTTGCTACTGAACTTCGTAGGTCCACAAGGACACGTTCCGCACCAGAGTGGTACGGCAACCCTGTCCTGGAAATCATGTTGTTAGACAACGGTGAACCTTCGAACTATGAAGAAGCGATGGCGGGCCCAGATTCCAACAAATGGCTAGAAGCCATGAAATCCGAGATAGAATCCATGTATGAAAACAAAGTATGGACTTTGACTGACTTGCCCGATGATCGGCGAGCGATAGAAAACAAATGGATCTTTAAGAAGAAGACGGACGCGGATGGAAATGTCACCATCTATAAAGCTCGACTTGTCGCTAAGGGTTATCGACAAGTTCAAGGGATTGACTACGATGAGACTTTCTCTCCCGTAGCGAAGCTTAAGTCCGTCCGAATCATGTTAGCAATTGCCGCATACTATGATTATGAGATATGGCAGATGGACGTCAAAACGGCATTCCTTAACGGGCATCTTAAGGAAGAGCTGTATATGATACAACCGGAAGGTTTTGTCGATCCTAAGAACACTAACAAAGTATGCAAGCTCCAGCGATCCATTTATGGGCTGGTGCAAGCATCTCGGAGTTGGAATATTCGCTTTGATGAGATGATCAAAGCGTTTGGGTTTATGCAGACTTATGGAGAAGCCTGCGTTTACAAGAAAGTGAGTGGGAGCTCTGTAGCATTTCTCATATTATATGTAGATGACATACTCTTGATGGGAAATGATATAGAATTCTTGGACAGCATTAAGGCCTACTTGAATAAGTGTTTTTCAATGAAGGACCTTGGAGAAGCTGCTTATATATTAGGCATCAAGATCTATAGAAATAGATCGAGACGCCTCATAGGTCTTTCACAAAGCACATACCTTGATAAGATTTTGAAGAAGTTCAAAATGGATCAGTCTAAGAAGGGGTTCTTGCCTGTATTGCAAGGTGTGAGATTGAGCTCGGCTCAATGCCCGACCACGGCAAAAGATAAAGAAGAGATGAGTGTCATCCCCTATGCTTCAGCCATAGGATCTATTATGTATGCCATGCTGTGTACCAGACCTGATGTAAACCTTGCCGTAAGTTTGGTAGGAAGGTACCAAAGTAATCCCGGCAAGGAACACTGGACAGCGGTCAAGAATATCCTGAAGTACCTGAAAAGGACAAAGGACATGTTTCTCGTTTATGGAGGTGACGAAGAGCTCGTCGTAAAGGGTTACGTCGACGCTAGCTTCGACACAGATCTGGATGACTCTAAGTCACAAACCGGATACGTGTATATGTTGAATGGTGGAGCAGTAAGCTGGTGCAGCTGCAAGCAGAGCGTCGTGGCGGGATCTACATGTGAAGCGGAGTACATGGCAGCCTCGGAGGCAGCGCATGAAGCTATTTGGGTGAAGGAGTTCATCACCGACCTAGGAGTCATACCCAATGCGTCGGGGCCGATCAAACTTTTCTGTGACAATACTGGAGCTATTGCCCTTGCGAAGGAGCCCAGATTTCACAAGAAGACCAGGCACATCAAGCGTCGTTTCAACTCCATCCGTGAAAATGTTCAAGATGGAGACATAGAAATTTGCAAAGTACATACGGATCTGAATGTCGCAGATCCGTTGACTAAACCTCTCTCGCGAGCGAAACATGATCAACACCAGAACTCTATGGGTGTTCGATTCATCACAATGTAACTAGATTATTGACTCTAGTGCAAGTGGGAGACTGTTGGAAATATGCCCTAGAGGCAATAATAAAAGTATTATTATTATATTTCTTTGTTCATGATAATAGTCTTTTATTCATGCTATAACTGTATTATCCGGAAATCGTAATACACGTGTGAATACATAGACCACAATATGTCCCTAGTGAGCCTCTAGTTGACTAGCTCGTTGTGATCAACAGATAGTCATGGTTTCCTGGCTATGGACATTGGATGTCGTTGATAACGGGATCACATCATTAGGAGAATGATGTGATGGACAAGACCCAATCTTAAGCATAGCACAAAGGTCGGTTAGTTCGTTTGCTAGAGCTTTTCCAATGTCAAGTATCTCTTCCTTCGACCATGAGATCGTGTAACTCCCGGATACCGTAGGAGTGCTTTGGGTGTACCAAACGTCACAACGTAACTGGGTGATTATAAAGGTGCACTACAGGTATCTCCGAAAGTGTCTGTTGGGTTGACACGGATCGAGACTGGGATTTGTCACTCCGTATGACGGAGAGGTATCTCTGGGCCCACTCGGTAATGCATCATCATAATGAGCTCAAGGTGACCAAGTGTTTGGTCACGGGATCATGCATTACGGTACGAGTAAAGTGACTTGCCGGTAACGAGACTGAACAAGGTATTGGGATACCGACGATCGGGTCTCGGGCAAGTAACGTACCGATTGACAAAGGGAATTGTATACGGGGTTTGATCGAATCCTCGACATCGTGGTTCATCCGATGACATCATCGAGGAGCATGTGGGAGCCAACATGGGTATCCAGATCCCGCTGTTGGTTATTGACCGGAGAGTCTCGGTCATGTCTGCATGT
The DNA here is from genome assembly GCF_018294505.1 of Triticum aestivum. Lineage (NCBI taxonomy): Eukaryota > Viridiplantae > Streptophyta > Magnoliopsida > Poales > Poaceae > Triticum > Triticum aestivum. Next base: position 125,683,624 of record NC_057795.1, on the reverse strand, counting down.
CTCCCGAACCCGTAGGGTCTACACACTTAAGGTTCGGTGACGCTAGGGTTATCAGGAAGACAAGTATGTGATTACCGAATGTTGTTCGGAGTCCCGGATGAGATCCCGGACGTCACGAGGAGTCCCGGAATGGTCCGGAGGTAAAGTTTTATATATGGGAAGTTGTTAAACGGGCACCGGAAAGTTTCGGGGTCATACCGGTATTGTACCGGGACCACCGGAAAGGTTCCGGGGGTCCACCGGGAGGGACCACCCCTCCCGGGGGGCCACTTGGGCTGCGTAGGGATAGCAGCCAGCCCCTAGTGGGCTTGGCGCCCCCCCCCTTGGGCCCATGCGCCTAGGGTTGGGGGGGAAACCCTAAAGGGGGCGCACCCCCCTTGCTTGGGGGGCAAGCCCCCCACCCTTTGGCCGCCGCCCCCCTCTAGGGTTTCCCCTAGAGGGCCGGCCCCCTTGCCCCTCTCCTCCTATATATAGAGGGGTGAGGGGAGGGCTGCGAACACCACAACTCAAGGCGCAGCCCCTCCCCTCCCCAACACCTCTCCTCCTCCGTACGTGCTCGGCGAAGCTCTGTCGGAATACTGCTGCACCAACTGCACCACGCCGTCATGCTGCCCTTGGAGCTGCCTTCCTCAACCTCTCCTTCCTCCTTGCTGTATCAAGACGGAGGAGACGTCGACCGTCCCGTACGTGTGTTGAACGCGGAGGTGCTGTCCGTTCAGCACTTGGTCATCGGTGATCCGAATCACGACGAGTACGACTCCATCATCACCATCCCCTTGAACGCTTCCGCACTCGATCTACAAGTGGTATGTAGATGCAAACTCTTCCCCTTGACTCGTTGCTTGGATGAACTCATAGATGGATCTTGGTGAAACCGTAGGAAAAATTTTAATTTTCTGCAACGTTCCCCAACAGGATGCACGTTTCCCTTTTGTATGGTAAAAAATTAAAATCATGGCGTAAATAATATGACAATGGTAATTAGGTGTGTATCTAGTCTTAATTACATTATACATATCTTGATGAATATGAATTTGGTGCCCCTTCTGTTAGTGCAAGTACCAGTATGGATGATCGTGAGTGGATGTACACTGGACACCCTAGTCAGGCTAGCATGACCACTGAATGGGTAACGAAGACCAACGAATTTGTGGAGGCAGCATTTGCTAGAGGCCAAAGAAAAAGTTGGTGCCCCTGCTTGAAGTGTCGCAACGGCACAGAACAGTCGAAGACGACGATGTGTGTGCACCTGCAGAAGCATGGGTTTAAGCGTGGGTATACCCGGTGGACCCTTCATGGCGAGCCTGAACGTAGTAGAGAGGAGGTGGTGCGTCGGCAAACCGACAACAATGGTACCGGGATAGTTGACATTGTAGCTGACTTCAACGATGCACGTGAAGAGGGATCAGAGGAAGAACCGGAGGAGTCTGCGAGGGCCTTCTTAGAAATGCTGAATTCCTCACAACAACCTCTTCACGACCACACAAACCAATGTCAGCTGGATGCCATTGCACAAGCAATGTCTATAAAGACCCAGTTCAACATGAGCAGAGATATCTTTAATTCGATGGTGACATCTTGGGGTCGCTCTCTCCCCGAAGGTCACAAACTGGCTACAAGTTGGTATGAAGCGAAGAAAATCCTTCGTGCACTTAAGATGCCCTATGAGCAGATACATGCTTGTCCAAACGGATGTGTCTTATTTACGAAAGAGTATGACGATGACACGTATTGCGCCAAGTGCAAAGCCTCTAGGTATGTCGAGAGAGACCTCAGTGATGGTACGAAGAAGCAGAGCAAAGTCCCCGCAAATGTTCTTCGATATTTTCCAATCTTGCCAAGAATTCAACTCCTTTAGTTGAACCAAGATACAGCCAAACAGATGACATGGCACAAATATGGGATAAGACACGACAAAGATGATCATGGGAGACCGATGCTGATACATCCGTCTTGTGCCCAAGCTTGGAAGAGTTTCGATCGCATACATCATGAGAAAGCAAAAGAGGCAAAGAATGCACGAGTTGCCATCGGACTCGATGGGTTCAATCTGTTTGGTATGGTGTCAAAGACATATAGTTGTTGGCCCGTGTTTGTTGTTCCCCTCAACCTCCCCCCCGGCGCCATAATGCAACGCAAGCACATGTTCCTGTCGTTAATAATTCCAGGACCCAAGTATCCAGGGAAGAATATAAGTGTGTATATGCAACCACTGGTAGATGAGTTGAAAGAAGCTTGGGTGAACGGGATACGGACATACGACGCTGCTAGCAAAAAGAACTTCACAATGCATGTTTGTTACTAGTACTCATTTCATGACTTACCGACGTATTCACTTTTCATGGGGTGGTCTGTGCATGGGAGGTTCCCATGCCCAAGGTGCAAGGCAAGCATGAAGTGCCGTTGGTTGCAGCATGGTCGCAAGTATTCTTGCTTCGATTTTCATAGACAACATTTGCGTCTTGACCATCCATTCAGAAAAGATAAGAAGAACTTCATGAAAGGTGAAGTCATTGAACACTCGGCACCACCTGAGATGATGGGTGAACAAATTCGTGATCAACTAAATGCTCTCCACCCTGATCCCAAACGTCCAGGGTATTTCTTGGGATATAACGAAGAACACGCGTGGACTCATAAGCCATGCTTATGGGATCTCCCCTACTTCCACCAGCTCGAGCTTCCACATAATATTGATGTAATGCACACTGAAAAGAATATCGCCGAGGCCATTTTTGGCACATTGTTCAACATTGCTGAGAAGACGAAGGATAATACTAAGGCTAGACTTGATGTAATGAAGCTATGTCATAGACCCGAACAAAACTTGCGACAACCCAAGGGCAAGAAAAACTGGAGGACGCCAAAGGCGAGGTTTGTTCTTACTAGGGAACAAAAGAAGGAGATACTCATGTGGTTCAAAACTTTGTTGTTCCCTGATGGGTATGCAGCGAACCTTATGAGGGCAGTGAATCTTGATAAATTGAAGCTCAACGGGATGAAGAGTCATGATTGGCACATATGGCTTGAGCGGTTAATGCCGGTGATGATTCGAGGCTATATCCCTGAGGATGATTGGGAAGTATTGGCAGAGCTTAGCTATTTCTTCCGTGTTCTTTGTGCTAAAGAAGTATCTCCTACTGTGATAGATGAGATGGAAGAACGGGCCCCCGAGTTGCTCTGCAAGATAGAGAAGATCTTTCCACCAGGATTCTTTAATCCGATGGAACATATGATTTTACACCTCCCTTCCGAGGCAAGAATGGGTGGCCCTATGCAGAATCGTTGGTGCTATGGACTTGAGAGAATGTAGAAGACTCTTCGAGCTAAATGTAGAAATAAATGTAGAATTGAAGCCTCCATAGCCGAGGCATTCTTGGCAGAGGAGATTACAAACTTCACGACATCACGCTATGCGGCCAATATTCCAAGCTTGCATAATGTAAAGTCTCGATACAATACTGGCGACCCTAAACATGAATCCAAGCTCAGCCTCTTCAAAGGGCAACTCGGACCTGTGGGTGCTTCTAATTCAAAGCATTTGGATCCGAAAGAGTGGAAATCGCTTACGTTGTATATCCTCACCAACCTTCAAGAAGTGCGGCCGTACATTGAGTAAGTGTTGGTACATTATGTAACATTTACTCACATGTTTCTCTCTTAACTCCGCTCATTTCTCATTGGGCAGTGAATTCATTGCCCAATTCTCGAATGGAGGGGTCGAACGTGATTCACTTGAAGAGTATGAGCTTCTTGCTGGTGAAGGAGACGGCAATTATGGTTTCATTTCTTGGTTCAGAGAAAAGGTAAGTATACTTCTTGGAACACTTGAAGTTGGTATTACGTGCGACTAATACACCTATCCTTCTCTCTTAAACTTGTAGGGTACGTCGATATTGGACAAAGAGTTGAAACAAGTTGCTAATGGGTTTGACTATAAGGTCGGTACATTTGATAAATACGACATCAATGGGTATCGCTTCCGCACACATGGGAACGAGGAACGTCGGGACGTTCTAAAATCAAGGAACACGGGAGTGTCGGCTATTTGCAATGAAGTTGAGTATTATGGAAGACTTGATGAAATATATGAACTGCATTACTTTGGGGCAAATCCTCCGAAAGTCGTTGTCTTCAAATTCCATTGGTTTGATCCGGAGAAGGTTAGGCGGAGGGATGATATTGGGCAAGTCGAAATTCGACAAGACATCAAATTAGAATGTGAAGATGTCTATATTGTGGCTCAACAAGCGACACAAGTTTTTTTTATCTCAAGTATGCATGCCAAAAGAAGTACCTTAAGGGTTGGGATGTCGTGTATGATGTGCCGCCACATCGTAAACATCCTTCCCCCAGTGAAGAGGATTATCAACCTCACATCGACCCTGACACATATAATGGAGAATTCTTCCAAGAAGAACATGGGCCTAGAGGCCGTCTCAACATCCATCCACGCATGGAAGTACACATTGACAGTCAAGAAGAAGAAGTCGAAGAGGAAGAAGAATAGGTTACGAACGTGGAAGACCTCTCAATGCTTGAACGGTTACGTCTAGGAATTGCCGATGAAGGTGACGATGACGGTCAACATGAGGACATCATCCTTGACGACACGTATGATACTGATGATGAGGCTAGAACTGACCTTGAAGAAGAGACGGATTGTGATCCAGATGATCCCGACTATTTTTAGTCGTAGTGTTGAACTATAATGTTGATTTTGTACTAGTTGCTTTACCATGACCCAGATGATCTCAAACATGTTGTAATGTTGAATTTGTAATATTTTTGAACTTATGCTTATCTATTTGAAGTATAATGTAGTTTTTGTACTATAATTGCCTGGTAATTCTCATTGCGTATGTTTTTTGAACTTATGCTTATTTGTTTGAACTATAATGTATTTGTACTACAATTGCATTGGTAATTCTCATTGCGACAATTGTTTGAACTTATGCTTATTTGTTTGAACTATAATGTATTTGTACTACAATTGCATTGGTAATTCTCATTGCGACAATTGTTTGAACTTATGCTTATTTGTTTGAACTATAATGTATTTGTACTACAATTGCATTGGTAATTCTCATTGCGACAATTGTTTGAACTTATGCTTATTTATTTAAACTATAATCTTGTATTTGTACTAATTGCTTTACTTTTTGTCATAGCAGGTGAGTGAAGCATGGTGGGCCCGCAAAGGAAAAAGCCCGGGCTCCCCATAGCGAGATCTTTGCTTAGCACTTTTATCGCCGATCCTCCGCCTTCCTCTCATCCTCAGGCTCATCGAGGGAGAGGAAAAGGCCGGGGAAGAGGTGCACGTGGAGCAAATGCTAAGAGAAACCCGGTTCGGCCAGTGTCTCACGCCCCCGTGTCTAAGAGGGTGGAGGACGAGCCAGTGTCTCACTCCCCCGTGTCTGAGAGGGTGGAGGATGAGCCGGTGTCTCACTCCCCCGTGTGTGAGAGGGTGGAGGACGAGCCGGTGTCTCACCCCCCCGTGTCTGAGAGGGTGGAGGACGAGCCAGTGTCTCACCCCCCGTGTCTGAGAGGGTGGAGGACGAGCCGGTGTCTCACTCCCCCGTGTCTAAGAGGGTGGAGGAAGAGCGGTTGTCGTCGGAGGCCTCTGACGAGGAGGCCACGACCTCTGACAAGGAGGCCTCGACCTCTGACGAGGAGCATGCTGGTTTCATCCAAGTTGAGGAGGGTCGGTCCGTGTACCTACGTGGTTCCTCAAGGCTCCCGGAACGAGGGCTTCCTGTGGAGCAGAGGCCATGTATTGCTCCATGTGGAGAAATGTAACTAACTTTGGCTTCCCATTTTCTACCTTCAATGTATGCAACAATTGCTAATAACTTTGGCTTCTCATTATGTAGCGGTTGGAAGAAAGCTGGAGCTAGCACGGGAAAGTACCGACACGTGAACGGCGTCCTTGGGAGCCTCATTAAGGAGCATTACCCTAGCATGGTTACTTTGCCTGGGGAGGGCAAAGTTCCGGAGCCAGCATGTACCTGGGACCACTACAAAGCCTATGAGGATCTTGGTGTAGCCAACAACATCGAGTTTCACAACAAAGCCGAGCGGGTCTTTGCCGAACTTTGGGTAATCATTATGTTTCCTTCACACACTGCAGTAGCAAAACTATCTAGGAAACTTAGATTTAGATTTTACTTTATTTTTCTTAATAGAATGCTAGCAGACTATAATATTGCAGTAGCAAAACTATCTAGTAAACTTAGATTTAATATTCCTGATTGTGTTATTGAATAAAAACCTGGGTGCATATATATAAACCTGATTGTGTTATTGAATAAAAATCACACACTGCAGTAGCAAACCTGATCGTGTTATTGTGTTATTGAATAAACCTGACTGTATAAACCTGGGTGCATATATATAAACGTGATTGTGTTATTGAATAAAAATCACACACTGCAGTAGCAAACCTGATTGTGTTATTGTGTTATTGAATAAACCTGACTGTATAAACCTGGGTGCATATATATAAACCTGATTGTGTTATTGAATAAAAATCACACACTGCAGTAGCAAACCTGATTGTGTTATTGTGTTATTGAATAAACCTGACTGTATAAACCTGGGTGCATATATATAAACCTGATTTGACTATAAATAAACTAGCAGATTTTACCTGTTTCTATAAATAAACCTGGGTGCATATATATAAACCTGATTTGACTATAAATAAACCTGTCTCTATATTTGCCTGTTTTGACTATAAATAAACTAGCAGATTTTACTTTATTTAGATTTTATAAGAAACCTCAGACTTAAAGGTTTGAAAATTACTGCACCAAATCTATATTTGCAGGATTTCTATAGATGTGAGGATGGAAAGTTGGAGGAGGCACGAGCAATTGTCAACAAACATTGCCCGAAGCTTGTGCATAATCTGATGCATGAGGCGCGCCCTTTAGCCGTCCGCAAATATATGGCAACTCAAGGCTATAAGAGTCTTGATAAGAAAGCTGGTAGGAGACTCCCTCTTGAGAAGGACAAGTACATGCAGGTAAAGCATATTCATGCTTGTTATTTCCTCAACAGGCTGGCACTCAATTTCTTTTTGACATATATGAGATGCAATTGATCAATTAGGTTACTCCGAGATGGTGCGTCGATAAGGGGGAGTGTTGGGAGCGGATCATGGACTATTGGTGTTCCAAAGAGTACAGGGCGAAAAACAAAGATTATAGAAATCGGCGAGCCGGAATGCTGGATCCACCACATCATCAAGGCAACTTGAACATTATGGAGTACGGTGAACGTTGGGTATATCTTCTTCATAAGCTTTTTCTTGTCATACATGTTGCCAATCCTTGTGATGAAATCTTAATCATGTTGCTTTGGTTGCAGGCGTCTCACCATAATGCTCCAGTGCCCAACCTTTTCGTCTCGTATGCTTTGGCCCATAATCACCGTACAGAACAACCACGCCTTACGATGAGAATGACACAGCGTCCGCGTACTCCAGCAAGACCGCCTACGATCGGATGGAGAAATTTAAAGGGGTGGCAAAAGAGTTGAAAGGGCCCGAGTATGATGTGACAACAGAGCCTCTTGACCACGCTTTGGTCATGATCTTTGGAGAAGGCAGGAAACATGGCAAGGAAGCAATTGCAGGAGGCATGTTCCCTAGCTCCTCCCGTAGCTCTCTCCCTGAATACAAAGCTCGGTTACGTATCTCAAAATCGTCTACATATAAACGCTCGACTCCAGCTATGGTTGAGATGGAGGTATTCTATACAAGTCCTTCTATATATGTTTGTTTCTTACTTACTGTTGGATTGAAGATGCAATTGCCATGCCATATTTTGCAGGCCCGACTGGCGGAGGAGAGGCGAGTGGCGGCAGAGGAGAGGGAGGAGGAGAGGCGAGTGGCGGCGGAGGAGAGGGCGGAGGAGAGGCGACTGGCTGATCAAAGGATGCAGCAAGCGGTGCAGCAGGCAGTGTTGGCACAAACTAGTCAATGCTTTGCAATGTTTGCGGTTAGTTCCTTCATTGCCAAACACATACATAATCTTCACTCAATCATAATCTTCTACTACCAGTACTTAATCTTCACTCAAACATAATTTGCAGGCTTATTGTACCCAGAATGGTATGCCCGCTATGCAGATGCCTCAATCAGGCCATGGATCTAATGCTGATGGATCTTCACATGCACGAGGCTGTCAGGACCCCGACTCAATGCCACATCGATCTAGCATGTAACACCTCATATCACTTTGCGGCCTCATGCACGGTATTCCCACGGGTGTCGCCTTACCTTAGCCCGGGACCGTTTGCGCCTTTTGGCACACGTATATGACAGTGTTGCTAGCATCCATATGATAAGGAGCCCGGGCTGACATGGCTAGTCGTAAACCCAAAGTGGCACAGACTTACAGGGACATGCATCCATGACCCAGCATCGAACGTGTTGGTCATCAGCGAGTGAATCCAGGCTGTAGCACTGGGCTAGCAGGACTCCGGTGAACCGGGCTGTAGCGGGCTAACAGGACTCCGGTATTCATCGCGTGACATTTCCCCGAAGGGACAGACACAGGAACGAAGAAGGACACATGCCGGCCAGCCTAAGTGTTCCGGAGCAGTAGCAAGCTACCATGGCTCGGTGGAAACACTAGGAGACATTTCCCGGTAAGAGAGGCTACTAAGGATAAACAACTAGGTTGTCAGATCCCACACATACCAAGCATTTCAATAACATACACACAATATGCTCGATATGTGCAAAACAACATGGCATCACAACATGACTCTACAACTCAAGTATTTTAATCAATAGGCTCCGAGGAGCGAGATATTACAAACATGGGTCTCATGACCCAACAATCAGAGCATACAAGTCAAAGCACAAGCGGAAGCTATCATGTCTGAGTACAGACATCTATAAATGAAAAAAGCTGAGAAGCCTGACTATCTACCAAATCCTGCCGAGGGCACAAGATCGTAGCTGAGGTAACAAGCTAAACGTCGAAGTCCACGCGAAACTATTAGTGAGACCGAAGTCTCTCTGCAAAAACATAAAATAGGCAAACGTGAGTACAAATGTACCCAGCAAGACTTACATCAGAACTAACTACATATGCATCATTATCAACAAAGGGGTGGTGGGGTTTAACTGCAGCAAGCCAGCTTTGACTCGGTGGCTATCCTGAACTACGACTGCAAGCGACTCTTTTGAGGTGGCGCACACGAGTCCACATATTCACCATATCAATACACCACTATGGATCCGCTCCCGTCTCCCTACGAGAACGCCATCCATAGCACTCACGCTTATCTTGCGTATTTTAGAGTATCCACTTTCACTTGTCTATGAACTGATATAAGCAACCCAGAAGTCCTTTTCCGCGGACACGGCTATTCGAATAGATGATGTTAACCCTGCAGGGGTGTACTTCTTCATACATGTTTCCACCACTTAGCGTCCGCACACGACATGTGCTCGGCAGACTTCAAGCGAAAGCCGACGTGGGTGTAGACCACGACCTACCTAAACACTCAAGTCTCTAGTCCAGGTTTATCGCCTATTCGGGTTCCATCCATGAGGAGATCCGGCCGGAGTTTCGCTCACAGCCCCAAACGATGTGAACAGGGTTCCCGAGATACCAAACGGGCGCCCGGTATACCCGGCCACGTGCCTACCGCATCACAGCCCACCCCTACGGTCAGCGCTGCCCACGGCCTCCAGCATACTACAAACACCAGAAACTACTTGCAACTCCTGGACAGAGGACAAGGGTGATTAAGAAGCCGAGAGGGTCCATTGGTTTCGGGCCCAATGCGTGGTAGTAGCTGAATCATGGATCACAAACACAGAACTCAGTTCCTGAGGACGGCTGCAATGAGACAACCCACCATGTACTCCTACATGGCCTCTCACCGCTACCTTTACCAAAACGTGTTCACACACTTAGCTCACACACAGTAGGACATGTTCACACGCCTCTGATTCATCCCTGATGAATCAGACCTGACTCAACTCTAAGCAGTAGCAGGCATGACAAACAAACATGAATGAGTAGGCACAACAGGGCTCAAACAACTCCTACTCATGCTAGTGGGTTTCATCTATTTACTGTGGAATGACAGGTCATGCAGAGGATAAAGGGGTTCAGCTACCGCAGCAAGTAACAAATGAATCGTGTTGTCCTAATGCAGTAAAAGAGAGCAGGAGCGAGAGAGTGGGATTGTATCGGAATGAACAAGGGGGTTTTGCTTGCCTGGCACTTCTGAAGATAACATTGAGTCTTCATCAGTGTCAACGATCACATCATCGGTATCACGTCTATTGAGAGGGGACAAATACCGGCAACACAGAAGGGAACACAATCAATGCAATGCACAATATGATGCATGATCATGACATGGAAAAATGAATGTGTTTTGAGCTAATGCAACTAAAACCCGATTAAATGAAGTTGGTTTGAATCCAAGATTCAAATTCAAACTCCATATGTGGATATTTAAATGCCATTTAATTGATTTGTGCTAAACAGCATCTATAAGTTGTTCTAACATGCATGAAAATGGTACAGTTGGATTCCTTGAATTTTTCTGATAATTTTTCATATATAAATTATTTAATTTGTAGTTACGGTTGAATTTCTATGAATTTTAGAAGTTTATACAATTTTCTGGAATTTCTTGATTATTTTTAAATCCAGAAAATACTTATTGCGTCAGCCCCACGTCACAGTGACGTCAGCAGGGTCAACTGGGCGCCCCAGGTCAAACCTGACGTGTGGGGGCCACACGTCAGTGACACAGGAGCTAATCCCGGTCAAACCCAGCGCTAACTGAGGTTTGACCAGGGGTGGGGCCCACAGTCAGTGGCCTAGGGGGTTGGTTAGGGCGTCATTAGCGCTAATTAAGCGTGCCACGTCGGTAGTCGCCGGAGTATCGCCGGCGGCGACCCAAAACGCGGCGGAGACGCACCGGGGTGGCTCGGGTTTCGTCTATACTGCACCGTTCGGTGCGCCCTTTGGCTCTACGGAGAGCTGGCGCGATGGCGCGTCGGATGGTCGCGGTCTCCGGGCCTGGGGTGGCCGGAGTCGACGGCGGCGAGCTCGCTTGCGGCCGTCGGAGCTCGGGTGAGACACGGGCGACCACTAGGGGGCACGAGAGGGCGAGCTGCGGCAGGCAACGGGCTCGTGGAGACGTTCTGAGCACGATGGTGCACTCAGGTGGGAGCTCCAGTGGCTCTGGCCACGACGGCGACGAGGCACGGCGGCGGCGAGCTTCGGCCATGGTGGAAGATGGAGCTAGGGGACGAAATCAAGTGCGCGGAGTGAGGGGAAGAGAAGAGGAGCTCACAGGGAGTCGGACGAGACGCTAAGTGGGCTCGGGGACGTCCTGTCGGCGGCGAATTGAACGGCGGCGATTGCCGGCCGTGGCGATGGAGATGGCGGTGATGGCGTGGCTACAGGGCACCCGGCGTTGCGTAGCTCCATGGAGAGGTCGGGGGCGTCGAGGCGGAGCCTTTGGTGACTCTGGTGGGGTGGAACGACGGTGGTGGCTACGGCTGCGACGAGCGGCGGCGATGGCGGTCCTCGGTCGCGCGAGTGAGGGAGCCAGAGAAGAGAGAAGAAGGAATGAGGGAGAGTGAGAGCGGTTCAGGGGGGGTGCGTGGCATCTCCGGGCGTCGAGGAGGAAGCAGGAGGTGGCCAGGGGGAAGCAGGAGGTGGCCGAGGCTTCTCGGGCGCGCGCCACGCCTCGCCTCTGTTCGTCCTCCTGGGAGAGGAGGAAGAGGACAAGGGGGAGGAGGTGGGCTGGGCCGGCCAGATGGAGCTGGGCCAGGTAAGTGGCGCCAGGTAAGTGGCCCAGTGGCTTTCTGCTCTGTTTTATTTTTTTCTTCTGTTTTGTTTTATTTAATTTATTTTGCCACTGTTTTGAATTTAAAATAATTCAAACAATGCCAAAAACTCCTCTGAATATTTTATATTGCTAGATGGACTTTTCCAAAAGCTTATAAAATATTTCAGGGGTATTTGAAATTATATTCTAATTATATGAATATAATTCAAATTCAAATAGCTAATGAATTAAATCCAAAGTCCCAAAAATAAAACCTTAAAAATGTTCAATATTTTGGTTGGGACCAGAACCCTTACCAAAAATTATCAAACATTTAAGAAGAGCACTTTGGAGCAATGAATGAGATTTCTAGGGTTTTTGCCCCTCTTTTATTTAAGTTTTTGAGGCTTCCAAAATTCCTCAGTTCAGGTTTCAATAATTTAAACATGATGCACACATGAAGCTAGCCTAGAGCACTACCAACAGCTAGGGATGTGACAACTCACCCCCACTAAACAAGAATCTCGTCTCGAGATTCAAGCGTAGGGTAGGATGAAGGGTAAACGGAAACTAGTACAATCTTCACGATCCAGGTTGCACTTCAAATGAACGTTGATTTGAACACCATCTTTGCCTTGTCGTCTTGCTCTGAGAAATCCTGCCAACATGACCTGGAGGGAAGGAGACTCTAGAAGGGTCGATCTTCTCGAAGATCGAACAACTCATGGAATGAGACATAGCAACATCTCTTGAGGTGGGAGACGAAGCACAGATCTGAAGAAATGGAGTGAGACAGATGACGAGGGTTCACTAGGTAGACAACAACTTCACGCTTAAGGTGGTAATCGGTTGTCAATGTAGCGAGGAGTTGAATTGCCATGATACCATAACGATACACCTTAGGGAAGGTGACTCGTAGATATACCCCCTTAAGTGGCAAACAGAATTACCTTTGATTCAAAGATCATTGAAACTCTTTATACCAGCCTAAGGCAATCACAAGCGATCATTTGGAGGGGGTCGGTAGAATGGCATACTCGGACTTGGATGATGTGGATTACCTTGTTGAAGACAACGTAATGGATGAATTTGCTTATCACCAGAAATGGAAGAGACCCATGGTAGAATGGCACATTGGCGGTGCAAGCTGGGAACAAAATGCAAATGCTGGGAATGATTCTGGTAACTGGGGAAGAACCCAACAATAGAGAGTGAATTCACTGTTTGAATAGATCATAGCATAACCGAGGAAACTGAGAGGAATCCTAGTTAGAGCCGATGGTAACACGTAGCGCTTGTGCGTGCTCTCAAGAACTTGAGCATTTCCACAATCATCAAGATTCTACCAATATCCGTGTCAAGGATCCTGGCAACACAACTTGCTACCATGATGAATGATGATGGATGATGCAGATGCAAAGGAAGATAACACCTTCTCAGATTACACCTTAGCGAAGCCAAGGAACAAAATCTGGATGATCGACCGAGAGACATTTAGCACTCCGCTTCTAATGTTCTCCTTGATGTGCTAGTGTAACCCATTCATAGAAATGGTCTGGTATCTAGGACATCAAGTAAAAAGGTCGGACTTCGGGATCTCAAAATCTATAGGGGCAACTAGGGAGTAAATCCTACGAAATCCCTATGGGGAGGTGGCCAACTTCCTCAATCAAGATATTATAATAATAGGTCTTCCGGTTGGTTGTGTTGGCCACGACATCCACTTTACCGGTTATCGAGGGACCAATATTATAGTTCTTGGAAAATGTTCCAACCATCATATCTGCCTGAGATTCAGATCTGGTTGGTGTTAGGATATTCCAGACTCATCGAGTCTAGGAAGAAAAATGAAAGTTTGCAACACAAATCGACGAGATGACGTTGCGAGATTCTCGGGGAATGAACTGCGATAGTAAGCTCCAAAACATGAGCTAGTTCTGCTACAAACATGTGAACACGTTGTCCCAGACAAGCATGACCACGTGGTAGTCTTATAATAAAACACTACCGAGTTCAGGTGGGGAACCATCGACGAGGATATAAAATCCTTGCATAAGGCATGCTCTTAAGAAGGAACTTCTTCTCCTTGAACAAATCAATCAGTGGCTTGGTGTGCTCGGAACCCATATGGAATGAAGGTTGCAAGTCTCCAGACCACAGAATACTTTGCACGTATGCATGACTGACTTGGGATGATTCCAGAGGAAGCAAAACTGACTTTCTCAAATCCACGGCGGCAACTTTCACCAAATGCACGTGTACAAGAGGAAGTCACTCCTTCCATCAAACAAATACTTCATGAGCTAGCATGAAGAAAATGTTTTCAAAAGTTTCCAACACTAGCTTAATGTCCAACAAAATCATGGAGGAGATAAGGATGTTGTCAATGGGCTCAACAACAATTCATCTGGGTTTCCTTTTAAAAGGAATTCCATAGTTAAGTGAACAAGTGATAGTATTGGTCAGGCCAAAGATGTAATGGTGTATGCTCGAGGAAAAACCACGAGTAAGACAACATTACGAATATCGTTGGTTCTGATTTGATTTGACGATAGCCCACACTCAAATCAAAGGATTGATAAGACAATAGGTCCAACAACTAATCATAGGGACCAATCGATGAAGATATCATCTTTCTTCAACACACACACACACACACACATGATATCCCTTAAGATGAACTAAATCGTACAAGCTTCTATCTTCCAACTCTCCAAGTTGATGCATAGCTTAACCAACTAGCTCAGGGGTATCCAACACGGATTCTTGGAGAAAGGGTGGTTTACAGGATAAACCAACTTGATCACGAGCTTAACATAACAGTCAGGTGACAACCTGGTGATACTTTCGAGAAGATATTCGGAAAATCACGAACCACCGATATGTTACTAAGATCGAGAACAATCTTGCTTTTCAGGGCAAGATGATATGATCAAATGAGTGAGGACTTGACACAATCCTAACTCATTGATCGAAGGGTGCACCGGAAATAAGGACTAGATAGCACGATCAGTCTTAGAATGATGATTCAATAACCAACATACTAGGAATAAGATTATTGTCCATTAACTACCAAGCAATGGGGTTGCTAGGATTATTGAGTTCACACATCATGATTCACTTGTCGGCACTCCGGCTGCAACAACACAGAACCGAGGAATGAAAAAGGATGGCGAGAAGTATCACTATGTCAAGAATTCACAAGAGGTGGTGCAATTCTCATGAAATTCCTGTCATAAAGAAGGTAATGCTTCAGGGTAGAGCAGACCAGAAGCTGGATTGTAACTTGATCTGCGGAACACAACTACTTTGACCCAATCCTAAATATGGATGAGGTACTGGAGTTTGTTTCTCCAAGTCATTCAGGACAGAATGGCTTGACGGACCACAAGAGTAATAAGCATTGATAAACGAACGCACGCATACTCTTGACTATCAATTGATAGACGAGGGTCAGAATGCAACCAAAGAGAACAACTCAAAGGATCATATAATTTTCTGAGTTGTGGACGCATAGATTAGTATGTCGAACCAAGTTCAACATGTTTCTTCCGGATAACCCATGCAGAAAGGTAGAACTGGCAGAGTCACGATTTATGAATGGAGAACTCCTCAAGAATAATCCTGTTGTGATATTTCAGTTCAACGAGGAACTTCTGCCATAAGTAGTTCATGGTATTTGGAAGAAGAAGAAGATACCACGGACTTCAAGGACTATCGCAAAGGTTACTAATATCCTAAAGGCATAAGCAATTACTATCAACATGAAGTAGGTAGAGTGAATCTCGGGTTCAAGAACCCAGGAACAGAATACCTATTACTAAATAGCATCACGGGATGCTTTCGAGAAGGATGGCCAGAATCATCACACTGGAAACACAATTCGTGGCTAGACCACTAGATGATCCCCTGAGACACCTAGGGTCATAATAATTATTCCAACATAAAGGTCGAGGCAGTAGAATACCTCAACTCAACAATTAGTGTGATTGAGCTGGCATGAAGGAGCATCGAAACCAGAGGGAAAGGATTTTGCAAATGCATCAGACTATTTAGAAACCTGGAATGACTCGGACAGCATAACGGCTGTAAATGCTCAGAAAAGATTTGAGACATTCACAAAAATGGTGGCATAACCACTCAGAAGCACAATATCAAGGTTTCGAGATCAACAATTAACATACGGAAGTAGTAGGAATTGAACTGAGACTTAAATCCAACAATCTTATAAGTCTATGGATTAGTAACACGTGATCCTGATAGAAAGAAGAGAAAACCTAGTTTTTAATCCCCGTAGAAGAGAAGATGATGACTCAGATCAGAAGGCCATGAGGTATAAGGAGTAAAAAGAGCCTTACGTTCCATCCCACAATCAATTCCCTTATATAACTAAAGAATTTCTAGACTCAACTTCGACCAGTTTGGCTTGGTAATCCTACAGGCAGTCAAGCTCTGATACCAACGCTGTCAGGACCCCGACTCAATGCCACATCGATCTAGCATGTAACACCTCATATCACTTTGCGGCCTCACGCACGGTATTCCCACGGGTGTCGCCTTACCTTAGCCCGGGACCGTTTGCGCCTTTTGGCACACGTATATGACAGTGTCGCTAGCATCCATATGATAAGGAGCCCGGGCTGACATGGCTAGTCGTAAACCCAAAGTGGCACAGACTTACAGGGACAGGCATCCATGACCCAGCATCGAACGTGTCGGTCATCAGCGAGTGAATCCAGGCTGTAGCACTGGGCTAGCAGGACTCCGGTGAACCGGGCTGTAGCGGGCTAACAGGACTCCGGTATTCATCGCGTGACATTTCCCCGAAGGGACAGACACAGGAACGAAGAAGGACACATGCCGGCCAGCCTAAGTGTTCCGGAGCAGTAGCAAGCTACCATGGCTCGGTGGAAACACTAGGAGACATTTCCCGGTAAGAGAGGCTACCAAGGATAAACAACTAGGTTGTCAGATCCCACACATACCAAGCATTTCAATAACATACACACAATATGCTCGATATGTGCAAAAACAACATGGCATCACAACATGACTCTACAACTCAAGTATTTTAATCAATAGGCTCCGAGGAGCGAGATATTACAAACATGGGTCTCATGACCCAACAATCAGAGCATACAAGTCAAAGCACAAGCGGAAGCTATCATGTCTGAGTACAGACATCTATAAATGAAAAAAGCTGAGAAGCCTGACTATCTACCAAATCCTGCCGAGGGCACAAGATCGTAGCTGAGGTAACAAGCTAAACATCGAAGTCCACGCGAAACTATTAGTGAGACCGAAGTCTCTCTGCAAAAACATAAAATAGGCAAACGTGAGTACAAATGTACCCAGCAAGACTTACATCAGAACTAACTACATATGCATCATTATCAACAAAGGGGTGGTGGGGTTTAACTGCAGCAAGCCAGCTTTGACTCGGTGGCTATCCTGAACTACGACTGCAAGCGACTCTTTTGAGGTGGCGCACACGAGTCCACATATTCACCATATCAATACACCACTATGGATCCGCTCCCGTCTCCCTACGAGAACGCCATCCATAGCACTCACGCTTATCTTGCGTATTTTAGAGTATCCACTTTCACTTGTCTATGAACTGATATAAGCAACCCAGAAGTCCTTTTCCGCGGACACGGCTATTCGTATAGATGATGTTAACCTTGCAGGGGTGTACTTCTTCATACATGTTTCCACCACTTAGCGTCCGCACACGACATGTGCTCGGCAGACTTCAAGCGAAAGCCGACGTGGGTGTAGACCACGACCTACCTAAACACTCAAGTCTCTAGTCCAGGTTTATCGCCTATTCGGGTTCCATCCATGAGGAGATCCGGCCGGAGTTTCGCTCACAGCCCCAAACGATGTGAACAGGGTTCCCGAGATACCAAACGGGCGCCCGGTATACCCGGCCACATGCCTACCGCATCACAGCCCACCCCTACGGTCAGTGCTGCCCACGGCCTCCAGCATACTACAAACACCAGAAACTACTTGCAACTCCTGGACAGAGGACAAGGGTGATTAAGAAGCCGAGAGGGTCCATTGGTTTCGGGCCCAATGCGTGGTAGTAGCTGAATCATGGATCACAAACACAGAACTCAGTTCCTGAGGACGGCTGCAATGAGACAACCCACCATGTACTCCTACATGGCCTCTCACCGCTACCTTTACCAAAACGTGTTCACACACTTAGCTCACACACAGTAGGACATGTTCACACGCCTCTGATTCATCCCCGATGAATCAGACCTGACTCAACTCTAAGCAGTAGCAGGCATGACAAACAAACATGAATGAGTAGGCACAACAGGGCTCAAACAACTCCTACTCATGCTAGTGGGTTTCATCTAATTACTGTGGAATGACAGGTCATGCAGAGGATAAAGGGTTCAGCTACCGCAGCAAGTAACAGATGAATCGATGTTGTCCTAATGCAGTAAAAGAGAGCAGGAGCGAGAGAGTGGGATTGTATCAGAATGAACAAGGGGGTTTTGCTTGCCTGGCACTTCTGAAGATAACATTGAGTCTTCATCAGTGTCAACGATCACATCATCGGTATCACGTCTATCGAGAGGGGACAAATACCGGCAACACGGAAGGGAACACAATCAATGCAATGCACAATATGATGCATGATCATGACATGGAAAAATGAATGTGTTTTGAGCTAATGCAACTAAAACCCGATTAAATGAAGTTGGTTTGAATCCAAGATTCAAATTCAAACTCCATATGTGGATATTTGAATGCCATTTAATTGATTTGTGCTAAACAGCATCTATAAGTTGTTCTAACATGCATGAAAATGGTACAGTTGGATTCCTTGAATTTTTCTGATAATTTTTCATATATAAATTATTTAATTTGTAGTTACGGTTGAATTTCTATGAATTTTAGAAGTTTATACAATTTTCTGGAATTTCCTGATTATTTTTAAATCCAGAAAATACTTATTGCGTCAGCCCCACGTCACAGTGACGTCAGCAGGGTCAACTGGGCGCCCCAGGTCAAACCTGACGTGTGGGGGCCACACGTCAGTGACACAGGAGCTAATCCCGGTCAAACCCAGCGCTAACTGAGGTTTGACCAGGGGTGGGGCCCACAGTCAGTGGCCTAGGGGGTTGGTTAGGGCGTCATTAGCGCTAATTAAGCGTGCCACGTCGGCAGTCGCCGTAGTATCGCCGGCGGCGACCCAAAACGCGGCGGAGACGCACCGGGGTGGCTCGGGTTTCGTCTATACTGCACCGTTCGGTGCGCCCTTTGGCTCTACGGAGAGCTGGCGCGATGGCGCGTCGGATGGTCATGGTCTCCGGGCCTGGGGTGGCCGGAGTCGACGGCGGCGAGCTCGCTTGCGGCCGCCGGAGCTCGGGTGAGACACGGGCGACCACTAGGGGGCACGAGAGGGCGAGCTGCAGCAGGCAACGGGCTCGTGGAGACGTTCTGAGCACGATGGTGCACTCAGGTGGGAGCTCCAGTGGCTCTGGCCACGACAGCGACGAGGCACGGCGGCGGTGAGCTTCGGCCGTGGTGGAAGATGGAGCTAGGGGACGAAATCAAGTGCGCGGAGTGAGGGGAAGAGAAGAGGAGCTCACGGGGAGTTGGACGAGATGCTAAGTGGGCTCGGGGACGTCCTGTCGGCGGCGAATTGAACAGCGGCGATTGCCGGCCGTGGCGATGGAGATGGCGGTGATGGCGTGGCTACAGGGCACCCGGCATTGCATAGCACCATGGAGAGGTCGGGGGCGTCGAGGCGGAGCCTTTGGTCACTCTGGTGGGGTGGAACGACGGTGGTGGCTACGGCTACGACGAGCGGCGGCGACGGCGGTTCTCGGTCGCGCGAGTGAGGGAGCCAGAGAAGAGAGAAGAAGGAATGAGGGAGAGTGAGAGCGGTCCAGGGGGGTGCGTGGCATCTCCGGGCGTCGAGGAGGAAGCAGGAGGTGGCCAGGGGGAAGCAGGAGGTGGCCGAGGCTTCTCGGGCGCGCGCCACGCCTCGCCTCTGTTCGTCCTCCTGGCAGAGGAGGAAGAGGACAAGGGGGAGGAGGTGGGCTGGGCCGGCCAGATGGAGCTGGGCCAGGTAAGTGGCGCCAGGTAAGTGGCCCAGTGGCTTTCTGCTCTGTTTTATTTTTTTCTTCTGTTTTGTTTTATTTAATTTATTTTGCCACTGTTTTGAATTTAAAATAATTCAAACAATGCCAAAAACTCCTCTGAATATTTTATATTGCTAGATGGACTTTTCCAAAAGCTTATAAAATATTTCAGGGGTATTTGAAATTATATTCTAATTATATGAATATAATTCAAATTCAAATAGCTAATCAATTAAATCCAAAGTCCCAAAAATAAAACCTTAAAAATGTTCAATATTTTGGTTGGGACCAGAACCCTTACCAAAAATTATCAAACATTTAAGAAGAGCACTTTGGAGCAATGAATGAGATTTCTAGGGTTTTTGCCCCTCTTTTATTTAAGTGTTTGAGGCTTCCAAAATTCCTCAGTTCAGGTTTCAATAATTTAAACATGATGCACACATGAAGCTAGCCTAGAGCACTACCAGCAGCTAGGGATGTGACAGAGGCCCAAGCGACAACAACCTTGGTGGTTCTCCGAATGTTTGAGATCAAGTATGGTTAGTGCGTACATATCTCATTTACGTAGGTCTCAAATTTGTCAACGTAGAAACAAGTAGCTATCTTCATTCTTGAAGATCAAACTTATAAGTAGAGACAAGTAGATACCATTTGAACCGTTTCAAACTATAATCCATTTGAACAATTTCAACCATGATCTTAATTAACTATATGCATTCTTGAAGCTATTTATTTTCATGATTTAGAGAACACTTGAAGATATTCATGATTTAGAGACAAGTAGCTACTTATTTTGATGATTTAGAGACCATTTGAAGATCTCCATGATTTAGAAACTTGTAAGATAGAGACCGTTTGAACCATTTAAAGATCAAACTTATAAGTAGAGACAAGCAGAGACCATTTGAACCGTTTCAAACTATAATCCATTTGAACAATTTCGACCATGATCTTAATTAACTATATGAATTCTTGAAGCTATTTATTTTCATGATTTAGAGAACACTTGAAGATATTCATGATTTAGAGACAAGTAGCTACTTATTTTCATGATTTAGAGAGCATTTGAAGATCTCCATGATTTAGAAACTTGTAAGATAGAGACCGTTTGAACCATTTAAATATCAAACTTATAAGTAGAGAAAAGTAGAGACCATTTGAACCGTTTCAAACTATAATCCATTTGAACAATTTCAACCATGATCTTAATTAAATATATGCATTCGAAGCTATTTATTTTCATGATTTAGAGAACACTTGAAGATATTCATGATTTAGAGACAAGTAGCTACTTATTTTCATGATTTAGAGACCATTTGAAGATCTCCATGATTTAGAAACTTGTAAGATAGAGACCGTTTGAACCATTTAAAGATCAAACTTATAAGTAGAGACAAGTAGAGACCATTTGAACCGTTTCGAACTATAATCCATTTGAACAATTTCAACCATGGTCTTAATTAAATATATGCATTCTTGAAGCTATTTATTTTCATGATTTAGAGAACACTTGAAGATATTCATGATTTAGAGACAAGTAGCTACTTATTTTCATGATTTAGAGACCATTTGAAGATCTCCATGATTTAGAAACTTGTAAGTAGAGACCGTTTGAACCATTTAAAGATCAGACTTATAAGTAAATATCTAGTGTTAAATTAGCATGTTCAAAATTGGATAAGTGTTCAAGAAACTCCATATGTACTAGAAGCTTTTTATTTTGGAAACTCACTATGGAATATGGATCACTATTTATTTTGTAGTGTCGAAGTACTTTCTTTTGTCTATTTGGCATATTGATGATTTCAAGCACGTTATTTGACACACACCATTCAATCTTATAGGTTGCCACCTGGATGCTCTTTGGACTACGACATGGACATGAAGGCATTTGTTGTAGTGCCAAATCTTACATAGTGATGCCATCTTTGTTCATTGTGTATTATATGCTGTGGAACTTTGTTTTGGGACTATATGCTATGGAACTTTGTCCCGGGACTATATATATGTTATGGAACTTTGTTTTGGGACTATATGCTATGGAACTTTGTCCCGGGACTATATATATGTTATGGAACTTTGTTTTGGGACTATATATATGCTATGGAACTTTGTTTAGGGACTATATGCTATTGAACTTTGTCCTGGGACTATATATATGCTATGGAACTTTGTCCTGCGACTATATATATGCTATGGAACTTCGTTCTTATATTTGTTCATTGTTGCTTATATTTGCTATGGAACTATGCTGTCCTGTTATGGTTCTGTGCTGTTATGGTTCTATACTGTGTATTAAACTGTTTAATTTCTGATTTAAAAAAAAGGAGCTTTGCCGTCAAGTGACAGACGGCAAAGATGCCACATGTCACCAGCCTGTGCTTCCGCTGGCATTTTGCCGTCTTGCCAACAGGCAGGTTGACGGCAAAGAGGCATAGTTTTGCCGTCTGGGCCAGCCCCAACTGACGGCAAAATATAAGTCTTTGCCGACTGTGAAAGGAGCACCAGACGGCAAAGTCCTGCTATTTTGCCCACTGGGAGTGCACTGACAGACGACAAAGTATGCTTCTTTCCCGTCTGCCAAAACTGATAGTTGACGGCAAAGATAATAGACTTTGCCGTCTGGTTGGACGGCCGGTAGATGGCAAAACAGTTGACGCCGGCCGTTAGACCGTTCGTTCCGTCTGGTGCAATGTTTTGCCGTCTACTTTCTGAAGACTGACGGCAAAAATATAGACTGACGGCAAAGTCTTTGCCATTAGGGAAAAAGAAAAGCATACGGCAAAGTATTCTTTGCCGATTAATCTTTGCCGTCTGACTTTGCCGTCTACTTCCTGACGGCAAACTCTTTGCCGTCTGGATTTACGTCTTTGCCGTCTGTTATGCCCAGACGGCAAACTAGCAGTTTCCTGTAGTGCTAGAGCTATTTTTTCTTGCAAAGATAGATATGATCTTAAAAAGTTGTTAGCTAAATGGAAGCAGCAATATCTTAATGCTAGAATGAAACCTGACCCTGCTTTTGCTACTTCACCTATCTGTGTTACTGATAAGGATTATGAATTCTCTGTTGATCCTGAAATAATTACTTTGGTAGAATCTGATCCTTTTTATGGCCTTGAATCTGAAACTGTTGTGGCTCATCTTACCAAGTTGAATGATATAGCCACCCCGTTTACTAATGATGAGAAGTCTTGCAATTACTATATCCTTAAGATATTTCCGTTCTCATTAAAGGGTGATGCTAAGACTTGGTTTAATTCTCTTGATCCTGGTTGTGTGCGTAGTCCCCAGGATATGATTTATTACTTCTCTGCTAAATATTTCCCTTCTCATAAGAAACAAGCCGCTTTGCGGAAATATATAATTTTGTGCAAATTGAAGAAGAGAGTCTCCCACAAGCTTGGGGGAGGCTTCTCCGATTACTTAATGCTTTGCCTGATCATCCTCTTAAGAAAAATGAAATACTTGATATTTTTTATAATGGACTAACCGATGCTTCCAAGGACTACTTGGATAGTTGTGCTGGTTGTGTTTTCAGGGAAAGAACAGTCGACGAAGCTAAATTACTATTGAATAATATGTTGACTAATGAAAATAATTGGACTCTTCCTGAGCCAATTCCTGAGGCAATTCCTGAACCAATTGAGCCAACTCTTGAGCCTATTCCTAAACCCATTTCGAAGAAGAGAGGTGTTTTATTTCTCAGTCCTGAAGATATGCAAGAGGCAAAGAAATCAATGAAAGAAAAAGGTCTTAAAGCTGAAGATGTTAAGAATTTACCACCTATTGAAGAAATACATGGTCTTAATATACCACCTATTGAAGAAATACATTTTCTTGATAACCCGACACATGTAGTAAAGGTAAATTCTCTCTATATATATGATAAAGTTGAAATTCCCTCTACTAAATTTCATAGCCCATGCTTAGATGAATTGGATGACTTTATGGCTAGGCAAGAAAGTTTTAATGCTTATGTTGGTAGAGAATTAAAGAATAATGCTTTCGAGATAGGACGCTTGAGTGATTATATGGCTAGAGTTAAAGGTGAACTTAAACTCATTAGCAAATATGCTTCTATGGTTACCACTCAAGCTGAGCAAGTACTTAAAGCTCAAAGTGATTTACTCGATGAATTATATAATAAACATGACTTTGCTGTTAGAGTGGCTACTAGAAATGGTAAAATGACTCAGGAACATTTGTATCCTTAAGGCCACCCTAAGAGAATCGAGCAGGATTCTCAGAGAAATAATTTAGAGGCACCTAGTTCTTCCAAAAAGAAGAAAAACAAAAACGATAGGACTTTGCATGCTTCTAGTGAACCTGTTGTAGGCACACCTGAGAATCCCAATGATATTTCTATTTCTGATGCTGAAACACAATCAGGTGATGAACATGAACCTAGTGATAATGTTAATGATAATGTTCATGTTGATGCTCAACCTAGCAAAAATAATG
The DNA here is from genome assembly GCF_018294505.1 of Triticum aestivum. NCBI lineage: Eukaryota > Viridiplantae > Streptophyta > Magnoliopsida > Poales > Poaceae > Triticum > Triticum aestivum. The sequence continues at coordinate 125,659,235 of NC_057795.1, read as the reverse complement.
ATGTAGAGATTGAACCTGCTGTTGATCTTGATAACCCACAATCAAAGAATCAACGTTATGATAAGAGAGATTTTGTTGCTAGGAAGCACGGTAGAGAAAGAGAACCATGGGTTCAGAAAACCATGCCCTTTCCTCCTAAACCATCCAAGACAAAGAATGATGAGGGTTTTGAGTGCTTTGCTGAAATGATTAGACCTATCTTCTTACGTATGTGCTTAACTGATATGCTTAAAGTAAATCCTTATGCTAAGTATATGAAGGATATCATTACAAATAAAATAAAGATACCGGAAGCTGAAATTTCCACCATGCTTGCTAATTATACTTTTAAGGGTGGAATATCAAAGAAACTTGGAGATCTAGGGGTACCAACTATACCATGCTCCATTAAAAGAAATTATGTTAAAACTGCTTTATGTGATCTTGGAGCCGGTGTTAGTGTTATGCCTCTCTGTTTATATCGTAGACTTGAATTGAATAAGTTGACACCTACTGAAATATCTTTGCAAATGGCTGATAAATCAACTGCTATACCTGTCGGTATTTGTGAGGATGTGCCTATTGTAGTTGCAAATGTCACTATCTTAACGGACTTTGTTATTCTTGATATTCCCGAGGACGATAGTATGTCGATTATCCTTGGTAGACCCTTTTTGAATACTGCAGGGGCTGTTATTGATTGCAACAAAGGCAATGTCACTTTTCATGTTAATGGTAATGAGCATACGGTACACTTTCCGAGGAAACAACCTCAAGTTCATAGCATCAATTCTATTGGAAAAGTTCCAACTATCATTATTGGAGGTTTTGAATTTCCTCTTCCTACTGTCAAGAAAAAGTATGATATTCTTATTGTTGGGGATGTTCATATCCCCGTTGAGGTAACCTAGTGTTATTCAAAATTTCTCCGGTTCCATGTTATTCAGAATGAGCTTGTTAATACGACTTGATCAACCTTGTTAGTGGATTCATTTTGATGATCATTAGATGGATGAAACTAGAAGGCACAACCTTCTGTACCCTCTTTTTAATTTCTGTTATTTAGATTAAATAAAGCAAAAATAGTATTATCTGTCTATTTTCTGAATTATCCGTGCAATAAAAAAATATCCCAAAAATAAAAGTGCCCCAAATGCCCTACAAATTTAGTATGATTTTTTATGGAATATTTGAGGATTTTAGGCACTGAAAACACTGCAGGAGGGGCAAGCACCTGGCCACAAGGGTGGAGGGCGCGCCCACACCCCCTGGGCGCGCCCCCTGTCTCGTGGGCCTAGGTTGGCCCGCTCCACTTATTCCTACACAGACACACTCCATCTACTTCCCAAAAATCCCCATCCAGCTCAAGCACGAGTTTTAGCTCATTTTGCTGCGATTTTCGATCTCCTTGCTCAAAGCTCCATTCACAAAACTGCTTTGGGAGATTGTTGCTTTGTATGTGACTCCTTCATTGGTCCAATTAGTTTTTGTTCTAGTGCTTTATTCATTGCAAATTTTTGCTGCATAGGTGACCCTGTTCTTGAGCTTGCATGTCAAATTTATGAGGTCCCAAGTAATTTTAATGCATGATATAGGCTCTAGGCACTTGTAGGAGTAGTTGCTACCAATCTTGTTTAGTTTTATTCACTTTTATTTTGAAGTTACTAAAATTTCAGAAATTTTCAGAAAATGTTAAGGAGATTTGTGAGGGGCTCTTCTAGCCAAGGCTCCCAGGAAAAACAAGCTAAAGAGAAGGAAAAGGCCAAGTATAATCTTCCTCGCATAGCGGAAGTACGGCTGTGTGAATGGCCATGCGATAATTTCTTGAGAGAAGCCGGAATTTATGAGGACTTTTATTCTTTGATTGAAAATGCAAGCCTCACCGACTTCCTCCACGACCGGATCGATCATTATCTCTTACTCACCAATACTTTCGTGCAAAACTTTTATTATTATCCCAAGAAGTCACCGCCTTCAGTATCATTTCATTTATATGATGAATTCAGGGAAATGTCTTTACGTGATTTTTGCACGGTATGTAGGATACCCTTTGAGGGAAAATTAGATGAACCATATTGTAGAGATGTGGATGGCTTTGTTAACACTATCACTGTAGGGGATCCAAAGAAGGGTTCCGATGTGAGAATCTCTAGCATACACTTTCCTGTTTTATGCTACTTTGCCATATTTGCTAGTCGATGCTTAATTGGTCATGGAAATAGTGGAAACTTCAGTGTTCCTGATATTATTGTTCTTCACCATGCCTTGTTTGGTGACAATAGTTTTAGTATAGGTGCCGTCATTGCTAAACGGCTAAGCCTGAATCGTACAAAAGGCGCCTTCTTTGGAGGTATCTATGCTGCACGTCTGGCTAAATATTTTGAGATACCTATTAGGCACCATGAGAAAGAGGAGACAATATTGCCTCCTTACATTTTAGATTACAAGAGCATGGTAGTGCATGAGTTTATTGTTGACAACGAAGATAAGATGCTTCTGTATAACCTGAGATTTAATAAGAAACACAATGAGACTATTATTCTGCATGCGCCTCTGTTGTTTGATTTGACTGCAGTTAATTATCTTGTCACGCCGGGAGCAGTGTACGCTCATCGAGGCCAAGCATCCACTCCAGAGCCTGAGCCTGAGCCGGAACCTTCACTGGACCCTTATCATGCATCATCTTACCAGTGGGATCCGGAGGAGATGGCCAGCCAGTGGTATCCTGATTACACCCCTCAGTACACCGGGGAGAGTAGCCGCGGTCTGTGGCAATAAACCAACTTAGGCCAAAAGCCTAAGCTTGGGGAGTACGTATTTCTCACCGACTTTACATTCATGTTCACACACTATTCTAGTTGTCGATGCTCATACTCTTTCATTGTATTATCCATGCTAGTTTAATTTCTTTTTCTAGCTTTCTTCTTGTGTGTTTGATAAACCTTAAGAAAAACCAAAAAAAATTAGTTAGTTTTGTTGGGAACGTAGCAGAAATCAAAAATTTTCTACGCATCACCAAGATCAATCTATGGAGTAATCTAGAAACGAGGGGAAGGAGAGTGCCTCTACATACCCTTGTAGATCGCTAAGCGGAAGCGTTCAAGAGAATGGGGTTGAAGCAGTCGTACTCGTCGTGATCCAAATCACCGGAGATCCTAGTGCCGAACGGACGGCACCTCCGCGTTCAACAGACGTGCAGCCCAGTGACGTCTCCCATGCCTTGATCCAGCAAGGAGAGAGGGAGAGGTTGGGGAGGACTCCGTCCAGCAGCAGCCCAGTGACGTCTCCCATGCCTTGATCCAGCAATGTCTTATTTATTATTGCCTCTAGGGAATATTTCCAACAGTCTCCCACTTGCACTAGAGTCAATAATCTAGTTCACATCGCCATGTGATTAACACTCACAGGTCACATCGCCATGTGAACAACATCTAAAGAGTTTACTAGTGTCACTAAACTAGTTCACATCATCATGTGATTAAGACTCAATGAGTTCTGGGGTTTGATCATGTTTTGCTTGTGAGAGAGGTTTTGTCAACGGGTCTGCAACATTCAGATCCGTATGTACTTCGCAAATCTCTAGGTCATATTGTAAATGCTGCTTCCACGCTCCACTTGGAGCTATTCCAAATGGTTGCTCCACTATACGTATCCGGTTTGCTACACATAGTCATTCGGATAGGTGTTAAAGCTTTCATCGACGTAACCCTTTACGTCGAACTCTTTATCACCTCCATAATCAAGAAACATATCCTTATTCCTCTAAGGATAATTTTGACAACTATCTGGTGATCCACTCCTTGATCACCTTTGTACCCTCTTGCCAGATATGTAGCAAGGCACACATCAAGTGCGGTACACAGCATAGCATACTATGGAGCCTACGTCTAAGCATAGGGGACGACCTTCTTCCTTTCTCTCTATTCTGCCGTGGTCGAGCTTTAAGTCTTAACTGCATACCTTACAACTCAAGCAAGAACTCCTTCTTTGACTGATCCATCTTGAACACCTCCAAGATCATGTCAAGGTATGTGCTCATTTGAAAGTACCATTAAGCATTTTTGATCTATCCTCATAGATCTTGATGCTCAATGTTCAAGCAGCTTAATCCAGGTTTTCTATTGAAAAACACTTTTTAAATATCCCTATATGCTTTCCAGAAATTCTACATTATTTCTGATCAACAATATGTCAACAACATATACTCATCAGAAATTCTATAGTGCTCCCACTCACTTATTTGGAAATACAAGTTTCTCATAAACTTTGTATAAACCCAAAATCTTTGATCATGTTATCAAAGTGTATATTCCAACTCCGAGATGCTTACTCCAGTCCATGGAAGGATCGCTGGAGCTAGCATACCTTTTAGCATCCTTAGGATCGACAAAACCTTTCTGATTGTATTGCATACAACCTTTCCTTACGAAAACTGGTAAGGAAACTCGTTTTGACATCCATCTGCCAGATTTCATAAATGCAGCTAATGCTAACATGATTCCGACAGACTTAAGCATCACTACGGATGAGAAAATATCATCATACTCAACTCCTTGAACTTGTGAAAAACTCTTCGCCACAAGTCGAGCTTCATAGACGGTGACATTACCGTCCACATCTGTCTTCTACTTAAAGATCCATTTATCTCAATGGCTTGCCGATCATCGGGCAAGTCCACCAAAGTCCATGCTTTGTTATGATACATGGATCCTGTCTCAGATTTCATGGCTTCTAACCATTCGTTAGAATATGGGCCCACCATCGCTTCTCCATAGCTCGTAGGTTCATTATTGTCTAGCAACATGACCTTCAAGACATGATTACTGTACCACTCTGAAGTAGTACGCATCCTTGTCACCCTACGAGGTACGGTAGTGACTTGATCCAAAACTTCATGATCACTATCATAAGCTTCTACTTCAATTGGTGTAGGCGCCACAGGAACAACTTCCTGTGCCCTGCTACACACTTGTTGAAGTGACAGTTCAATAACCTCATCAAGTCTCCACCATCCTCCCACTCAATTCTCGAGACAAACCTTTCCTCGAGAAAGGACCCGATTCAAGAAACAATACCTATTGCTTTCGGATCTGAATTAGGAGGTATACCCAACTGTTTTGGGTGTCCTATGAAGATGCATTTTATCCGCTTTGGGTCCGAGCTTATCAACCTGAAACTTTTCACATAAGTGTCGCAGCCCCAAACTTTTAAGAAACGACAACTTAGGTTTCTCCAAACCATAGTTCAAACGGTGTCGTCTCAACGGAATTACGTGGTGCCCTATAAAGCGAGTGCGGTTGTCTCTAATGCCTAACCCATGAATGATAGTGGTAATTCGATAAGAGACATCATGGTACGCACCATATCCAATAGGGTACAACTATGATGTTCGGACACACCATCACACTATGGTGTTCTAGGCGGTATTAATTGTGAAACAATTTCCACAATGTCTTAATTGCGTGCCAAAGCTCATAACTCAGATACTCATCTCTATGATCATATCATAGACATTTTATCCTCTTGTCACGATGTTCCCCTTATTACAGAAGCACTTAGTCTCGGGTTTGGGTTCAACCTTGGGTTTCTTCATTAGAGCAGCAGCTGATTTGCCGTTTCATGAAGTATCCCTTCTTGCCCTTGCCCTTCTTGAAACTAGTGGTTTCACCAACCATCAACAATTGATGCTCCTTCTTGATTTCTACTTTCATGGTGTCAAACATCGCGAATATCTCAAGGATCATCATATCTATCCCTGATATGTTATAGTTCATCACGAAGCTCTAGCAGCTTGGTGGCAATGACTTTGGAGAAACATCACTATCTCATCTGGAAGATCAACTCCCCCTCGATTCAAGTGATTGTTGTACTCGGACAATCTGAGCACAAGCTCAATGATTGAGCTTTTCCCCCTTAGTTTGCAGGCTAAGAGAATCATTGGAGGTCTCATACCTCTTGACATGGGCACGAGCCCGAAATCCCAATTTCAGCCCTCGAAACATCTCGTATGTTTCATGACGTTTCAAAATCGTCTTTGGTGCCTCAACTCTAAACTGTTTAACATCACTGAACTATCACGTAGTTATCAAAACGTGTATGTCAAATGTTCGCAACATCCACAGACGACGTTCGAGGTTCAGCACACCGAGCGGTGCATTAAGGACATAAGCCTTCTACGAAGCAACGAGGACAATCCTCAGTTCACGGACCCAGTCCGCATAATTGCTACTATCAACTTTCAACTAAATTTTCTCTAGGAACATATCTAAAACAGTAGAACTAAAGCGCGAGCTTCCGACATAATTTGCAAAGATCTTTTGACTATGTCCAGGATAATTAAGTTCATCTTATGAACTCCCACTCAGATAGACATCCCTCTAGTCATCTAAGTGATTACATGATCTGAGTCAACTAGGCCGTGTCCGATCATCACGTGAGACGAACTAGTCAACATCGGTGAACATCTTCATGTTGATCGTATCTTCTATATGACTCATGCTCGACCTTTCGGTCTCTTGTGTTCCGAGGCCATGTCTGTACATGCTAGGCTCGTCAAGTTAACCTAAGTGTTTCGCGTGTGTAAATCTGGCTTACAACCGTTGTATGTGAACGTTAGAATCTATCACACCCGATCATCACATGGTGCTTTGAAACAACGAACTTTCGCAACGCTGCACAGTTAGGGGGAACACTTTCTTGAAATTTTAATGAGGGATCATCTTATTTACTACCGTCATTCTAAGCAAACAAGATGCATAAACATGATAAACATCACATGCAATCAAAAAGTGACATGATATGGCGAATATCATTTTGCTCCTTTTGATCTCCATCTTCGGGGCTCCATGATCATCATCGTCACCGGCATGACACCATGATCTCCATCATCATGATCTCCATCATCGTGTCTCCATGAAGTTGTCTCGCCAACTATTACTTCTACTACTATGGCTACCGGTTAGCAATAAAGTAAAGTAATTACATGGCGTTGTTCAATGACACGCAGGTCATACAATAAATAAAGACAACTCCTATGGCTCCTGCTGGTTGTCATACTCATCGACATGCAAGTCGTGATTCCTATTACAAGAACATGATCAATCTCATACATCACATATCATTCATCACATTCTTCTTGGCCATATCACATCACATAGCATACCCTGCAAAAACAAGTTAGACGTCCTGTAATTGTTGTTTGCTTGTTTTACGTGGCTGATATGGGTTTCTAGCAAGAACGTTTCTTACCTATGCAAAAACCACAACGTGATATGTCAATTGCTATTTACCCTTCATAAGGACCCTTTTCATCGAATCCGATCCGATTAAAGTGGGAGAGACTGGCACCCGCTAGCCACCTTATGCAACAAGTGCATGTCAGTCGGTGGAACCTGTCTCGCGTAAGTGTACGTGTAAGGTCGGTCCGAGCCGCTTCATCCCACAATGCCGCCGAATCAAGATTGGACTAGTAACGGTAAGCATATTGAACAAAATCAATGCACACAACTACTTTGTGTTCTACTTGTGCATAGAATCTACACAATAGACCTAGCTCATGATGCCACTGTTGGGGAGCGTAGCAGAAATCAAAAAAATTCTACGCATCACCAAGATCAATCTATGGAGTAATATAGCAACGAGGGGAAGGAGAGTGCATCTACATACCCTTGTAGATCTCTAAGCGGAAGCGTTCAAGAGAACGGGGTCGAAGGAGTCGTACTCGTCGTGATCCAAATCACCAGAGATCCTAGTGCCGAACGGACGGCACCTCCGCGTTCAACACACGTGCAGCCCGGTGACGTCTCCCATGCCTTGATCCAGAAAGGAGAGAGGGAGAGGTTGGGGAAGACTCCGTCCAGCAGCAGCACGACGGCGTGGTGGTGGTGGAGGAGCGTGGCAATCCTGCAGGGCTTCGCCAAGCACCGCGGGAGAGGAGGAGAACTTGGGAGAGGGGGAGGCTTGTGCCAGAACTTGGGTGCGGCTGCCCTCCCACCCCTCCACTATTTATAGGTGGGGGAGAGGGGGCCGGCCCCCCTAGATCTCATCTAGGGTTGGGGGCGGAGGCCAAGGGGGAAGGAGTGCCTCCCAAGTCAAGTGGAGGCCCTCCCCTTTAGGGTTTCCCCTCTCCCATGCGCATGGGCCTTGGGGGGGCTGGTGCCCCTGGACCATTAAGGCCAGGGCGCCCCCCTACAGCCCATGCTGCTGTATTGGACGTGGTGGAACAATTTCTGAACCTCCGGACCCCTCCGGAATCCTCCGGAACCTTTTGGAAGCTTCCCGGTACAATACCGGAAAAACCCAAACTTTTCCCGGAACCCGAACAACAACTTTGCATATATAAATCTTTACCTCCAGACCATTCCGGAACTCCTCATGACGTCCGGGATCTCATCTGGGACTCCGAACAACATTCGGTAACCACATACATCTATTCCCTATAACCCTAGCATCATCGAACCTTAAGTGTCACTAGTAGAAAAGGGGGCAATGGCCCAGGCCAGTTCAGCCCATTAGTCCCGGTTCAATCTAGAACCGGGACCAATGGAGCTATTTGCCCCGGTTCGTGAGCCCAGGGGGCCGGCCGGGCCACGTGGGCCATTGGTCCCGGTTCGTCCGGACCTTTTGGTCCCGGTTGGTGGGACGAACCGGGACCAATGGTCCTGGCTCCTGGCCCACCACTATTGGTCCCGGTTGGTGGCATGAACCGGGACCAAAGGGTTACCTTTAGTCCCGGTTCATGCCACCAACCGGGACTAAAGGGTTGGCCCTCGTTGCACCCAGCTTTTAGTCCCACCTCGCCAACCGAAGGGCGCCCACACCTGTTTATAAGCCCGTCCCTCTCTGTGTTGTTGATCTCCTCTCAAAGTGAAAATAGATGCACCTATAGAGGAAATTGGACCTAAATTTATAAATAGAAATTGATTATGAATTTATGTTTAATTTTCTCTATAAGTGCATCTATGTTCACCAAGAGAGAAGTTTTTATTTTTTGTGACCTAAAAGAAAAAAGAAATCACCAAAAAATTGTAAGTATTTATTTCTAAGTAGAACTGAAAAAATAATGGCACTAGTAAAGTTAATCACAAACTTCAAATTCACACAAATTTCAAAGAATTCAATTTAACTATTCACACAAATTTCAAAGAATTAAAAAATAAAGCAAAAAACCAAAAGAAAATAATTAATGCAGAAAACAAAACAAAAAAACTGGAAAAAACTAAAAATAGCAACAATAAGTATTTTATTGTAAGTAGAAACAAAATAAAATGAATAAAGCAACAAAGAAAACAAAAAAAGTGTTTTCAAATTTGAAAACTAATGGCACTAACAGAAAGTTTATAATTTTTCTAAAACTAAAAGCAAAAAGAATTAAAAAATAAAGCAAAAAACAAAAGAAAATAAATAATGTAGAAAACAAAACAAAAAAACTGGAAAAAAAATAAAAATAGCAACAATAAGTATTTTGTTGTAAGTAGAAACAAAATAAAATGAATAAAGCAATAAAGAAAACAAAAAAAGTATTTTGAAATTTGAAAACTAATGGCACTAATAGAAAGTTTATAATTTTTCTAAAACTAAAAGCAAAAGGAATTAAAAAATAAAGAAAAAAACAAAAGAAAATAAATAATGCAGAAAACAAAACAAAAAACTGGAAAAAAGTGCCACCTATTGGGGCCCCACGGCCTGAATACGACTAGAAACCCTACCATGGGCCAGGATTCAGGCCCGCGGGAGGCCCAGTAGGCCCACATGCACAGATTGCAGGGTTAGGCCCGAAAGCCTGCTTAAGAGAGGAGCTCGAGAGGGAAGGCGCACCGCACCTTATAAACAGGTGCGCCTCCCTCTCAACTAGCGAGGTGGGACTAAATATTAGGTTCGGGGCAGCACATGCCTTTGGTCCCGGTTGGTGGCACCAACCGGGACTAAAGGGGTGCATTAGTCTCGGTTGGTGCTACGACCCGGGACTAATGCACCCCTTTAGTCCCGGTTGGTGCCACCAACCGGGACCAAAGGCCGCCGCTTCCCGCCCTTTGGGCTGCTGAAAATTGGCCTTTGGTCCCGGTTGGTGGCACCAACCGGGACTAAAGGGGGGCATTAGTCCCGGGTCGTGGCACGAACCGGGACTAATGCCCTTGCTATATAAGAAAACACTTGGGAAATTTCAGATTTCCCTCGCCAGTTTCCCCCCGACGACGCCGAGCACATCGACGCCGCCAAGCTGCCCTGACGCCGCCCGTCGCCCCCGCCGTCGCCGTCGCCTCCCGTGCCCGTCGTCGCCGTCGCCCGCGCCCTCGCCGTCGCCCGCGCCCCTGCCCCGACGCGCGCCGCCCCTGCCGGCCCCTGGCCCGACGCGCTCCGCCCCGGCCCACCATCGTCGCCGTCGCCCGCGCCCCTGCCCCGACGCCGCCACCCCGGCCCGCCCTCGCCGTCATCCGCGCCTCTGCCCCGACCCCGCCATCCTCGCCGCAGCTTGGTCCGGCCGCCGGCGCCCTCCTTTTTCATTTTTTTTTCATATATATATGCTTGTTTTATATATATTTTTGTATGAATGTATGTATTTTTCAATTGTAATATGCATGGTGTTTTCAATTGTTCTCTGATTTAGTACATTAATTTTAGGTTAGTTCCATTTTTAGAAAAGTTTTATATATTTAGGACGAAGGAAGAGAAGGAAGAAAGGAAGAAGAAGAAAAAAGTTTTATATATGCAAAAGTTACATTTTTAGAAAAGTTTTATATATCTAGCTAGAAAGAAGGAAGAAGAAGAAAAAGAAGGAGAGGAAAAAGGAAAATAAGAAGAGGAAGAAAGGAGAAGAAGAGGTGAGGAAGAAGAGGAGAAATAAATAAGAAGAGGAAAAAAGAAGAAAAAGAAGAGGAGAAGAAGAAAGAAATAGAGGAGAAGAAGAAAAAATAGAAAATATTCTATTTTTTCTTCTACTTCTCTATTCTTTTCTTCTTCTCCTCTTTTTTTCTTCTTTTTTTTCTTCGATCTTCTCCTCTGTCATCATCGATATACCCCTCCCAATAACTTCAACATGAGGGGGGGGGTCCATATACCCCCTCCCGATAACTTCAATACGTGGGGGGGGGGGTCGATATACCCCCTCCCCGATAACATTAATTTCTCCCGTGTATGTATCTCATCGTTGTCGGTATTACCCCCTTGATATCACTTCTCTCTGTATGCATATATGTTCATGACGATCTTCTGTTTGCTTACTAGCTAGCTAGCGTGTCTAGCTAGTCCTCTCTATACGTATGTATGGTACGTAGCGTCGACCAAGCACGGACAAAAGAGAGGACACTTCTCTCTATTAATTAGCTAGCTATAGCACAATATATGAAACACCTAAATTAACCCCCCAAAACCCCCCAACCCCCCCCCCCTTTTCAAAAAAAAACAAAAACCCCAGCCATAGAAATGCTGACGCGTGGATGCCTATTGGTCCCGGTTGGTGCCACCAACCGGGACCAAAGGCCCTCCTGCCTGGGCTCAGCGGACAGGCCACGTGGAGGCCCATCTGTCCCGGTTCTGGATTGAACCGGGACTAAAGGGTCAGGGCATTAGTACCGACCCTTTAGTCCCGGTTCATGAACCAGGACTAAAGGCCCTCACCAACCGGGACTGTAGGCCCTTTTTCTACTAGTGTGTGTAGACCCTATGAGTTCGGGAACCATGCAAACATGACAGAGACGTTCTCCGATCAATAACCAACAGCGGGATCTGGATACCCATGTTGGTTCCCACATGTTCCACGATGATCTCATCGGATGAACCACGATGTGAAGGACTCAATCAATCCCGTATACAATTCCCTTTGTCCAGCGGTATTATACTTGCCCGAGATTCGATCGTCGGTATGCCGATACCTTGTTCAATCTCGTTACTGGCAAGTCTCTTTACTCGTTCCGTAACACATCATCCCATGATCAACCCCTTGGTCACATTGTGCACATTATGATGATGTCCTACCGAGTGGGCCCAGAGATACCTCTCCGTTACATGGAGTGACAAATCCCAGTCTCAATTCGTGTCAACCCAACAGACACTTTCGGAGATACCCGTAGTGCACCTTTATGGCCACCCAGTTACGTTGTGACGTTTGGTACACCCAAAGCATTCCTACGGTATCCGGGAGTTGCACAATCTCATGGTCTAAGGAAATGATACTTGACATTAGAAAAGCTTTAGCATACGAACTACACGATCTTTGTGCTAGGCTTAGGATTGGGTCTTGTCCATCACATCATTCTCCTAATGATGTGATCCCGTCATCAACGACATCCAATGTCCATGGTCAGGAAACTGTAACCATCTATTGATCAACGAGCTAGTCAACTAGAGGCTTACTAGGGACATGGTGTTGTCTATGTACCCACACATGTATCTGAGTTTCCTATCAATACAATTATAGCATGGATAATAAACTATTATCATGAACAAGGAAATATAACAATAACTTATTTATTATTGCCTCTAGGGCATATTTCCAACAAGTTTAATTTCCATGCTTGTAGTAGAAATTAAAATGAAAACCCAAAAAGATTTCTCGTTCTTCTTTTACTTGTTGGGAGCTTTCCCGTGTAAATAGTTTATTTTCTTTTCTTTCCTTTGGGGGTCGATAGTAGAAGACCATATTGAAAATGCTTAGTAGGCTCTCATATGCATGATTGTTTATTTAACTTGGAGCCCATATTACTTGTCTTCTCTCTTGAGGTGAATGCTTGCAGATTCCAGCTTAGTCCAATGCACGTGCACTTTTATTATTATACACATCGTTCGGTCGTGCAAGTGAAAGGCAATAATGACGATATATGATGGACTGATTGAGATAAGAAAAGCTGGTATGAACTCGACCTCTCTTGTTTTTGTAAATATGATGATTCATCATTCCTGATTCAGCTTATTATGAAGTAAACATATTTGCAATGACATTTAGAGATTATAGTTGCTTGTGCCATGCTTGATTAGCTATGAGTTATAATGGTTTAACTTGCGTGCCAACATGCTATTAAAATGATTATGATGTGGTATGATGGGATGGTATCCTCCTTTGAATGAATTGAGTGACTCGACTTGGCACATGTTTATGCATGTAGTTGAAACAAATCAACATAGCCTTCATGATATTTATGTTCATGGTGGATTATATCCTACTCATGCTTGTACTTGGTGTGAATTAATTTTAATGCATGTTTATGACTGTTGTCGCTCTCTCAGTTGGTCACTTCACAGTCTTTTGCTAGCCTTCACCTGTACTAAGCAGGAATACTGCTTGTGCATCCAAACTCCATAAACCCCGAAGTTGTTCCATATGAGTCCACCATACCTTCCTATATGCGGTATCTACCTACCGTTCCAAGTAAATTTGTATGTGCCAAACTCCAAACCTTCAAATGAAATTCTGTTTTGTATGCTCGAGCAGCTCATGTTTCAACTAGGGCTGCCTATATTTTCCATGCTAGGTGGGTTATTCTCAAGAGGAGTGGACTCCGCTCCTCATTCACGAGAAAGGGTCGGTAACCGGGATGCCCAGTCCCATGATCCAAAAAGATCAAAGCAAATCAATATAATTAAACAAAACTCCCCCAGGGCTATTGTTAGTTGGAGGCACTCGTTGTTTCGAGCAAGCCATGGATTGATGCTTGTTGGTGGTTGGGGGAGTATAAACCTTTACCATTCTGTTTGGGAACTGCCTATAATGCATGTAGTATGGAAGATACAACCATCTCATAGTTGTTGCGTTGACAGTGAAAGTATGCCGCTCAAAATGTTATTCAATCTCTATTTTAATATCGAGCTCTGGCACCTCTACAAATCCCTGCTTCCCTCTGCGAAGGGCCTATCTATTTACTTTTATGTTGAGTCATCACCCTTCTTATTAAAAATCACCCGCTGGAGAGCACACTATCATTTGCATTCATTATTATTGGTTTATATTGGGTATGACTTGACTAGCTCTCTTTTACCATGAATTACAATCTTTAGTCAGTCCTTGATCTTTAAAGGTGATCTACATTTATGTTTAATGGTCTCAGAAAGGACTAGCGAGGTAACATCTTGTTATATCATATTATGATTGTTTTGAGAAAGTGTTGTCATCCGATTTTTATTATTATCGCTCGCTAGCTGATTATGTCATTGATATGAGTAATTGTGAGACCTGATTGTTATCGTGAGTATGGTTATTTCATAATACTTACTGAACACTTGAATGCTGACTTTACATGTTTACAACAACAAGAGCAAACAAAGTTTGTAAAAGTTTTTCTTTATCACTTTCAGTTTATCAACTGAATTTCTTGAGGACAAGCAAAGGTTTAAGCTTGGGGGAGTTGATACGCGTCGAATGTATATACTTTTCCAAACACTTTTGCCCTTGTTTTGGACTCTAACTTGCATGATTTGAACGAAACTAACCCGGACTGACATTGTTTTTAGCAGAACTGCCATGATGTTGTTTATTGTGCAGAAAACAAAAGTTCTCGGAATGACCTGAAAATCCACTGAGATAAGTTTTGGAAAATATAAAAAATACTGGCGAAAGAATCAAGGCCAGGGGGCCCACACCCTGTCCATGAGGGTGGGGGCGCGCCCTCCCCCTTGGGCGCGCCCCCCTGTCTCGTGGGCCCCCTAACGCTCCACCGACCTCAACTCCAACTCTATATATTCCGTTTCGCGGAGAAAAAAATCATAGAGAAAGTTTCATCGCGTTTTACAATACGGAGCCGCCGCCAAGCCCTAATCTCTCTCGGGAGGGCTGATCTGGAGTCCGTTCGGGGCTCTGGAGAGGGGGATTCGTCACTGTCGTCATCATCAACCATCCTCCATCACCAATTTCATGATGCTCACCGCCGTGCGTGAGTAATTCCATCGTCGGCTTGCTGGACGGTGATGGGTTGGATGAGATTTACCATGTAATCAAGTTAGTTTTGTTAGGGTTTGATCCCTAGTATCCACTATGTTCTGAGATTGATGTTGCTATGACTTTGCTATGCTTAATGCTTGTCACTAGGGCCCGAGTGCCATGATTTCAGATCTGAACCTATTATGTTTTCATGAATATATGTGTGTTCTTGATCCTATCTTGCAAGTCTATAGTCACCTATTATGTGTTATGATCCGACAACCCCGAAGTGACAATAATCGGGATACTTCTCGGTGATGATCGTAGTTTGAGGAGTTCATGTATTCACTATGTGTTAATGCTTTGGTTCGGTTCTCTATTAAAAGGAGTGTCGGTGTCAAAACCGGAGGATCTCGGGTAGGGGGTCCCAACCTATGCGTCTAAGGCTGATGGTAATAGGAGGCAAGGGACACAATGTTTTACCTAGGTTCGGGGCCTCTCGATGGAGGTAAAACCCTACTTCCTGCTTGATTGATCTTGATGATAAGAGTATTACAAGAGTTGATCTACCACGAGATCGTAGTGGCTAAACCCTAGAAGCTAGCCTATAATGATTATGATTGTTCTGTCTCTAAGGACTAAACCCTCCGGTTTATATAGACACCGGAGGGGGCTAGGGTTTACACAGATTCGGTTAAAAAGAAGGAAATCTAATGTCCGGATCGCCAAGCTTGTCTTCCACGCAAAGGAGAGTCCCATCCGGACACGGGACGAAGTCTTGAGTCTTGTATCTTCGTGGTCCATCAGTCCGGCCAAAGTATATAGTCCGGCAGTCCGGATACCCTCTAATCCAGGACTCCCTCAATAGCCCCTGAACCAGGCTTCAATGACGATGAGTCCGGCACACAGTTTGTCTTCGGCATTGCAAGGCGGGTTCCATCTCCGAATACTCCAAAGTAATTATCGAACACTTAAATCGTAACTGGGTCCGCAAGATGATCTTCACATACCACCGTAGATAGGACGATATTCCACAAATGTAATCTACTGACAACTTCAGACAACGTGACATGACACTACGGTCGAGTCATTATTCGAACCGTTTTCCCACAACCAGCCACAACGCATATTGCGAGGCAGTTTCCTCGGCACGTCTTGTCGAAGCGGAGATCATGTCCCCTTATCACGGGATTCCCATCAATACGGGTATGGGTAACCCAACCGCGCCATCGATCGTGGCGCTTGGGAAATAAGCGATCTTCAACGGGCAAGTGGGGAGGCGCACTGTGACGCCCGGATAATTAGGCTACAGTAACCCCACGTTAACGATGCCACGTCACCTCGGATTACTGTTGATAATCTCGCGTTAGTTTGAAACGATTCATATTCAAAATTTGAATTTAAGTTAAACAATTAAAGTTTTCAAAAGTCAAAACTAAATTGTTCCTAATGTGTCAAATAATCCTTAGAAAATACTGGTGGATAAATTATCTTTTAATAAAATATTTAAATGCACTAAAGTAATAGAAATGACAGCAAAAACAATTAATTAGATGCCTTTTATAAAGTTATAATAATAAAACTAAATTAGTAGTGTGCCAAAATAATTGTGGCAGTGGACTGATTAGTAATACTAATTTAGGTGCTGACTGGGTATTTTGTAAAACTAAAATAAAAGAAACTTTAAATGAAAACAATAAAGAAAATAAGTAAAAAAGAAATAAAAGAGAAAAGCAAACCCCCCATCACTTGGCTCCGGCCCAGCAGGCCACCAGCCCAACTGGGCAAAGGCCCAATCGGCAGGCCCACCCCAGTCCCTTAACCCCCTGGTGCCGAAACCCTAGGCACCGTCACCCCCCACTCCCCCCACTTGCGCCCCCACTCTCCCTCCCCCCGATCCCCTCTTGGATCAGGATCGAGCCCCCCCCACTCTCTCTCGCCCCCCCCCCCGCTCGATCTGTACGCCCGCTACCTCGCTGCCCCTGACCCCGGTGTGCCGACGCCGCTCGTCGTCTCCGGCGACGCCCGCTACCTCGCCCCCGCCTCCCCGATGCCGCACCACCGTTGGACCCCGCCGACGCCGTCCGGAGAAATCCCTCCCCGTCGTCATCCACGTCGGCACCCGAGCCCGGCGCCGCGCTGCCCTCCGAACGCGCCTTGCCGCCGCAATCGGCAGCCACTCAGGCAAGCTCCCACGACGTCACCTGAAACCGCGTCGCCCTCCACCTCGACCGCCTCCTCACCGGACCTCGCGTCCTCATCCTCTTCCCTGCCGGCCGCCAGCAAGCCTCGGCGCCCTCTCTCCCCATAAACGCTGGTGAGGCCCCGGGCCTCTTCCCTTCTCTGCCTCACGCTTCGCTCACAGTCACCGCACGCTAGACCGCCCACACGCGCGCTCGCAGTGAGCACGCGCTCACCGTGCCCTCTGCGTCGTGCTCCCTGCGACCGAGTCGTCCTCGCCGTGCGCCACCTCCCCATGCCGCCCGCGCCGCTTGCTCCTCCCGTTTGCTGCTCTGGCTATCGACGCCCCGCAGCACTCTGTCGGGCGCCCGCAATGCCCACTGTGCCTGTTCGGGCCTTGCCCGTACCCGCGTGCCCATTAGGCCCCAGGGGCCACAGACATCTGGGCCCCCCTAGTGCCACTGACCGACGGGGCCCACACCCATGTACTGATTAGAACGAAAAAGAAAGAGAATTAAAATAAATAGATATTAATCAATCAATTAATTTAATAGTTAATTAACTCTGCTTAATTAAACTAATTAAGATTAATTAACCTAAATAGCTAATTAACCAGCTAATCTGTTAGCTACGTTAGTAAGGCAATGACAAACGGGACCCATGCGTCTGTTGACCCAGTCAACAGACGGTTGACCGATGACGTCATGATGACATCATAATTGCATTTTCTAATTAAATAATTCTGTTAATTCTAAAAATTAAATAAAATTTTAAAAATTAGTATAAAATAAACCATAACTCATATGAAAATACTTTGTACACAAAAGTTGCTCATAACGATGAGACAAATTTGGATACACAGCTCATTCGTCTACCATGGGTCCCTAGCATAGTGAACTTGCAAAATTTCACCTCTGGTTTATCTGTCCGAAAACGCGAAACACCGGGGATACTTTCTTGGATGTTTTCCCCTTTCGCCGGTATCACCTACTACCGCGTTAGGGCACACCGAACACCGCGTATTGTATTGTTACACTTTGTGATGCTTTGATTGCTTTGTTATTTATTGTGTTCCCTCTCCGTTACTTCTTTCCGATAGACCCCGAGACTGCCGGTGACCCCCAGTTCGACTACCGTGTTGGCGACTCGTCCTTCTTTCCAGAGCAACCAGGCAAGCCCCCCCTTGATCACCAGATATCGCCTATTTTTCTCTATACTGCTTGCATTAGAGTAGTGTAGCATGTTACTATTCGGTTACTCCTATTCTGTTGCATAGCCTGTCATTGTTGCTACAGTCATTGATACCTTACCCGCAATCCTAAATGCTTAGTATAGGATGCTAGTTTATCATCATTGGCCCTACATTATTGTCAGTCTGCCTTGCTATACTATCGGGCCATGATCACTTGGGAGGTGATCACGGGTATATACTATACATATATACATACTATACAGATGGTGACTAAAGTCGGGTTGGCTCGTTGAGTACCCGCAAGTGATTCCGATGTGGGGGCTGAAAGGGCAGGTGGCTCCATCCAGGCAGAGGTGGGCCTGGGTTCCCGACGGCCCCAGACTGTTACTATGTGGCAGAGCGACAGGGCAGGTTGAGACCACCTAGGCGAGAGGTGGGCCTGGCCCTGGTCGGCGTCCGCGGTTACTTCATAATTACACACTTAACGAGATCTTGGTATTTGATCTGAGTCTAGACACTAGCCTATACGCACTAACCAACTACGCGGGAACAGTTATGGGCACTCGACGCCGTGGTATCAGCCGAAGCCTTCTTGACATCAGTGATGGAGTGGCGCGCGCCGGATTGGACTAGAACACCTGCTCTTGTATTAGGGAGTCTAGGTTTGCTTCCGGCCGCCCTCGCAACATGCAGGTGTGCAATGGGCGATGGGCCTAGACCCCTGCGCGCATAGGATTTAGACCGGCGTGCTGACCTCTCTGTTGTGCCTAGGTGGGGCTGCGACGTGTTGATCTTCCGAGGCCGGGTATGACCCAGGAAATTGTGTCCGGCCAAATGGGATCGAGCGTGTTGGGTTATGTGGTGCACCCCTGCAGGGAAGTTTATCTACTCGAATAGTCGTGTCCCTTGGTAAAAGGACGACCCGGAGTTGTACCTTGACCTTATGACAACTAGGACCGGATACTTAATAAAACACACCTAGACAAGTTCCACAGACAACCCGGTGATCGCTTTTCCACAGGGCGACAAGGGGAGGATCGCCGGGTAGGATTATGCTATGTGATGTTACTTGGAGGACTTCAATCTACTCTCTTCTACATGCTGCAAGATGGAGGCTGCCAGAAGCGTAGTCTTCGGTAGGACTAGCTATCCCCCTCTTATTCTGGCATTCTGCAGTTCAGTCCACCGATATGGCCTCTTTACACATATACCCATGCATATGTAGTGTAGATCCTTGCTTGCGAGTACTTTGGATGAGTACTCATGGTTGCTTTTCTCCTCCTTTTCCCCCCTTTCCTTTCTACCTGGTTGTCGCAATCAGATGCTAGAGCCCAGGAGCCAGACGCCACCGTCGACGATGACTCCTACTACACCGGAGGTGCCTACTACTACGTGCAGGCCATTGACGACGACCAGGAGTAGTTTAGGAGGATCCCAGGCAGGAGGCATGTGCCTCTTTCGGTCTGTATCCCACTTTGTGCTAGCCATCTTATGGCAACTTGTTTAACTTATGTCTGCACTCAGATATTGTTGCTTCCACTGACTCGTCTATGTTCGAGCACTTTTATTCCAGCCCTCGAGGCCCCTGGCTTGTATTATGATGCTTGTATGACTTATTTTATTTATAGAGTTGTGTTATGATATCTTCCCGTGAGTCCCTGATCTTGATCGTACATGTTTGCGTGTATGATTAGTGTATGATTGAATCGGGGGCGTCACAAGTTGGTATCAGAACCGACTGCCTGTAGGAATCCCCCTTCCACACTCATTGGCCGAAGTCGAGTCTAGACTTCATAAAACTTTTACTAACATGGCTCTGCAGCCCATGGGACCATGTCTCCATTTGGTGGTATTAGGATCTTTTATTCCTCATCTATACTCTGGGATTCTAATCTCTCTTCTATTCGGGTTAAATGATTTTCTAAAATCTAACTTTAGGTTCTCGAAAACACTTTCTCACGGAGAGCCCCTTCATTCCAGATGATCCCCGGTTGCACCAAAAGATTTCGGAGTTACTCTCCGATACTCTTTTGAGACTTTGTGCCCGTTGCTTTTGCAATTCCATACCACCGAAATATCCCTATGGATAAATACATACACTTGCCGTTCTTACTTTTATTCCCAGTTGATCTTGTTATTACAAGATACCTTGAAATCCTTTCTATTGTTCCGAGAATATTTTGTGCCTACTGCCTTGCAGTTCCTTGCCACCTGAATACCCCTACGGATAATTTCTCGCCCTTATCGAGTATTCATCCATCCCCAGTTGTTCATATGTTTCATATGATACTTTGAAATTCTATCTGATCATTCAAGAATCCTCTTTAAAACTATTGCTATACATATACTTGTCTGCTTGCATTATGATTGCTTCCCATAGGTCTAGCAACATTCATTAGTCTCCTTCGACACCGTCATTTTGATCCTATTGATTCAACGTGAGTGCGAATGCATGCAATCATCGGTTGATTCTTTTAAAATTACCTTTCCGGCTGAGATGTCATTTTGAACATGATCTGTTTATCGACCAATCAAATTGTCGTCGATTGTACCCCTAAGTCTATTCAGCTTAACCATCCTTAATCAGAGCGTTTGCTTCTGATCCCTTGAATCAGAAATCATAATTCCTTTGTACGGTTTCTTAGAGTTAGTCAGTTGTTCCTATAATCCAATGCCTTTGCACGGTTTCTTCCTTTGATAAAGTACCGATACTCGCAACAACTCCATTGGAGACCACAAACCCCTTGTTGGATTATTATCCGATAGTGTCCTTCATATTCAACAACCTTGTGAGCCTTTCCATGGGTATATAATGCCTTTGGTAATTTGTATCCTATGCCGTGATAACCATACTCTACTTTCGAGCTTGTATTATTTACTCCGAAGTTGGCGATATATGTTCCTAAGATGCCCTGATGATTAGAACCAACGCCTGCCCTAACCTGTTTGGACCCATAAGATTTCACGGGTCATACTTATCTAGTATTGCCCCAGGTAAAACTTTCAACACCTACTGTCATTTTTGAAACATGAGAAGTGAATGGAAGGTTATGCATTGAAGAAGTGGGAGTCGACCTTGAACTTAGTGTTCATGCCCATGGACCCGATGTAGATCTTATCATGAAAGCTTCTCTCAAAAATAAATTGTCCCCTTGGTATAAGTTCATCTTACATCCGGGATTTGGTCCTTTGCAATTGTGGTTCCGACCATATTGTTCTTCTTTGATCCCATTTCTTGGACAAGTTGAAGTACTTGTCTTCTGCAAAGCAATACCCCAGTCCAACCTCTACTTTGATCTGTTGACGAGTATTACCCCCTGGTATCTCGAGATTAACACGGAACTGCATAACTTCTTATGAGTTCTTCATCAAGTACGACATTCTCAATAATTCCAATTCTTTCACGAGCTCTGAGTTACTAAATACTCTAAGACATCGATAACTGAATCGAGTCTGCATCGCGATTAAACAACTATTAGCAATCTTCTTTACTTACAAGTTTGTACTCGGTCACATCATTTCTAGCCTAATCAGCTATATCAGTATCGTGCTGATGTTAACTGTTCTACCTGGTCCTTATTCCCGGAGCACCACTTTTGGCGATGAGCTAAGCTTACATCGATCTTCATTGTCTTATCATTTTACCTTGAATAGCAATCTTGATTCCGAGTTTGTGTCGTATCTGTGGTTCCAATAACCTTCCGTTGCATCAGTTCTTTGCTCGATGCAGTCGCTACTCGGTTGCTTCTTCGTGGAGTCTCTCGACAAAATTTGTCATGATCATCATCAATATTTTGACTCCTTCCAAGATATCAAACGAATTCATGATGATTAGTGTTATCCTCGTCCCTTGGTAATTTGAGTTACCATCGACAACATCCATACCTTTCTTTCATCACAGACTTGTACATGATATGGATGCAACTTTCTGTCTAGCATGTATTATGATCTACCTTGAAGTATTACTACCTTTTATGTCAATGATGTTGTGAGAATTTCACCACCTCTTAAGAATTCTTGATAAAGTGATGCTTCTCGCCATCACCATTCTTCCTGGTCCCCGTGTTGTTTCTAACCAGAAAAGCGACAAATAAATGATGCTACTTGAGTTCTGTACTTCTAGAAACCATATTGCTTTGAAGTTAACGATCAACAATTCGTTCTTAGACTATTGGTTATTGGATCGCCACTCTAACATTGATCTTGTTGCCTAAGGTCATATTTTGGGCACACCTTTCAACTAATGATTGATGGTGTATGTTTTAGTCGATCATACAACATTTTATCACTTAAATTGACAAGTGTCATCATCTTGTTCACATTATTGTGGAAATCCATCGTTTGGAATTCTCGATGAATTGTCGCTGAGCCCATCAGCCACCTCCTCATCCCCTCCTTGTTTTAATGATGAACTATTGTTTCAGGAACCCGCTCCCATAGTTCATTTCCCAAGAATCTTGCAATGTCATTTCGTTGATTTGTGTTGCACCTTTTCTTCTCGGACATCCTGAGTCTGAGGTATCATGACACCAATCGGATCTGAATCTCGGTCAGATATGATGGATGGGACAACTTTCCAGTAGTTATGATGTTGGTCCTTTGATGACCCGGTAATATGATGTCATGCCTAGCACACCTGGCCGGAGGCCTATTGTTATAGATTCCTTTTCAACAAGGTTATCCATTCTTCCATGAGGAAATTGTAAGACTTATTCTATAAGTTTATCCTGATGGATCATTTGTGTATCCAAAGTCTGGCCCTTGATTGAAACACCATATCATTGCTACCTCAAAGCATGACTATGATACCATGCTCTTCAACAAGAACATTAGAGGCGCGATGCTAAATGTTTCTTGGTCAGTTATCCAAACACCGTTGTATGGGTAACATCTTGATTAATCCTTACCTCTTACCTGAATGGTTGGGTACTTGCTCTCCTACCCTGTATGCCATGTTCTGCTTGTACATGGGAAGGATATACTCCTAATAATTGTGTAATCACAATTTTCCTTTCCATTGTTCTGTTTAATCTGATAATCGCGTTTTCCTTTCCATTCTTTTGTTTAATCTTTCCTGAATCTGACTTAACTAAGCAGAGATAATTCCCTGCTTAGGTAGGCACCTTGTTGTACCACTCTGTCTATAAGATCATGTTACTGTTGTTGATGACATTCCGGTAACCACCGATGGGTGATAAGTTTGCCAATTGGTTCACCTCGTTCAACAAGCAGGAAAATTGCTCT
Organism: Triticum aestivum; assembly: GCF_018294505.1. Taxonomy (NCBI): domain Eukaryota; kingdom Viridiplantae; phylum Streptophyta; class Magnoliopsida; order Poales; family Poaceae; genus Triticum; species Triticum aestivum. Next base: position 125,635,791 of record NC_057795.1, on the reverse strand, counting down.
CTTCGTTCCCCGTCCTTGGTATCGACATTGTTGCCGGCATAGCTGACAAACTATTCACTAACATGCCTCCCTGTCGCGGCTGTGCAAGATGTCACCACCCTTCCTACTTTCAACCCAAATGGTGGGCCCATAATCCACAGGTCCACTGGATCGAAACCTGACTCTTCTTTACAAGCCGGATTCTAATGTATCCTTTGCACCTGGCTTCATATGTGATTCACGAGCTAAATGATATACCATTATTCATCCTGGAATCAAACACCATGTTATTCTCGTTGTTCAAACCCCCATTCCAGCTTCTGTCTAGTCATCGAATGATTGCCTACCCGTTTGAAACTTTGGTACCATCGTATATTGCACTCAACAAATTCACTGAAATACAACTCATAGGGTACCTTGTGTATTTCCCATTGAGTTCACCGTCAGATGCCCAACTTTGTGTAGATGCGTTCTTCCGGAGTTTTTCCCCTTGGTCGCATTCGTAGGACGATGGAGATCCCGAAGAAAGGATGACGGCTCCATCATGATGACCTGGAGCAGAGAAATGAAGACTTCAACGTAATGGATCCACCTCTTCGAGAAGAGCAACCAAATACGAGAAGATTCGTTAGGATTTCGTAACCAGACCTTTCCTCCCTAGTCCCCCTCTTAAATCTCGGGACGAGATTTCTTGTAGTGGAGGAGATTTGTGACGCCCGGATAATTAGGCTACAGTAACCCCACGTTAACGATGCCACGTCACCTCGGATTACTGTTGATAATCTCGCGTTAGTTCAAAACGATTCATATTCAAAATTTGAATTTAAGTTAAACAATTAAAGTTTTCAAAAGTCAAAACTAAATTGTTCCTAATGTGTCAAATAATCCTTAGTAAATATTGGTGGATAAATTATCTTTTAATAAAATAGTTAAATGCACTAAAGTAATAGAAATGACAGCAAAAACAATTAATTAGATGCCTTTTATAAAGTTATAATAACAAACCTAAATTAGTAGTGTGCCAAAATAATTGTGGCAGTGGACTGATTAGTAATACTAATTTAGGTGGTGACTCGGTATTTTATAAAACTAAAATAAAAGAAACTTTAAATGAAAACAGTAAAGAAAATAAGTAAAAAGAAATAAAAAATAAAAGCAAACCCCCAATCACTGGGCTCCGGCCCAGCAGGCCACCAGCCCAACTGGGCAAAGGCCCAACCGGCCGGCCCACCCCACTCCCTTAACTCCCTGGTGTCGAAACCCTAGGCACCGACACCCCCACTCCCCCCACTCGCACCCTGCTACCTCTTGAGCACTGCGTTGGATTTCCCCGAAGAGGAGAGGATGATGCAGCAAAGTAGCGTAAGTATTTCCCTCAGTTTTTGAGAACCAAGGTATCAATCCAGTAGGAAACCACGCACAAGTCCCTTGTACCTACACAAAACTATAGCAACTCGCAACCAACGCTTAGGGGTTGTCAATCCCTTCACAGTCACTTACGAGAGTGAGATCTGATAGAGATAATATTTTTGGTATTTTTGATAGATAGATCCAAAGTAAAAAGTAAAGGCAAAGTAAAAACAAAACAAGTAAATAAAGTGATATAGATTGATATGATGAGAATAGACCCAGGGGCCATAGGTTTCACTAGTGGCTTCTCTCAAGAGCATAAGTATTCTATGGTGGGTGAACAAATTACTGTTGAGCAATTGACAAAATTGAGCATAGTTATGAGTATATCTAGGCAATGATCATGTATATAGGCATCACGTCCAAAACAAGTAGATCGAAACGATTCTGCATCTACTACTATTACTCCACTCATCGACCGCTATCCAGCATGCATCTAGAGTATTAAGTTAAAAACAGAGTAACGTCGTAAGCAAGATGACATGATGTAGAGGGATAAATTCATGCAATATAATGAAAAAAATCATCTTGTTATCCTCGATGGCAACAATACAATACGTGCCTTGCTTCCCCTTCTGTCACTAGGTAAGGACACCGCAAGATTGAACCCAAAGCTAAGCACTTCTCCCATTGCAAGAACTACCAATCTAGTTGGCCAAACCAAAAAGGATAATTCGAAGAGACTTGCAAAGATAACTCATTCATACATAAAAGAATTCAGAGAAGAATCAAATATTTTCCATAGATAATACTGGATCATAAAACCACAATTCATCGGTCTCAACAAACACCCGCAAAAAGAAGATTACATCGAATAGATCTCCACGAGAGAGGGGGAGAACATTGTATTGAGATCCAAAAAGAGAGAAGAAGCCATCTAGCTACTAGCTATGGACCCGAAGGTCTGAAGTAAACTACTCACACTTCATCTGTGGTGGATGCCCCCTCTGGCGGAGCTCCAGAACAGGCCCCAAGATGGGATCTCGTGGATAAAGAAGGTTGCGGCGGTGGAATTAGGTTTTTGTCTCCTGTTCTGATTGTTCGGGGATACGTAGGTATATATAGGAGGAAGGAGTATGTTGGTGGAGCTCCGAGGGGCCCATGAGGTAGGGGGGGCACGCCCAGGGAGGGGGCGCGCCCTCCACCCTCGTGACCTCCTCTTACATTGCTTGGAGTAGGGTCCAAGTCTCCTGGATCACGTTCGGTTGGAAAATCACGATCCCGAAGGTTTCATTCCGTTTGGACTCCGTTTGATATTCTGTTTCTTTGAAATACTGAAAAAGGCAAAAATAGCAATTCTGGGCTGGGCCTCCGGTTAATAGGTTAGTCCCAAAAGTAATATAAAAGTGGAAAATAAAGCCCAATATAGTCCAAAACAGTAGATAAAGTAGCATGGAGCAATCAAAAATTATAGATACGTTGGAGACGTATCGGGCATCCCCAAGCTTAATTCCTGCTCGTCCTCGAGTAGGTAAATGATAAAAAAGAATTTTTGATGTGGAGTGATACTTTGGCATAATTTCAATGTAAATCTTCTTAATTGTGATATGAATATTCAGATTCGAAAGATTCAAGACAAAAGTTCATATTGACACAAAAATAATAATACTTCAAGCATACTAATCAAAGCTATCATGTCTTCTCAAAATAACATGGCAAAAGAAAGTTCATCCCTACAAAATCATATAGTTAGGCTATGCTTCATTTTCGTCACACAAAGATGTTCCCAACTTCTATACCCCCGATGACAAGCAAAGCAATTGTTTCATACTTTAATAATCTCAAAAAATTTCAACCTTCACACAATACATGAGCGTGAGCCATGGATATAGCACTATGGGTGGAATAGAATATGATGATGGGATTGTGTGGAGAAGACAAAAAAGGTGAAAGTCTCACATTGACGAGGCTAATCAACAGGCTATGGAGATGCCCATCAATTGATGTCAACATGAGGAGTAGGGATTGCCATGCAACGGATGCACTAGAGCTATGAATGCTCAACAAAAGAAAACTAGTGGGTGTGCATCCAACTCGCTTGCTCACGAAGACCTAGGGCATTTGAGGAAGCCCATCGTAGGAATATACAAGCCAAGTTCTACAATGAAAAATTCCCACTAGTATAAAAAGACAACTTATGAGACTCACTACATGAGGAACAAGGTGCTACTTTGAAGCACAACATATGAGACTCACTACATGAAGAACAAGGTGCTACTTTGAAGCACAAGTGTGGAAAAAGACATAGTAGCATTGCCCTTTTTTCTTCTTTTTCTTGGGCCTTTCTTTTTTCTTTTATTTTTTTGGCCTTTCTTTTTTATTTGGGCAATGCTCTAATAATGATGATCATCACAGTTCTATTGATTACAACATAAGGATTACAACTCGAAACTTAGAACAAGATATGACTCTATATGAATGCCTCCGACGGTGTACCAGAATGGTGCAATGAATCAAGAGTGACATGTATGGAAAATAATGCATGGTTGCTTTGCCACAAATACGATGTCAACTACAAGATCATGCAATGGCAATATGACAAAAGTAATGTATGTCATGATGATGATGGTGGAAGTTGCATGGAAATATATCTCGGAATGGCTACGGAAATGCCATGATAGGTAGGTATGGTGGCTGTTTTGAGGAAGATATAAGGAGGTTTATGTGTGATAGAGTATATCGTATCACGGGGTTTGGATGCACCGGTGAAGTTTGCGCCAACTCTCAAGGTGAGAAAGGGCAATGCACGGTACCGAAGAGGCTAGCAAAGGTGGAAAGGTGAGAGTGCGTATAATCCATGGACTCAACATTAGTCAAAAGAACTCATATACTTATTGCAAAAATTTAGAAGTCATCAAAAATTCAAGTACTACGCGCATGCTCCTAGGGGGATAGATTGGTAGGAAAAGACCATCGCTCGTCCCCGACCGCCACTCATAAGGATGCACAAGCCAGGTACACTTCATGTTTCAAATTTGTTACACAACTTTAACCATGCGTGCATGCTACGGGACTTGCAAACTTCAACACAAGTATTTCTCAAATTCATAATCACCCAACTAGCACGACTTTGATATTATCACCTCCGCATCTCAAAACAATTATCAAGCATCAAACTTATCTTAGTATTCAACGCACTCAAAAGAAAGTTTCACATATCTTGAACACCAAGTATATTAACATTAAGCAAATTACCATGCTATTAAAGACTCTCAAAATAATCTAAGTGAAGCGTGAGAGATCAATAGTTTCTTTAAAACAAATCCACCACCGTGCTCTAAAAGATCTAAGTGAAGTACTAGAGCAAAAATTATCATGCTCAAAAGATATAAGTGAAGCACTATGAGCAAAACTATCAAGCTCAAAAGATATAAGTGAAGCACATAGAGTATTCTAACAAATTCCAATTCATGTATGGCTCTCTAAAAAGATGTGTACAGCAAGGATGATTGTAGTAGACTAACAAACAAAGACACAAATAATACAAAACGCTCCAAGCAAAACAGATATCATGTTGGTGAATAAAAATATAGCTCCAAGTAAATTACCGATGGAAGTGGATGAAAGAGGGGATGCTTCCGGGGCAACCCCAAGATTTGACTTTTTGGTGTCCTTGGATTATCTTGGGGGTTCCATGGACATCCCCAAGCTTAGGCTCTTTCCACTCCTTGTTCCATAATCCATCAAAAGAATTCACCCAAAACTTGAAAACTTCACAACACAAAACTCAACAGAAATCTCGTGAGCTCCGTTAGAGAAAGAAAACAAAAGACTACTTCAAGGTACTGTAATTAACTCATTCTTTATTTATATTGGTGTTAAACCTACTGTATTCCAACTTCTCTATGGTTTATAAACAAATTTACTAGCCATAGATTCATCAAAATAAGCAAACAACACACGAAAAACAGAATCTGTCAAAAACAGAACAGTCTGTAGCAATCTGTAAGTAACGCAAACTTCTGGAACTCTAACAATTCTACCAAAATAGGAAGTCCTGGAAAATTTGTTTGTTGATCATCATCAAAAATAATCAACGCAAAATCACGTTCCTGTGATTTCTCATAACTAAATTAGTGCGTGCAAAGTTTCTGTTTTTCAGCAGAATCAAATCAACTATCATCGTAGGTTATCCTATAGGTCCTACTTGGCACAAACACTAATTAAAACACAAAACCACATACAAACAGAAGCTATATGGATTATTTATTCCTAAGAAGAAGCAAAAACAAAAAACACAAATAAAATTGGGTTGCCTCCCAACAAGCGCTATCGTTTAACGCCCCTAGCTAGGCATTGATATTTCAATGATGCTCACAAGAAAGACAAGAATTGAAGCACAACGAGAGCATCATAAAACACGTGATAAACACATCTAAGTCTAACATACTTCCTATGCATAGGAATCTTATAGGCAAACAAATTATCAAGGCAAGCAAAAACTAACATATGCAAGGAGGCGGAAAGAAACAATAGTAATCTCAACATAACGAGAGGTAATTTATTATCATGAAAATTTCTACGACCATATTTTCCTCTCTCATAATAATTACATGTGGGATCATAAGCAAATTCAACAAAATAGCTATCACATAAAATATTTTCAACACGATCCACATGCATGCAAAGTTGACACTCTTCCGAAATAGTGGCATTAACATTAACTAAAGTCACGACCTCTCCAAACCCACTTTTATCAAAAACTTCATAAGAATGAACATTCTCCAAATATGTGGGATCTAAAGTTGACACTCTTCCGAACCCACTTTCAATATTATTGCAAACAATATTATCAATCTCATATTCATGATGGGGCTTAAATAAATTTTCAAGATCATAAGGAGAATCACCCCAATCATGATCATTGCAACAAGTAGTAGACATAGCAAAACTAGCATCCCCAAGCTTAGGGTTTTGCATCTTATTAGCACAATTGACATCAAAAGAATTTATAATAAAATCATTGCAATCATGATTTTTATTCAAAGATCTATCGTGATTCACTTCACGGATTTCAGGCAAAACCTTATAAAGATAATCTAGTGGATCCAAATCACTAGGAATTGGTTCATCATAATTGGATCTCTTAAAAAGATTGGAAAGCGGATGAGGATCCATAGATATTGGCTTCTTTTTTTAGGAATAAATACTCAACTATTTCAACCAAACGAGCAAATGAGCCAAGTAAGACATCAAGGCAAACGAAAAGAGAGGGCGAATAAAACGGCAAGGGTGAAGTGGGGGAGAGGAAAACGAGAGGCAAATGGCAAATAATGTAATGCGAGAGATAGGGATTGCGATGGGTACTTGGTATAGTTGACTTGTTTGCGTGAGCCTCCCCGACAACGGCGCCAGAAATTCTTCTTGCTACCTCTTGAGCACTGCGTTGGATTTCCCCGAAGAGGAGAGGATGATGCAGCAAAGTAGTTGATACGTCTCCGTCGTATCTACTTTTCCAAACACTTTTGCCCTTGTTTTGGACTCTAACTTGTATGATTTGAATGGAACTAACCCGGACTGACGTTGTTTTCAGCAGAATTGCCATGGTGTTGTTTTATGTGCAGAAAACAAAAGTTCTCGGAATGACCTGAAACTCCATGGAATATCTTAGAATAAATAATAAAAAATCCTCGCCAAAGATGAAGACCAGGGGGCCCACACCCTGTCCACAAGGGTGGGGGGCGCGCCCCTCCCCCTGGGCGTGCCCCTACCTCGTGGGCCCCCTGGATGCCCTCCGACGCCAACTCCAACTCCATATATTGGCTTTCGGGGAGAAAAAAAATCGAAGAGAAAGAATCATTGCGTTTTACGATACGGAGCCGCCGCCAAGCCCTAATCTCTCTCGGGAGGGCTGATCTGGAGTCCGTTCGGGGCTCCGGAGAGGGGGATTCATCGCCGTCGTTATCATCAACCATCCTCCATCACCAATTTCATGATGCTCACCGCCGTGCGTGAGCAATTGCATCGTAGGCTTGCTGGACGGTGATGGGTTGGATGAGATTTATCATGTAATCGAGTTAGTTTCGTTAGGGCTTGATCCCTAGTATCCATTATGTTCTGAGATTGATGTTGCTATGACTTTGCTATGCTTAATGCTTGTCACTAGGGCCCGAGTGCCATGATTTCAGATCTGAACCTATTATGTTTTCATGAATATATGTGTGTTCTTGATCCTATCTTGCAAGTCTATAGTCACCTACTATGTGTTATGATCCAGCAACCCCGAAGTGACAATAATCGGGACCACTCCCGGTGATGACCATAGTTTGAGGAGTTCATGTATTCACTATGTGCTAATGCTTTGTTCCGGTTCTCTATTAAAAGGAGGCCTTAATATTCCTTAGTTTCCAATAGGACCCCGCTGCCACGGGAGGGTAGGACAAAAGATGTCATGCAAGTTCTTTTCCATAAGCACGTATGACTATATACGGAATACATGCCTACATTACATTAATGAACTGGAGCTAGTTCTGTGTCACCCTATGTTGTAACTGTTACATGACGAACCGGATCCGGCATAATTATCCATCGCTAATCCGGTGCCTACGAGTTTTCCATATATTGGTTTATGCTTACTTACTTTTCCGTTGCTACTGTTATCATCACTACAAAAATACCAAAAACATTACTTTTGCTGTCTTTACTTTGTTACCGTTACCACCACTATCATATTACTTTGCTACTAAACACTTTGCTACAGATACTAAGTTTCCAGGTGTGGTTGAATTGACAACTCAGCTGCTAATACTTGAGAATGTTCTTTGGCTCCCCTTGTGTCGAATCAATAAATTTGGGTTGAATACTCTACCCTCGAAAACTGTTGTGATCCCCTATACTTGTGGGTTATCAAGACCTTTTTCTGGCGCCATTGCCGAGGAGCATAGCTCTATTCTTTGAGTCACTTGGCATTTATATCTGCTAGACACTATGAAGAACTTGAAAGACGCTGAGACAAAAATTTATCCCTCAACTACGAGGGGAGGTAAGGAGCTGCCATCTAGCTCTGCACTTGATTCACCTTCTATTATGAGTAAGCTAGCAACACCTAAACCTACTACTGCTATGAATTCTGATATGTCGCATGTTATTGATGATGCCACTTATGCTATGCATGATACTTATGATGAAACTACTTCTATGCTTTATACTACTGTGCCCCTTGGTGAATTTCTAGATTAGCAAATTTCTAGGTCTAGAGAAAGAGAAATTATTGAAACTGAACACGATGATGTTAGTGATGATGAAAATATGCCTGCTATTCCCGAGGGTTATCTTTTTATTGCTGAATCTATTGAAGCTGTTCTTGCTTGCCAGGATAGTCTTGAACATAAGAGGTTGCTAGTTAAGTGGAGTAAAGAATCTTTTAGAGATAGGATGAGACCCGACCCTGCTTTTGCTACTTCACCTATCTGTGTTCCTGATCAGGATTATTTTGATTTTTCTGTTGATCCGGATATAATTACTTTGGTTGAATCTGATCCTTTTTATGGCTATTAATTTGAAACTGTTGTGGCACATCTTCGTAAGTTAGATGATATAGCTGCCCTGTTTACTAATAATGAGATATCGTGCTACCTTTATTTACTCAGAATATTTCCATTCTCATTAAAGGGTGATGCTAAGAAATGGTTTAATTCTCTTGATCCTGGTTGTGTGCAAAGTCCCCAGGATATGATTTATTACTTCTCTGCTAAATATTTCCCTGCTCATAAGAAACAAGCTGCTTTGAGGGAAATATACAACTTTGTGCAAATTGAAGAAGAGAGTCTCCCACAAGCTTGGGGGAGGCTTCTCAAGTTACTTAATGCCTTGCCTGATCATCCTCTTAAGAAACCTGAAATATTTGATATCTTTTATAATGGACTAACTGATGCTTCCAGAGATTGCCTGGATAGTTGTGCTGGTTCTCTTTTCAGGGAAAGAACACCGGATGACGCTGAAATTCTATTGAATAATATGTTGGCTAATGAAAATAATTGGGCACCTCCCGAGCTACCTCCTAAGCCAGTTCCTGAGCCAATTACTAAGCCTATTCCTAAACCAACTCCGAAGAAGATAGGTATTCTATTTCTCAGCCCCAAAGATATGCAAGAGGCAAAGAAATCCATGAAAGAAAAAGGTATTAAAGCTGAAGATGTTAAGAATTTACCTCCTATTTAAGAAATACATGGTCTAAATTTACCGCCTGTTGAAGAAGTATATGATCTCAATTACTTATTTAATGAAGAACCTCCCGATATTCCGACACAGGTAGTAAAGGTAAATTCTCTCTATAGATATGATAAAGCTGAAGTTCCTCCTACTAAAATTGCTAGTCAGTGCTTGGATGAGTTTGATGACTTTATGTTTACGCAAGATGACTTTAATGCTTATTTTGGTAGACAATTAAAGCACAATACCTTTATGATTAAACGCTTGAGTGATTATATGGCTGATATTAGAGGTGAACTTAAACTTGTTAGCAAACATGCTTCTATGGTTACCACTCAAGTAGAACAAGTACTTAAAGCTCAGAAAGCAGTGCTTGATGAAATGAATAGTAAGAAAAATGATTATGCTGTCAGAGTGGCTACTAGAACTGGTAGAATGACTCAGGAACCTTTGTATCCTGAAGGCCACCCTAAGAGAATCGAGCAAGATTCTCAGAGATATAATATTGATATGCCTAGTTCTTCTAAGAGGAAGAAAAAGCAAAATGATAGAAATGTGCAAACTTCTAGTGAACCTATTGCTGAACCACCTGAGAATCCAAATGATATCTCTATGTCTGATGCTGAAACACAATCTGGTAATGAACAGGAACCTAGTGAAAATGTTAATGATAATGTTCATGTTGATGCTCAACCTAGTAATGATAATGAAGTAGAAGTTGAACCTGTTGTTGATCTTGATAACCCACAATCAAAGAATCAACGTTATGATAAAAGAGACTTTGTTGCTAGGAAACATGGTAAAGAAAGGGAACCATGGGTTCAGAAACCCATGCCTTTTCCTCCAAAACCATCCAAGAAAAAGGATGATCAGGATTTTGAGCGCTTTGCTGAAATGATTAGACCCATCTTTTTGCGTATGCGATTAACTGATGTGCTCAAAACAAATCCTTATGCTAAGTATATGAAAGATATCATTACTAATAAAAGAAAGATACCGGAAGCTGAAATTTCCACCATGCTTGCTAATTATACTTTTAAGGGTGGAATACCAAAGAAACTTGGAGATCCAGGAGTACCTACTATTGATGATGTTATGTACCTAGGGTAGGGTCATGGACCTATCTAGGATACCATACCCAAGGACATCCTTAGACGAAGCTACCTCCCAGTCGACCGAGAGGGACTTCACTCGACTAACTCAAGGACACTCGACGATGAAGATAGCCACTCGACCATGAAGCTAACCACTCGACAGCCAGGAGACCTAAAGTCACTCAGCACGCAACGGTCTATCATTAAGTAGCTTTAATAGTCTTCATGGCACTTTATGAGGGCATTACCAGTAACCCCTATCTTAATGTACTTTAAACCCTGCATAACTGAGGGCCGGAGGGGTCTGGCGAACTCTATATAAGCCACCCCCTCCTTAGTGTAAAGGGTTCGCACCCCTGTAACTCATATACACATAAACCAGTCGACCGCCTCCGGGCTCCGAGACGTAGGGCTATTACTTCCTCAGAGAAGGGCCTGAACTCGTTGAACACTTGTGTGTACAACTACTCCATAGCTAGGATCTTGCCTCTCCATACCTACCCCCATTCTACTATCAGACTTAGAACCATGACAGTTGGTGCCCACCTTGGGGCAGGTGTCTTAGCAACTATTTGGAGAAGTTGCAATTTTTCCGATTGTCTTCATCATGGTTTCCAGCGGAGCTCTAGTCGAGGGCCGCGAGATCCGTCTCGGTGCGCTCGCTTTCATCGCCGATGACTCCGCTTGGCTCCAGGAGGCACCACTCGACATTGACGCACTCCCTGTCCGCGGGGCGACACACTTTTGGGCGTGTGTCGGCGGTGTCCTGCTGCGGCAGCCGTCGACCCCATACCGGTCGACTCCTGTGCTGTCTTCCCTCCCTGTCTCCCGCCAGTGCAAGCGCTCCGGTCGGTCGAGGCTCCAGCGATGGGTGAGACACGCAGTGGCTCGCCAATCGTCCACCACCCAAGTCGCGGCGATTGAGCCCGACGAATCTCTCTACGGCCTGTTTGATCTGTCGACTGGCTCCGTAGAGACTGCATCCGAGTGCGACAGCAGTGATCCAGCGGCGGAGGTCCTGATGGTCAATGGGCCTCGTAGCCCTCCCGGTTTCCCCCGCATCGACGGGATGGACGATGGAGGCGACCCCGCTCAGTCCCACGAAGAATATCAGCCCGAGCCGCTCACTTCTCAGCAAAGAGAAGATCTTCGCCGCCGGAACATGGACGCCCTGCATACTCGCATTGCAGGAGAGACTCCTGAGGCTCGTGCCTTGGAAGAGGCGTGTTTGGCCAACTTGGATGAGCGCACTTGACTGGAGAACCTCCAGCGAGCACTCGACGAGCGTGCGGGTCAGTGAGTACCCGACTCCAGCCGACGTCAGCTCTTTCCGCAACCGACTCAGGTATATCGAACCCCGATTCAGAATTTGGCAGCTGCGGCCCATATAGCGGAGTCAATTCAGCCCTCTCAGTCGGAGGCTGGAAGAGGCTTGATGCATATCAGAGATTTGCTCCGGGCGGCAGGAGATCAGAATTCAGTTGTGTCGCAGTCGCGCAACAGGATTCACAGTCGATCCGTCGCTGCGAATACTGTTCAGTCGGCTCACAGCCCAAGGTCGCCTCCGAGGCGTGTGGGACGTGAAGGCCGGCGGGACCACTATGATGATCGTTTTGATCGTGATGATAGGCATCGAGTTCCCACTCCTCCCCCGAGAAGTGGGTCTAATGCCCATCGGCAGCAAGATGACAGGCGCCAGCTCAGTGTTGGGCGGAGAGCTCCAGTCGACCCTAGAGAGGCAGGCTTTGACGCGAGATCCATCATCGTGCAAGGTTGGTCGACCGGAACAGAGCTCACAGAGGTGGCCACGACAGAGATGTGCCCACAAGCAGCCGAGTCCATGTTTCAGGTCCAGAATGCTTTAGTAGAGCCATCAGAGCCGCAGTGATAGCCCCCAACTTCAGGTTGGCGACTGGAGTAAGTAAGTTCACCGGGGAGTCTAAGCCTGAAACTTGGCTTGAAGACTACCGAGTGGCTATACAGATTGGTGGCAGTAATGATGAGGTGGCCATGAAGCATTTGCCACTTATGCTAGAGGGTTCGGCCAGGGCGTGGTTGAATCAGTTAGCTCCTAGCAGCATTTACACCTGGGAAGATCTTTCCCGAGTGTTCGTCAGGACGTTCGAGGGAACTTGCAAGCGACCGGCCGGATTGACGGAGCTGCAAGTTTGCGTACAGAAGTCGAGTGAAACACTGAGAGATTACATCCAGAGATGGATCACCTTGCATCATACTGTAGAGAATGCGTCTGACCATCAAGCGGTCTGCGCCTTCAAGGATGGTGTCAAGAACAGAGAGTTGAGCCTGAAGTTTGGTCGAACTGGAGATATGACCCTGAGTCGTATGATGGAAATAGCCACCAAGTACACCAATGGTGAAGAAGAGGACCGGCTCCGGAGTGGAAAGTACAAGCCGAGTCAGTCGGAGAAAGGAAACTCAAGTCGGAAGCAGAAGCGGAAGGCCGAGCCAGCTGCTCCTGGAGAGGCTCTGGCCGTGACTCAGGGCAAATTCAAAGGGAAGCCCAAAGGATCTTGGAACCCCAAGAAGGTAAAGGATAAGGAAGGTAATGACGTGATGGATCTACCGTGTCTTATCCACACGAAGAAAGACGAAGAAGGTAACTTCATCTACCCGAAGCATACCACTCGCCAGTGCCGGCTCTTAATCCAGCAGTTTCAAGTAAAACAACCGAAGGACAAAGAGAAGGAGTCGGACAAGGCTGAGGACAAGGAGGACAGTGATGAAGGGTACCCTCATGTCAATTCCACTCTGATGATTTTTGCTGATGTAGAGAGCAAAAGTCGACTGAAAGTGATCAACCGTGAGGTCAATATGGTCGCCCCGGCGACACCAAGCTATCTAGATGGTCGCAAACTCCCATTACTTTCGACCAGTCTGACCACCCTACTCACATTGCCACCCCTGGGAGGCAAGCACTGGTGGTCGACCCAGTCGTCGAAGGCACTCGACTGACGAAGGTATTGATGGATGGCGGCAATGGATTGAATATACTGTATGCAGAGACGCTCAAGGGAATGGGCATTCCGATGTCCAGGCTCAGTTCCAGCAACATGAGTTTTCACGGAGTCATTCCTGGAAAGAAGGCTGGGTCACTCAGCCAAATAGCTCTGGATGTAGCGTTCAGCGACTCGAAGCATTTCCGCAAAGAGAAGCTGACATTTGAAGTCGTGGATTTCCGAAGCGCCTACCACGCTATTTTGGGAAGACCAGCCTATGCCCGCTTCATGGCTCGACCATGTTATGTGTACCTCAAATTAAAGATGCCTGGCCCCAAAGGCGTGATCACTATCACTGGCAGCCGGAAGAAGGCAGAAGAGTGTTTCCAGAAAGGCTCAAAGATTGCGGATGACCAGATAACAATGGTAGAGCTAGAAGGATACAAGAAAAATGCAGATCTGAGTGATTTGTTACGGGCCAAGAAGCCCGCCACAGAGTCAGCGTTCCAATCATCTGGGGAGACGAAGCTAGTTCATATCCACCCGACCGACCCCAATGCAGCTCCGACCCATATTTCCACAACACTCGACTCTAAATAGGAAGAAGCGCTCATCCAGTTCCTCCGTGAGAACTGGGACATATTTGCATGGAAGCCAGCTGACATGCCGGGTATTCCCAGGGGGCTGGCTGAGCATCGCCTTAGAGTCGACTCAAAAGAGAAACCTATTAAAGAACATCTTCGACGGTCTGCCGTTCAGAAGAAAAAAGCCATTGGTGAGGAGGTGGCTCGACTCCTTGCAGCAGAGTTTATCCGAGAGATATACCACTCCGGGTGGCTCGCCAATGTCGTTATTGTTCCCAAGAAGGACAACTCACTTCGCATGTGCATTGATTTCAAGCATATCAATCGGGCCTGCCCAAAAGATCATTTTCCTCTCCCTCGCATCGACCAAATTGTCGACTCGACTGCGGGGTGCGAGAGATTGTCTTTTTTAGACGCCTATTCCGGGTATCATCAGATCCGTCTGTATGGACCCGACGAAATCAAAATAGCTTTCATCACTCCATTCGGGTGCTTCTGCTATATCACCATGCCATTCGGCCTCAAGAATGCCGGAGCCACGTTCATGAGAATGATTCAAAAGTGTTTACTCACTCAAATCAGTCGGAATGTGGAAGCGTACATGGATGATATCGTGGTCAAGTCACGAAAGGGTTCTGACCTATTGACTGACCTAGCTGAAACATTTGCCAATCTCAGGAGGTATGACATCAAGCTCAATCCATCAAAGTGCACATTCGGAGTACCTGGCGGAAAGTTACTCGGTTTTCTCGTTTCAGAATGAGGAATCGATGCTAACCCAGAAAAAGTTGGCACCATACTCCGAATGAAACGACCTGTGCATGTGCACGACGTCCAGAAGCTTACTGGATGCTTGGCCGCGTTAAGTCGATTCATCTCTCGCCTCGGTGAAAAGGCGTTGCCCCTTTACCGACTGATGAAGAAGGCAGACAAGTTTGAGTGGACTCTAGAAGCTGATGCAGCGTTTGCCGAGCTAAAAACTCTGCTCTCCACCCAGCTGGTGCTTGTTGCTCCAATCAGCAAAGAGCCTCTGTTGCTTTATATTGCAGCCACAGGACAAGTTGTCAGTACAGTACTTACGGTCGAGCGGGAAGAAGAAGGGAAAGCCTTCAAAGTTCAGTGCCCAGTGTATTATCTCTCTGAAGTTTTGACCCCATCGAAGCAAAGATATCCTTATTATCAGAAGATCGTATATGGGATCTACATGACCATGAAGAAGGTTGCTCATTATTTCTCTGATCATGACATTACAGTCGTCAGCGATGCACCATTGTCAGAGATTCTGCACAACAGAGATGCAACTGGTCGAGTGGCTAAATGGGCGATTGAACTCCTTCCCCTTGATATCAAATTCAAGGCAAAGAAAGCCATTAAGTCCCAGGCTATAGCAGATTTCCTTGCTGAGTGGATTGAGCAACAACATCCGACTCAAGTTCACTCGGAGCATTGGACCATGTTCTTTGATGGCTCTAAGATGTTAAATGGTTCTGGTGCTGGGGTTGTTTTGGTTTCCCCCCGAGGAGATAAACTCAGATATGTGCTCCAAATCCACTTTGATTCCTCCAACAATGAAGCAGAATATGAAGCACTCTTGTATGGGTTGCGCATGGCCATTTCACTCGGCGTCCGTCTCCTTATGGTCTATGGCGATTCAGATTTGGTGGTCAATCAGGTGATGAAGGAGTGGGACGTTAGAAGCCCAGCCATGACTGGATACTGCAATGCAGTGAGGAAGCTCGAAAAGAAGTTCGAAGGGTTAGAGCTCCACCACATACCCCGACTGAAAAATCAAGCAGCTGACGATTTGGCGAAGATAGGATCCAAGAGAGAAGCCATCCCCAGTGATGTGTTCTTGGAACATATCCACACTCCGTCAGTCGTAGAAGATCCTTTTACCGACGAAGCTCCGCAACCTAAGAGTGTTACGGATCCGACTGAGGTTGAAGTCCCAGCAGTGGTCGACCTGATCATGGAAGTTTTAGTGATCACTCCCGATTGGACAGTACCGTATATCGCGTATATATTGAGGAAAGAACTCCCGGAGGACGAAGAAGAGGCTCGACAGATCGTCCGCCGATCTAAGGCCTTTACCGCGATAAGGGGACAGCTGTACAGAGAAAGCGCGACTGGAGTTGGTCAGAAATGCATAACGTCGAAGGAAGGTCGAATAATCCTTGATGACATCCACTCAGGGACCTGTGGCCATCATGCGTCCTCTCGGACCATCATGGCCAAAGCATACCGAGCCGGATTTTATTGGCCAAGAGCGAATGAAATGGCAAAGGAGATAGTCGACAAGTGCAAGGGATGTCAATTTTACTCCAATATGTCGCACAAGCCCGCGTCAGCTTTGAAGACCATACCACTCGTCTGGCCCTTTGCAGTATGGGGGTTGGATATGGTCGGTCCTTTGAGAACAGGCAGAAGCAGTTTCACCCATGTGCTGGTAGCAGTCGACAAGTTCACCAAGTGGATTGAGGCCAAACCCATCAAGAACCTCGATGTCGGTACTGCTGTCAGCTTCATCAGAGAATTGATATTCAGATATGGAGTCCCGCATAGCATCATCACGGACAATGGGTCAAACTTCGATTCCGAAGAATTCAGAGCTTTCTGCACGTCTCAAGGCACATGAGTCGACTATGCTTCAGTCGCCCATCCACAGTCGAATGGGCAGGCAGAACGAGCCAACGGCTTGATTCTCAAAGGGTTGAAACCCCGTTTGATGCGCGATCTCAAGCATGCGGCTGGTGCATGGGTCTATGAACTTCCCTCGGTGCTTTGGGGGTTAAGGACCACGCCCAACCGGTCGACTGGAAGAACTCCATTCTTCTTAGTCTATGGAGCTGAAGCAGTCTTGCCGAGTGACCTTCTCCACAATGCTCCCCGGGTCGAGCTCTACACCTAAGCTGAAGCAGAACAAGCGTGGCAGGATGCAGTCGACCTTTTAGAGGAAGAAAGGGAGATGGCTCTGATCAGATCGACCATTTACCAACAAGACTTGTGTCGCTTCCACACCAAAAACGTGAAGAGTCGAGCCTTCCAGGAAGGAGATTTAGTTCTCCGAGTGGATCAGCAGAAATCACACAAGCTTGCTCCTTCTTGGGAAGGTCCCTTCATCGTCACCAAGGTTCTCCACAATGGAGCATACCATCTTTACAATGTCGAACATCAGATTGACGAGCCCCGAGCTTGGAACACAGAGCTTCTCCGCCCCTTTTACACTTAAGTATTCACTCGGATGAGTTGTAATAAAAGTACTTCTTTTCTTTATTTATCAAAGACAAGAGCTTTATAATTTTCCCAGTAATTGTTATTTCTTTTGTCCACACAAAACAATCCCCCAGTGGGTGGCTTGGCTGCGAATCCGATTCGCCTAAGTCTGTAAAAAAATCCTAATCGAGTGGTGAGCCAGTCTCCCACACGAAGGCTTAGCTGCGAAATCCGTTCCGCCTAAGATAAACAAAATCCTACCGAGTGGTAAGCCAGCCTTCCACTCGGAGGCTTAGGTGCAGTCCAAGTACTCGCGTAAGTTAAATAAAATCCTACCGAGTGATAAGCCAGCCTTCCACTCGGAGGCTTAGCTGCAGTCCAAGTACTCGCCTAAGTTAAACAAAATCCTACCGAGTGGTAAGCCAGCCTTCCACTCGGAGGCTTAGCTGCAGTCCAGTGGTCGCCTAAGTTAAACAAAATCCTACCGAGTGGTAAGCCAGCCTTCCACTCAGAGGCTTAGCTGCAGCATTGCGCTCGCCTAAGTATAAATACAACGTGCGCCCTGCAAGGAGGACAAGGTGCAGGTCGACTGCTACCCTCTCCTTCCGAGCTACGCCACAAATACAACATGCGCTCTGCAAGGAGGACGAGGTGCAGGTCGACTGCTACCCTCTCCTTACGAGCTACACCACAAATACAACATGCACTCTGCGAGGAGGACGAGGTGCAGGTCGACTGCTACCCTCTCCTTCCGAGCTACGCCACAAATACAACATGCGCTCTGCGAGGAGGACGAGGTGCAGGTCGACTGCTACCCTCTCCTTCCGAGCTACGCCACAAATACAACGTGCGCTCTGCGAGGAGGACGAGGTGTAGGTCGACTGCTACCCTCTCCTTCCGAGCTACGCCACAAATACAACATGCGCTCTGCAAGGAGGATGAGGTGCAGGTCGACTGCTACCCACTCCTTCCAAGCTACGCCACCAATACAAAATCATACCGAGTGGAGAGCAGACCTCCCACTCGGGGGCTTAGCTGCGGCCCAGTGCTCGCCTAAGTTTTTGAAAATCCTACCGAGTGGAGAGCAAACCTCCCACTCGGGGGCTTAGCTGTAGCCTAGTGCTCGCCTAAATTTTTGAAAATCCTACCGAGTGGAGAGCAAACCTCCCACTCGGGGGCTTAGCTGCATCCTAGTGCTCGCCTAAGTATCTGAAATCCTACCGAGTAGAGAGCAGACCTCCCACTCGGGGGCTTAGCTGCAGCCCAGTGCTCGCCTAAGTTTTTGGAAATCCTACCGAGTGGAGAGCAGACCTCCCACTCGGAGGCTTAGCTG